>NC_034610.1:16227289-16271428 GCF_900095145.1 Mus pahari | reverse complement strand
TCTCTCTCTCTCTCTCTCTCTCTCTCTCTCTCTCTCTCTCTCTCCCCCTCCCCCTCTCTCAAAAAATGCAATAATACACCTGGGTAGTATTTTCCTACTAACTTAGTGAACTGCATCAGTAAATCACACACACCCCGTGATTTCTAACATTACACTTGAAGAAAAACAGTAAGACAGGCCTAAACCATGGCCTTCTGACTACAGGGGCTTTGTTCTCAGACATTACCTTGCTGACTGGCTTGCAACATCTTTGCCTACCCTCACACGCTTTGTCTATATCCACACTGTTGCTGCATCTGACTCCCTCTGTATTTCAGCACCATGTCCACCTACAGGATTAAACTCAAGAGGCTCCATATGGTACAGAATGCCAGTAAAAGGCAACCCTAGGTGGCTCTCCTAGAGTCCCTATTCCTGATAACCTTTTCACGCCACTTCTATTCACTAGTCCTATACATTGGTTATTCTCAATTGCACAGCTCAATTCTCTCAGAATCACCCACAGCATGTTCTATACATATACATTTCTTGTAAAACAGCCTTTCAACTAATGAGCTGAGCACAAGCAGTGGAGGGCAATCCTGGGGTCCCAGCAGGATAAGGCTATAGCAGCTCATTTCAAACCTGAGGCTAAATGGCTTTTCCCCTATACCAACTTTTCATGTAACTAGTCATCACAACATCCTGCTACCCCAACAGTTGTCTCTGTGTCAGAATCCTAAACCTTTAGGATATCTCTTATAGTTCATCAAAGGAAGACACTTGGTTTGGTAGCACATGCTAATGTCAGATGCAGGTACCTACTCTTGAGGCCGTGTGTAGTCAGACCTGTAAACTTGTCATTAGCTGTAGCATGTGACAAAGCACTGAATCTCCACAGGCCTCAGCTACCCATGTGTCAAATAGGCCTTGGCCTATCACTTCTTCCAGGTCATCTACAGGAGATGATCAAATACAAATCACTTCTGTCCGTAATAAACAGCACTTAGAATTTCTAATTCCAACTCTAAGTAGACATGAGTACATAATGACAGCGGATATTTAGTAAGGTGGCTAACACCATGGCAGCCACTGTACTAAGAACTTGATGTGCACCTTTATACAATGGACTTGGTAAGAGCTAACTGAGCCCACTTACCACATGCCTTGCCCTGTCACTGGACCTTCTCAGAAGGCTTAGTCTTCATTTAAGTTACAGAATCATGCTTGTCTTACCCATGAGCTCTCTGAAGCAAATGGATGTGAAATATCTTGCCCAAAGTCATACCAAAGGAAGTCAGGAAAGCAGAGATATGAAATCAGACCCCAATTCTGCACAATTAACTAATCCTGCTGACCATGAACTCTCTGAAGCAGATGGATGTGAAATATCTTGCCCAAAGTCATACCAAAGGAAGTCAGGAAAGCAGAGATGTGAAATCAGACCCCAATTCTGCACAATTAACTAATCCTGCTGACTATGAAACCTGAATATAAAATCTCCCTTAGTCATGTCCAAACAGAAAAATCTGATGGAAATTAGTCACTTCATCTTTCTATGCCTCAGCTCCTCACATACAGAACAGCAACAGTAGCATTCAATACTTTAAGGTGTTGCTGTGCGACTGAGATGAAAGGCACTGGAGATGAACATTTAAGAGTATAGGCACCATTCTAATATACATGCTAACTCAGTAGCATAAAACAGGAATCCAGTGGACAGATGGCATGTGACAACTATGTAATAAAAGTTAATGATTATTGCTCTTTAATGCTCAAATCAACAACAAAAATTGGAGAAGATTATCTTCATTCTAGAGATGAAAAAATAATCTATTAAACTTATCTAAGGTCAACACTAACAACTGAAACTGTGATTCAAGCTATGTTCTATTGCTTTGTCTCTCTAGGTCATTCCCTTAGAAGACTACACGTAGGCTCCTGTAGAGTATTGCTCCATGCCACAGTGGCACAGGGAAGACTTATAATTAACCTACAGTGAGGAATCTTGATCACTTAGCAAGAAACATCCATCTGTCCTCACTGCATCTGGGTCCCAGGAATGCTGACCTGTAAGGAAGGGCAGGAGTTCACTTCTGGTCCGTTCAACCCCAAGGGCCAAGGCAATCGTGGAGAGCTTCTTGATACTATTGAGACGAAGCTAATGAAAGGACAAACAAAGGGAGGGAGAAAATTAGGGACTTTGTAGCCAGATGGAGTTCCACAGCTCTGAAACCATTAGGACAATCCCTGAAAAACTTGCTACTATACATAAAGATGCTTAGTGAACAACAGTAGATAGTAAAATCCAACTATGCAATTCTGTGTCCCTAAAAGAAATATTTAACATTAGCAATGTTAGCAATGGAAGACAGAACTTCCCCTGAGTCTTTCTAAATTTAGATTAAAATAGAACTCTATTTCCCCAATCCTTCCTCTTTGCTCGTGAATTGCCCCACTACTACAGAGAACACTTGAGAAGTGGTTGCAGGAAAGAGCAGGAGGATCACAAGTTCAAGGTCATCCTGGACTCCATACAAAGTTTCAGGCCAGCCTTAACTACAAGAAAATCTGTCTCAAGAAACAAACCAACGACTCAGGACTAGTGGCTTACAGTAGCAACAAGAACTAACAATCTAACAAAACAGCTGTGTATAGTGGTTCACCCCCACCCCCAACCCCCAAGACCTGAGCACTCAAATTATGGACAGAAAGATCCTTCAGTTTCAGACCAGATTTAACTATATAGCAAGACCACATCAAACCACCACACATTTCTGCTGCTCCTGTAAGCAACACTAATTAAGGTGACTGACTGTAAGTAGAAAGAAGAGAGACAAGCCGGGCGTGGAGGCACACACCTTTAATCCCAGCACTCGGGAGGTAGAGGCAGGCGGATTTTTGAGTTCGAGGCCAGCCTGGTCTACAGAGTGAGTTCCAGGACAGCCAGGGCTATACAGAGAAACCCTGTCTCAAAAAAAAAAAAAAAAAAAAAAAAAAAAAAAAAAAAAAAAAAAGAAAAAAGAAAAAGAAGAAGAGGAGGAGGAGGAGAAGACAGACAGGCCAGGGACAGGGAGGATCATGATCAAAATGCATCATGTAGATGCAGCAATATTTCATGATGAAACCCCTCTATGCCAATAAAAACAAAAGCAAGACTAGTATTAACAGTTCTAATCCCCCCAGTTCAGTGGGCCGACCTACAATAAAAAGGTATATATACTCAGATTCCATGTAAGCATGTTTTTGCTTATGTTTCTGGCTTGTAGCTTTCCCCCTCATATAGACCCTACCTAACAGCCAGAATGTCTCTTGCCCAAAGCCAATCACAGAAAGCCCCATCTTCCCCATACCTTACTGTCCTATAGTAGCCATAAATGATGTATCCTGATAGTAAAATATAAATACCATTTCAGAATGGCTTCTGTCACATACCCTAGAAGAATGAATGCTACAGTGGACAAGAAGAACCTTTCTATGTTTCTCTCACCCAGGCAATTATCAAACAGGGTATGTGGGAACCTTGATTGACAGCCAGCTGGTAAAGAAGCATAAGACCTAAGGCTTGCAAATGGAATATGAAGGCTGGGGGACATTCTCAGGGATGAGACCTCAAATCTGGGATCTCACATTTTCCATGTTACAGATCACTGGCTGGTGGGGGCTGCTGCAGAATCGAATGCTTGTTTTCTAGTGAAGAAATCATGCATTTTTAGGATCATGGAGCTCTCTCAATTGTGGTGTGAGAGCAGAAGTAAAAACAAGCAGTCTGTTCTTTCAACTACTGCATGTGCGGAACCCACACAAGTCCTAACATCTTGTCTTTGTGAATGTGAAAGAGGATCTTTGCTAGCAGTGAGGGTGAGGATGAAATCATCCTCAATTCAGAGTTGGTCCTAGACCCTATGAGCATCCTTATAAGTAACAGAAGTGGAGAAGGCATATTTATAGAAGGCATTGTCATGTGAAAATGGAGGAACAGACTGGGGTGGCATAACCACAAGGCAATGAACATAAAGAATTGCCAACAGCTCCCTGAAGTTAAGAGAGATATATGGGGCAGATCTCCCTGGGAACCTCAGATGACCCAACCACACTAACACCTTGATTTCAGATTTTTTGGTGTTTAGGACATTGAGAGGATGCGTTTGCTGTTTTAACTCACCCTCCTTGTGGTGATTTAATACAGCGGCCAACTATCTGGCTAACACACACAACTGGTCTATCTTTAAGTATTTACATGCCAGGTTCTCACTCTATCCTATCAACGTGTGTATGACTATGCCTCTCCAATACACAAAACTGAGGCTCAGAAAAGAGAGACACTAAGCTAGAATAGCACTGGCAGACGACTGTGACAACCTCCCTGTGTGTTTCTTTCTTTCCACAGGGTGCTGTTTTTTTCTACCTAGCTCCAGAGCTGTCAAGAATGTAATGAGATCATTTTGTGAAGAAGACAATGCCTGAGAGATTAACGAACTCAATTCCCACAGGGAAACCCTTTGTGGAAGGAAAAAGAGAACACAGAAGACTGAGCGAGAGGTAGGAAGAGGAATGGACTCTATCAATTCCCTTTTCAGACCCCAGACAACTAGAAAGATGTCTACAAGAGAACTTGATCTTAGAAAATATAGCTCTTACATCAGGGGATTTATGGGGTCTCTGGGCTCACAGACAACGCTGAAAATCTGATAAAATGCTATGATGAAACTACCTGAGCACAGCTGCAAAAACCTGTATCCCCAGCACTTGGTAGGGGCATTATGTGTTCCAGGTCAGCTGGGGCTACAAAACAATACTTTAACTCAAAACAAAAATGTATATAGCAGTTTTCATTCCACGTAACCATGTCTTTTGGAACAGTGGAAGGACAAAAGAAGAACCAAATTTCACTTTGGTAGTAAAAAGATCTTAAGGTGAAGTACTATAAACGCTCTCCCCACCCCTAAGCCCACCAAAATTTATTTTCATTCAAACTATAAAATGTGCAGAGAGCTATAGAAAGATAAACAAAACAAACAAACAAACAAACCATAAATATAGCAAATACTAAGAATCCCTAGATGTTGGCAGATAGCCTGCAGGTGCTCAGTGCACTTGAGTATCCAGAAAAATCTTGTTCTTTAAATTGCTGGTAAATGTTCCCAGCCTCACAGGCTAGTCTAGTCTCTAAATCACTCAACTTCTGCTCACAGCACAAGAGCTGCAATGGGAAGGAACCACTATGTAAACAAACAAACATGGCTTTTATTCCAGCAAAGCTTTACTTAATAAAGCTACTGGCATGGCTTTCACTCAGGCAAAACTTTACTTGCAAAAGCTGGCTGTGGATGGATATGGTACTAAGGCTGTCTTTTGCTGACCTGTATACTAGTTTTTCAACATCCTTGCCTCAATTTTTTACATGTTTGTGCTCCTTTCCCATCTGGACTATGGGAAATGCATGGGCCAGGGTGACAACTGGTGAGCAGCAGCCCTAAGGACAATGGATGGTATCAGGGAGCAACCACCATTCCATTCATAATCTTCATGCCAGTAATAATAGCATGATGGATCATCTACAGAGTGTTCCCTGTATACTCAGGTAGTTTATTCATACTCTGCTCTGAGGTTTTCTAGAAAAACCATATTAACAGGTGAGGATGCTGATGCAAAACAAGCAGCACCTGATAGAAGCAGAACCTAAGCAGTCTGACTACCTGCACGGTCATCGTGGAAATATGTCTAGGAGTTGGGGTCCCAAACACCACGCTTCCTGTCCATGTGTGGGCAGTTCTTTCACTCTAGTTTTGATTCTGTGAAGAGTGTGCACTGTTTTGTTCAGGAAGATGGCACTGTGAATGTTGGAGTAAAGTGGCAGAAAGCTGTGTAGCCCTGTTGCCTAATTCAAAGCTATGCTGTCATGAGGTCATTTTCACCCCACAAGACCTCTGACAGACTTCTGGATCTCTAGAAACATAATAAAACTTTATGTTGTTTTATACTAAATTTATGGTGACTTGTTACAAGATCCTGACAAAATTGGCACATTGACCTAAGCTAAACAAGTTCCTTATTGTCTCTAGGTGAACATTTCATCCAACAGCATCCCTCAACCTTTGTTTCCTAAGAAAGATGTCCTATATAATGCAATCATGTTTAACAGCATTTATGACTTCAACCTACTAAAAGCAGCAACAATCTCCCAGTTGTGGCAACCAGACCATCCCTAGACATTTCTAAACATCCTTGGAGCCAAAAAACTAGAGCTATAGTCACTGCATACATATATACAATCTGTATCTGGAATCGTGTCCAACTTTTTAAACTTTACATCCTAGAAGGAGCCTCCCTCAACTAGCCTAATTCCTCACCCAACCGTCTAGATGTTACACACTCTGCCCAGAATTTAATGGCTCCTTCAACAAGCAGGTACTGTTTCAAATTTCAACAAGACTTTCCCATGCTTACTCTACACTTCTTATTTTCTCCTTAATATGTTCCATAGTCAACATAATGCCTATTTATCTGTGACCACTCACTAAAAGGTGAGTGGTCACCTTGATTCCTTTAAGGTAAGTTTTGTCCTTTTGCTCCCAGCTGCCCACAACTATCCAGAAGAAAGGCCCAGCAAACACTTGCTGATTCACTCTTTCAACATTGACAGGTCTCATCATTTCTTACATATGGTAATATGCAGATTTAGCTCTGTTTACCTGTTTCACATCTAGCCTTTGTAAAAACAACCAGACTGCTTCTTTCTTGATATAGTGTCACTATGTAGTCCAGGCTAGCCTTGACACTACCTTTGCCTCCTAAGTGCTGGGATTGCTAGCATGCACCACTATACCAAGCTCTGGTCTCCTTTATGACCCCAACAACATTCCTCATGCTTTGCATGTGTTTACAGAGCACATGCAAATAAACTCATTCAGTATGCCCAAAACCAGATTACTATTCCCATTTTACAGAAGAGAAACACAGACTGCCTGAGTCAATTTGCAAGATTGCAAGATCCAGTACAAATCCAGTCTTGCCAACAATGGAACCAGAGTCACACATAAATACGTAAGACTTTGAGGATAGGCCCAGGCTCAGGAAGTTGACTGAGTGCAGCATGGACAATTCTATATAAAAGAAAAACCAGAAGGCTGTAGCACAGTGCCACGATAGCCACACCCCCAAAATAATAGCTAACATTTATGGAGCCTTTACAGCCAGCCAGTTTTATTTTACTACTTTTCCTCGGTCACCGTGGGAAACCAGGGCTATTATTAGCCGCTATTTGTAGAAAACAGAAGCCAGGGGCGATGAAATAATGTGCACACAAGGTCATCCTCAGGTGAGAGGATGCGGCCTTGAGGTCTGACCTCTTTTTCAAATCCACAGCAGTTCGACAACTCAGGGGCCCTGGCTCATTCGTCTCCCATGAACCAGAACTATCAACTGGCTTGGCAGGCCGGCCGGGGACCAGGTTGGAGAACAGATGGGTCTGTGCACGTGACCCACCCCAGCTACTGCTAGTTAAATCTCTGAAGGGGATACTTTCACCACCTCCTTCCTCCTCCTTCAGCATTGTTAACCCAAAATGCAAGTCGGAGGTCGGTGAAGAATGGGCAGAAATCCGTTCCCCATTCCTTCCAGTTAAAACAAACAAAAACATTAAAAGCAATGGGAACTCTATCCGGGTCGCCCGGACCCCTGAGAGCTTCTACTCAGCAGGTCACGCGCCCCCGCCGATTCTCTACAGAGAGCCATTCTGAGTCGGCCGCCAATCACCGACTGGGAGGCGGCAACAAGACCGCCACCCTATCTCGGGCCGCCCAGGCCCAGATCTGGGGCGGCCGCGCGCACTCAGGTAGGACCCTCGAGGCTCGCCCTCCGCTTGGCCGGACACCCAATGAAGGCTGCCATCTCATCGAACCTTGCTAGCAAGAAAGATGAGACCTGAATTCTGATTGGCTGCCGCTGCTTTCCGCCACTCCCGGAGAACCCGGAGCCATCGCTCCCACATTCCGCGAAGATCCCCGTCCCCGATCTCCCCCACACACTCTAACGGAAGGATCCCCGCACCTGAACGTCCTCATTGCGGAGTTCATCTATGAGCACCGCAATGGGATAGAGCGAATCGTCACCGTCGGCAGCTGCCATCTTGGCTCCCTGGCGTTTCTATCAGGCAGCAGCGAGCTCCGGGCGGAATCCGGGATCGGGCGGGGCGGTGCCGGGGAAAGGACGCAAAGCGGACGTGGGGGCGCCCGAGCCGCGCTACAGGGGCCGTCCCGCCGCCATTGCCGCACAAGCTCGCGTCTGTTTGGTCTGAACCAACCAAGTCCCTCCTACTTCTCATTCTCCATTGGCCGGACGAATCAGATGTTTTTTTTTTTTTTTCCGCAGGACGAGAGGGACCGGAAGTGAAGTATCTTAGTGACCAAGATTGTACCCGCCTACGTCGCTGCTAGCAACCACGGGAACAAGCAGGTCTATTTGCCAATGAGAGTCGAGAGTGGGAGGTGGCTAAGATGGCCCCTTGCGGGAGACGCGGAGAAGACTTAAGCTGGAGTCTTGGGAGCCATGCGTGACGTAATGGAGGACATGCTTGTCTGGTTGTGCTATACCGGTCTCTGTAAAGGAGGGACTCCTAAGTAGGGAGATTTGCCTTGCTTGGTTTCTAGGACGCGGATCTGGGGCTGTTGTGGTTCAAGGCTTTATTACCCCTCCTCCGCTTACCCTGAAGAAATAGAGCGGCCAGAGCCGCTTCTGCTGGGCAGCTTCTAGGTAGCTGGTAAGAAAAGAACAAGGTCGAAAGTCTTTTTGAGGATGGACCCGTGCCTGATAATGAGCTTGGGCGCCAAACCCTGTGACTCACTTAGAAGGCGAATATAAAAGTATCACAATCCTTTCTCCTTAAAATTGAAAATATGAAAGGGAAGAAGGTGGGTGTAGCAGGGTTGTTAAATCCTATCAAGGTTGTTAAAGCGTGGCTATTTTTACACTTGATTTTTGTTTTCTCCTTTCGACTCCTCTCGCTTCTCCCCTCCCCCCTCCCCCTCCTCCCTCCTCCATCCCCCTCCTCCCTCCTCCTTACCTCCCTTTCCCCTTCTTCCTCTCCAATTGGAGAGAAAATTGAGAAAGCACCCTCACAGAGAGTGGAAACAACAACAACAAAAACACTCTCACAGAGAGTGGGCGTTCCTAAGTAATGATATGGTTCACATATCTCTGGCCCTGAATGGGAAACACTTGGTCTTGTGATAACGAACAAAAGGCATAGCCATGTGTGAAAGTGCATATGCTTTCAATCACGAAACTCAGGATGCAAAAACTGGTCATCTTTCTGAGATTGACATCATCTTGGTCTACATAGTGACCTCCGGGCCAGTCAAAGCTATGTGGTGTAACCCTCAAAAGAGAACTATACCATTGCCTCATCCCATAAGAGTTAATCCAAGTGGTCTGGCTTGGAAACTTCAGTTTATACACCACCTCACTAAAGGGGTTTGGCACAGTTGTACCATTGTCCATTCTTTGTGAGTGTATTTTCTTTATGATCTCTCTGGCCATTCTTCAGTTTCTTCCCTTATTTTATATGAACTCTTCTATACTATACTTTATGTGTTTATGAAACCAATCAACAGAAAACTGGGGAGCTCAGGGGAGGCTATGGAGAGGAATTCCAAACAGTGCCTTTTTGGACCATTTTTGATTTAACAGATCTTTATGGAAAAAAACATCCCCTTGCCTTTCTCCTCTCCTTTCAGACATAGTAAAGTTTTCTAGTCTTATTTTGAACTGCTCTAGGTTAAACATTTTCGAAAGCACTGGATTTCTTAACAAGTACAAGAAGAGGGTAAGTTTAATTAGTACAAGGTTATGGTTGGTACTGGCATTTCTAATCAATTTATGTGAATTATGACAACTCAAATAAAAAATAAGGTTTTATTGACTTTTTTGATTTTAAATTTGTATCCTTTATCTCTTATGCTGAAAAACACTAAATTTTTAGTGACATTGGCATAGTCATATTTATGATTAATGATAACATTTTAGGATATTTAGAAATATTAAATGTCAGTCAGTTATGCCATGGACAACACAGCTGGACATCAACAGGGACTAGCAAGGAAGATAATTGGAGACAGAGACACAAGACTCCAGGTTCAGTTTAAGAATGAACAATTCTTATTTTTCCCATTGTTTATATAATGTTTAGGGCATACCTGGAAATTGCAAGCAGAGTTTGAGAAACAGTCTCTTTGGGCCCATTATCTATATTCTGTCTTGTATATTTCACTGCCCTTGTTGGCATCTTTTACCACAGAGGACATTCCTCCTACATTTTACCTCTTGCTTGCAGTTTTTCAGTCAGGAGACTACATCTGGATCATGGTTTGTGCTTGAGAAAAGAACTATAGACTATGTGGACCAAGCACAATTACATACAGTATATAATAGAAATACATGTTACATAGGTTCTTTATATTTGGAAATTAGATTTAAAAACACTATTATTAGTTTCAGTGGTTAATAGAGTTATTAGTCATCCTACCAGTTCTTGTTTAATGTATCTGTTTTGTTTTGCTTTTTTAAATTATTTACATCCTGAATGTTGCCCCCCTGTTGGTCTTCCATCACAGAGTTTTCCCCCAATCCCCACTCTCTTTTGCCTCTGAGAGGGTGAGCCCCAATGATCTTTTCCCACTGAGGCCAGACAAGGCAGCCCTTTTGCTACATATGTTGAGGGGGAGGGGGTGGACCATCCTATGTATTCTCTTTGGTTGGTGGCTTTATCTCTGGGAGCTTCCCAGGTATCCAGTTAAAATGATACTGTTGTTCTTCCTTTGGGGTTGCCATCTCCTTCAGTTCCTTCAATCCTTCCTATAATTTTTTCCGTAAGGGTCCCCGACCTGCTTGACTGTGAGTGTCTGTATCTGTATGAGTCAGCTGCTGGCAGAGCCTCTCCGAGGACAGCCATATTAGGCTCCTATCTGCAAGAACAACGTGGCATCAGTAATAGTGTCAGGATTCGGTGCCTACCCATGGGTGGATCCCACGTTTGGCCAGTCATTGGTTGAGCATCTCTCTTCAGTCTCTGCTCCATTTTTGATCTTGCATTTCTTCTAGACAGAAACAATTTGGGGTTGAAAGTTTTGTAGGTGGGTTGGTGTCCTCATTCCTCAACTGGGGGTCCTGGCTGACTACTGGAGGTAGTCTCTTCAATATTCCATATTCCCACTGCTGGGCATTTTGGCTAAGGTCACTCACATTGTGTCCTTGGAGCCTCCTGCATTCCCCACTATTGATTCATTTACTTCCCTTACTACATTCATAGTAAACTCACACATTCAAACCCCAAACCACAGCTATAATAGATCATTCTCCAGACAGTGCAGAGTAGTTCCACATGAAATAGTATTTCAGATGTGTATATTTACTGTGGTGAGAGGATGGAGGTGGGAATTTGGAGGCATAGAGAAAAAGAAAGGAATTGAGTTCCTCCTCCCAGTTATATCTACATTTTTGTCAAGTTGACAAAAACTAGCTATGATACCTCAGCATCATCTAAAATTGAGTGTATACACCAGGGATCCCAAAGATGGATAGACAGACACAGGATCAGAAGTTAAAAGGTTATCTTTGGCCACATATTCAAAAGGCAACCTGGCCAACATGAGAGCCCTGTAAGTGGAGAGGGGTAGACAGACAGAACATCCTGCCTGTTCAGCTTGAACTCAGTATGGGTAACTTTCTTGTTTTTGTTTTGTTTTGTTTTGTTTTGTTTCTTCTGTGCCACCCATATCCATAATATGTGAGGATGTCATTTTTTTCATAGCTGTCCTTAATATGTCTCTGCATAGTATGTTTTTTAACCTAATTTCCAAATATAAAGAACCTATGTAACATGTATTTCTATTATATACTGTATGTAATTGTGCTTGGTCCACATAGTCTATAGTTCTTTTCTCAAGCACAAACCATGATCCAGATGTAGTCTCCTGACTGAAAAACTGCAAGCAAGAGGTAAAATGTAGGAGGAATGTCCTCTGTGGTAAAAGATGCCAACAAGGGCAGTGAAATATACAAGACAGAATATAGATAATGCATTTTTCAGTCTTCATCTGGGAAGACTCTTCCTGCAAGTAGATGGCAGCTAACACAGAGATCTATAACTAGACAATACGCAGAACTTGAGAGACTGTGGAACACTCAGTTCTAAGTGAGATGTCTTTACCAAACTCCTCCCCTCAAAGCTCAGGGATCTATATGGAAAAGGAACCAGAAAGGGCAGAAAGATTGTAATAGCCACAGGAAATGAGTGACTCCAAGGAAACAGTATCTTCCAGATACAGTAGGCTAATGAACATGTGAACTCACAGAGACTGAGACAGCATGCACTGGACTTGGACAGGCTCAAAGTCCCAGTACTGAGAAGGAAAAGTGGCACAAATCCCCCCCCCCCCAAGCTATTTGCAAGTAATACCTCCTGGGAATAGTTGACCAAAACAAAATAGACTCCGTGCTTTTTGGCTTGGTTTGGCATTTTCTGTCTTTCTAATTCTTTTTTTCTGTTTCTTTGGGGTTTTGTTTGGTTTGTGTTGAGAGAGGGAAGAGGTGATGCCAAATGTTACCAAATAATTTATAAGTCTACCATGTATATTTTCATAGGCATGTAAAAATGATAGCTGCCTACAGTATGTCTCAGCAGGTGGCAGGAAAGGCAGGAAGAATAATGTTGATTATGTGGATGTGTTGATGGGCACATGATATTAATTCCCTAGACCATGAACTATTACTGTGCCATGAGTCCTGCCCTGCACAGATACAAATACTATGTAAATGTAACAGGATACTGTGTAATATTTAGAAACACTGAGTCATTGTGCATTTCAGACTACATGTAGCAATTTCCTCTGAGTTGAAATGTTTGCTGTTTGAAGGTCAGGGAAGCTCAGGAGGTGAACAAACTTGACAAGAATAACTACTGCCCCTCCTCAGGGTTAGAGAAGCATTAAACAATTGCTGGAGGAACTGGCTCTGACTAGACCAACTCAAGTCAAACATTCTGACCTGTGGTGCCACCTACAAGCCATGCAGAAACTCCATGGTTGCAGCTTTAGTGAAATGACACTCGAGTTGGGGTGGGGATTTTAGTGATACAGATGCATTTATTCATTCCTGCTCTTAAAAATACCCACCCTCTACCCCCTCCACATATTCCTGTAGACAACTCCAATAAACTCTCATTGATTCACCCATGTTTGGCTTCAGTAGAATCATTAATTTGTTATGGTTTCCCTATCCTGGGTGAGAAGATGTTTATAGGTATGTAATATTGTCCTGAAATAGGGATGGCCCTTTGAAATGTCCTATGTGGGAAAAGGTATATAGAACACTTGAAAGAGATAAGATAGGATAGCAAGGGTTGCTTGGGTGTGCCACAGATCATAGCTCATCTCCAGAAACCCTATACCAAGGCTGAGGTTTGCATGTAGAGGTTCAACTGGAAAACCTGTGGCCCTTGCTGAGGTGGAATTTAGCAGAGATATATAGAGAAAACTTATACCATTGTCATTAGAATTAACTTAAGATAAATCCCCAAAGGATTTGGAATCAAAGGAGGGTGTACACATTGGCTCTGGAGGAGGGTGCATCTGGGAGTTGCACCACAGTGTCTACTATACTTGATGACTTCTGTGTGACCTTCAGGAGTATGAGAACCACTGGACTACCCATAGGAGGATTATGGGGACAGTCTCATGGGTCATCTCAGGAGCTCTCTCTGCTACTTTTAGTAGGGCTTAAGCTTAGAACTCTAGATTTCAGAGGAATTTTGAAAGATACATTAAAGCAATTTGTAGTATTTCTTTGGAAGATGTAGAGATGCTTAGAATGATGTCCAGTTAGACTGGATATCCTCCAAAGAAACACTACAAATTGGCTATTGTATCTTCCAATGTGTTCCTGAAATCTTGAGTTCCAAGAAGGTAATACCACTATTTAGAGAAACATTCAGCTTCTTTGCCTCCTGAAACTTTGTTCATTTTCATATCTATCATTCTGTTATAAATTTATGTTATTGAGGTACTAAAGACTTTAGAAAATTTTAAGGGAATTTTTGTAGAATGTTAACTATGCTCTTTGAAATATATACTACTAACATATATGTCTTTTTAAAAGCTAAAATCTTGAGCTGGGGAGATGTCTCATTGTGTATGCTTCGGACCCCACTTCAAATTCCCAGAACCCATGTATAAACACAGCCAGACATGGTGGCATGTTGTGTTAACCACAGCACCAGAGAAGCAGAAATGGAAGAATCCTTGGGGCTTGATGGCCACCTTGGCTAGGTGAATTTGCAAGCTCCAAGTTTAGCTAGAAACCTTGTCTCAAAAAATAAGTTTGCAGCTGGGCAGTGGTGGTGCACGCATTTGGCACGCAGGGGCTGGTGGATTTCTGAGTTCAAGGCCAGCCTGGTCTACAGAGTGAGTTCCAGGACAGCCAGGGCTTCACAGAGAAACCCTGTCTTGAAAGAAAATAATAAAATAAGTTTGCGAGTCAGTGAGGAAGATATATTATTAACTCTGGCCTCCAAACATATGAACACATCCATCCCCAAACATATGTAGGTACACATGAACATGTGCATATAATATAATATAATATAATATAATATAATATAATATAATATAATATAATATAATATAATCAAATATTGCAACCTGCTAACACAGGATGGAAACCACTCATGACATGCTCTCGCACCTCTCCATTGTTTCTGAATCATCCCTCCCAGCTCATGCCCCTCTTATCTACATGAATACAAGGGAGGAGGGCAGATTGGCTTGATACATTTGAAATTACACCTTTGGATATGTAAATATGATGATCCCAGACATGGAGGAGATATTAAAGAATTATTGTACTGTGCATATTAGAATGTACAGTAATTATGAATCATTAAAAACTAATGCATGGTTGGTGAAAACTAGCAAAAATCTGACTTTACGAAACCTATCAGACTCAAGATAATTATCTCAGAGGAAAAAGATTTACATGTAGAAACAGGTGTCTCATTGCCACAGGCCATGGAGTACGGTAAAAATTTACAAAGCCAGAAGAAGAACCAGATAACAATGAGTTGTGAATCCACAGAACCTAAAAAGACAACTCTGAGAATAAACATCCTCATGCCTCCTCCCCTGTGTCTCCTCCATCTTCACTGAAGGCAGAGATTTATAAGGATAGGAAGGGTGGGACAGGTAGGAGAGGAAGGCAGGGGTGGCAATCAGGAAGTTAATTAATTAATTAATGAATGAAGAAAGAGAAAAAGGGATAGGGCCATTCCATAGCTTTACATGTGATTAAGTAGGGAAGACAGTTTCTCAGTTGCAACCTATGCATCTATAAACACAGAGTGTATGGAGCATAACTATAAAACCAATCCAAAATAGACGAGAAAGCAAAATAAGTACCAGAAAAACTGCAGAGGAGGGTAGTAAGTACATCTCTGTACACTTAACACATTAATCATATTCACACTTAATACTTAATCACATTAACATTTTAGAACATTTATTTTTGTTTTATGTGTATGAGTGTTTTGCCTTCAAATATGTCTGTACACTGTGTATATATAGTGTCTGAGGAAGCCAGAAAAGGGGATTACAGATCACCTAGAACTGGAGTTAAAAACAGTTGTAAGCTGCCATGTTGGTGCTGAGCACTGACTCTTGATCTCCCATAAGAACAGACAATGCTCTTAACCCATGTGCCATCCATAACTCCTAGTAATTAAAAATTTATAAAGCCCAGTAGTGCTTTACTATATTCATTTGGGGTTTTCGTCAGATGTAGGTAAGACAAAATATTACAACTTATTTAGTGAAAGTATATTTTTTTTATTTTTATAAGCTAAATGAAAAGAAGATAATACCAGGTAAAGATTATTAAAGTAAGTAGAAGGTTTTTTAATTAAATATTTTGAAACAATTTCCCAGACTACTAATTGATAACTATTCTGATTTTGATACAAGAACAGATTTTTTTCATATATAAATGTACGTGAACAAAATGATAATGTTCTCATCTTTGTAGGCACATAAGAACCACAACTGTGTTGCATTGTGACTGCTTTTATGACTTGTGAATATGTGAATCAAACACACAAAGTTGTTTTAAAAAACATGACTTACAGGTCTCTCAGATGATCAAGGGAGTTTTATACTATTCATTCAGGCAAAGCTGAGAGTGAGTTCACGGAAGTCTCCTTAGCACAAGGAGCCTAATGGTTGGAAAAAACAGAGCCAGTTGTAGATATGCTCCCCAGAAAGCAGCTGAAATTATAATCAAGAGATGTATAAGCTTGAACAATACAGGAGAGTGTGGCAAAGGAAACAAATGTGCTGACAAGGAGAAAGATGGCTTTCTTAATTCTAGATTCAGGAGAGAATCTGGAGCACACCTTGTTACTGTGCATATTGTCTATACAGTAAGTAAGTCCTGTATCTAATGGCCCACAGCATAATCCACACAGAGGTAGCATCTGGTCATATCAGCAACATTATATGTGGTATGCCCACGGTTAGTCATGAAGAACACCAGAGCAGTATCCAAAATCTTTGATATTTGTGATTTTTTTTTGTTCAACTATTCCAGGTATATAGGTAGAAAAAATGACACTAAATATGATTTGTAGATCCAGCACAAGACAAAACATGTCCAAGTATCTAGGACTGTGCCCAGCTACACACACACACACACACACACACACACACACACACACACACACACACACACACACACGGTGTGGGGAACATACTTCTAATCCCAATTCTGGCAGTAAAGGAACATGTGGATTCATGAGACTTCCTAGCAAGCCAGCTTACTCTTCTTCAGTGAGGTGCAGGTTAATGATAGATCCTGTCTCAGAAGAAAAACTGCAGGGTCAGGGAGATATCTCCGGAAGTAAACACAATAGCCACACAAATATGACAAATTGAGTTGGATCCCAGAATCCATATAAGTTCGGTAAAATGAGATGTACCCTAGCCATCTTTAAGGCAAAATGTGTAATAGATAAACACATCAGCTTGATGCTCCAGGGAAGCAAGCAGAAGCAGTACTCTGTCCTGAACAAAGTTCAAGGTGAGAACCAAATGCTCAAAGTTTACACATACATGGATGTGAAGTGGTACATATCCACACTTAACACACACAACACTAAATTATTACAAAAGAAAAAGCTCCTAAAAATTCATAAGAACCAGAACTGCCCTCTGTCTTGTACGTTCACATCCATATTCACATTCACACCAGTCTATGCACAGCATTAGCATGTGTACTTGTACACACACACATACCACCACACACATACATTGCAATAAAACCTCATTTTTTTAGCCAAGTTCTTGATTCATTGCTTTTTGGTCCCATTCATAGCTATTTTCAGCAGTTGGTGACCATGTGCTATAGATTAGACACACTTAAATGCTAACAAGTGTTAGCCTTATTCCTTAACAGCCCAGGTCTGAATTCAGGTCCTGATTTTTACAATCTTCTCCTTAAGTTGCTTTGCAACTGTTTCATTTTAGAGCTTTTCTGCTAAGATTTCATTAATTCATGAAACTTTTAAGGAGTTAGTGTCAATTTAAACAAATATCCAGGGTCTGATTTAACTGCTAATGGCTAAATTTCCACACAAACTAGTATAGGCACATGCCCATAGCAAGTCAAATAAGAGCAAGAGAAAAGCACACTGTTTTTTATCCCAGAAAAAGTACAGAGAGACTGGCTAGATGGCTGAGACGTTAAAGATACTAGCTGCCAAGCCTGGTGACTTGAGTTTAATTCCCAGAATGCACATGGTGGAAGTAGTCACACACATACACAGAGTTTTTAAGTTCAGTGCCACAGATCATAAAAACTGCAACATGAAGACTGATGTTTATGAAATACATAAAAGTCATATACAAAGTATATAAAAATTAAATTATAACCAGTTTCTGTACATAGTGTTATGTACTCATTAATGTCTTAATTAAAATATTGTCTTAAATAAAGCACAATTTTTGAAATATATTAAAGGACATATATGAAACCTGGAGTTTTAGGACAAAACAATCTGATAGATTATACATTAAAATATATTACTGAATTTGAACACTCTCTCTCTCTCTCTCTCTCTCTCTCTCTCTCTCTNTNTNTNTNTNTNTNTNTNTGTGTGTGTGTGTGTGTGTGTAATTGGAAGGCAAATTGTGACAGGATATTATGTAACCCAACTGGACTTGAACTCACTATGAAACAAAGGCTAGTCTGAAATGTTTGACCCTCCTGCCTCTGCTTTCCATATGCTGTGACCACACAGATTCAGCAATGTTTAAATTGCAATTTCATTTTAAAGCAGGGAGATATCAGCAGAAGTACTAACACTGGCAGATAACATACAAAGTTACTTTGTCTTTGCTGATTGTTTCCTGGATGCTTGAAGGGTGCATTATGAATCTGTCCATAATCAACAGTGACTTCATTATACATGTCATCCACACAAAGTCTGCTCACAGGTACAATGATTCTACTCAGGACTAGGGGCTCTCTAGAGGGCCTCTCTTCTCTTTATTACAAGTATGGACATACTTTAGACTTCCTTCTTCGGTCCTCAGCGTTACATATGTAATTTGTGTCAGGTACACCAAATATCAGATTCATGTAGACAATAGAAGCCCCTATCATTCCAGACTCTGCCTTTTATATCAGGGAATACTGTGAAGTATAGAAACCTACCTCTGTCTACCAGGTTATTTCTGCAGTATTCACTTCTGCTTGTATAGCTGTATCTCTGAAACAAAGTTAAAGCCAGAAAAAGGAAAACACATTCATTTTCTAGTATAAACAATTACCCAGACCCATGAAGTCGCTCCTTTTTAAATGGACTTTGATGACACCCAATGATTTCCGTTTTTTGTTTTTGTTTTTGTTTTTTTTTTTTTTTCAGGGTGAATGTCAAGACCATACCAGTGCTGTGTGTATTAGTGATCTTCCCTGAACTCTGAGCTATGGGTGTGTGATTCTGTACCAACCTCTTGTAAGAAATGCATGTAAATGAAGAAAATACCTAATAAAAATGCCTTTTAAAAAAAGAAAGAAATGCACTTGCCATTTGATCTATAGCAGCAATGAGAGTGAAGATATATAGAGCAATGGTGTGAAGGCCAGAGATGCTCCTATAAATTTCAAGATTGTATTTATCTACCGCTTACATAGTGTATATGTAGTACATTTTTTTATTAGCCAGTCATCAGTGAGGGGCATTTAGGCTTTTACAGATATTCAGACTACTCAATATTTAATCAAACACCATAGGAACAACTTAAGATCTGTGTCTATGTCATTTGGATCTCTTTACACTACACTACCCATTTTATCTCACACTCTCAGTGATGCTTTACTAAACTTAACTTTCTCCATTAAATGTAAGGGCAGAAGGGCGATATATTGCCTTTGTGGCTGTAATTCCCTGCAGTGACAACCTACATAGTCTTATACCACTTTTCTTCACTTCCTTCCCAGCTTGATCTGTTTTCATGTTCAGTGTGGAACTGCACTTTAACCTATTGGTCACACATCATATTCTTCTACCAGTTATCATTCTTTTTATTTTTTTTCTTTCAGTCTCTTTTTTTAATTCTCCAGATTTCTCACACACAGCGTATTAGTTACTTTCCTTACCACTGAGATTGGAAGATATCACTAAGGCAAAAACTGAACAGAAAATTCCTAGAGATAATTGACATTATAAAACCAACGATACTACCCCACCCAGGGATCCATCCCATAATCAGCCACCAAACGCAAACACTATTGCACATATCAGCAAAATTTTGCTGAAAGACCCTGATATAGCTGTCTTTTGTGACTCTATGCCTGTGCCTGGCAAATACAGAAGTGGATGCTCACAGTCATCTATTGGATGGAACACAGGGCTCCTAATGGAGGAGCTAGAGAATGTATCCAAGGAGCCGAAGGGGTCTGCAACCCTATAGGTGGAACAACAATATGAACTAACTGGTACCCCCAGAGCTGGTGTCTCTAGCTGAATATGTAGCAGAAGATGGTACAGTCTGCCATCATTGGGAAGAGAGACCCCTTGGTCTTGCAAACTTATATATGCCTCAGTACAGGGGAACACCAAGGCCAAGAAGTGGGAGTGCAGGGGGCGGGGAGGGTATAGGGAACTTTTGGAATAGCATTTGAAATGTAAGTGAAGAAAATATCTAATAAAATATTGAAAAAATAAAACCAATGATCAAAATAGATATTTACAAACTATTTCATCCAGGCAAAAAATATAGATTATTATCATTATCACATGAAACTATTCCCAAAATTTACTGCATAGACAGATACAAAGCATGTCTTAACAGATATTTATTGAAGTGTGGGTCAAAGGGAAAACATGATGTCATCTACACTAGAAGTGACTCTGCCTATTTGCACAAGTAGAATCGAAATTAACTGAGAAACAGTGTTATGCAAATATGTTAGGAAATGTTACAAATAATTAGCTCAGTTATGGTAAGAATTCGGATCAGAGCCTCATTCCTAAAATACAGGTTATCAAGAGTTCCTTATTAATTAAAACACCTATTTTTGGTTGGTTTTAAAAACTTATTTTGATTTATTTGTTTGTGCATGTATCTCCATGAATGTATACCTAATCTGTGCTAGTGCTGAAGATGCCAGAAAAGTATTGTCAGACCCCCTGGAATTATGTTTCCAGGCAGTTTAGAGTCTCATGAACAGCTGATCATCCAGTTCTGGTCTTAACGGAACAAACTCAAGCACTCTAAACTACCATCCTATCTCTCCAGAGTCTTTCCTTTAAATGCTAGAGAAACCATGGTTCCTTCTTGATATTAAAATTTCAATATAAGAATATATAAGAATAATCTAATCATATTGGTTTAAATGAGAAGTATTATTGTAGGCTTGGGCATTTGAGCACTTCATACCCAGGAGGTAGTGTGTTAGTAGAGTCTTGGAAAATGCAGTCTTGCTGAAGGTGGTTTGTCTCTCAGGGCAAGCTTTGTTTTTCTTAAACTCTGCTTATTTCTTGTGATTCAAGAGAGGGTCTCTTAGCTTTCTGCTCCTGTTGGATGCCTGCCATTTTTTGCCTTGCTTTCCTGCCATGATGGACTCTTATTACTATGGAACTGAGCACACAAAATAACTGCCCTTATCTGCCCACCATCATTGTATTTTATTACAGAAACAGAAAATTAATAAAGAAGTTACTATTAAGTGGGATTGTTGTTGTAACGAAACCAATCATGATTTTGGTATGGAAAGGTGCAATTGGAATATTTTCTAACATTGTACTAGATATTTGGTGGAAAACTCCAGGGAGCACTTAATGGCCAATTGTAGCAGTATCTATACTATATCACTAACCTAGGGAAGTTCAGGGTTTGGAGGTATGAACGTCTTTAAGTATTTTGTGAACAATGAATTGACATATTCACTCATTGCAAAGTATTTGAGAGGCATAAGTTCCAGTATGAGTTCATGCATCTGTGCGTTTCACAGTCTGAAACTGACAGTGAACAATTTGCAATCACCAAATTTTATTTCTTCTACACATCTGATATTCCTGTACTCCCTTTGAAAAGAGATATTGTCAACATACAGCACCAAATGGTGTTGACAGTTTTCTTACAGTTTAGTAACTCTATGAAATGAAATACAACTTTGTGAGGCTTTGACTTTAACTGATGCTTTTTTAGCAAGGGGATTAACAAAAATGTGTTACTACCTCTACAAACCAATAAGTAATACAAATCAGTACAGTTATTGTCAGGGTCTTGCATATCTCTGTCTGAGCAGGGATCAGGTTAGAATCCCATAAGCTACTTTACCAAATAACTTCAGAGCTGTAACACAGTGATAGGATCAGGCTTATATCTAGAAAATTGCTCAACCCACTCCATCCACCATGTCATTATCCATGTGAGCTTTAGACATCAAGACACTTTCACAGTTTCTGCCTTCCATTTGACCATTAACATCTGTGCTGTGCCCTGCATTCTGTCATCTCTCTGAGGTACTTCTTCACATTATCTGGAATAATTTTTTGCCATTATTCTAAAGATTTCAGTCTTGACCCTTTTATCTTCAGTAACTCTTGTATTGCCCATAAAGTAATCATTCCTGTCTTCTTCTTGTTCTGTATCTGCCTTCAATTCAAACATCTCAATTCATAGTAGGCCAATGTGTCCTTTTTGACAAACAACCTTGGATGCCTTGATTCATAACTTTTATGTACCTCAAGAATTTGTCAAAATATTAAATGTAACACTCCCTTAAAGCCAGATACTTGAGCCATGTCTGATTACTCTATAATCTTGGCTGTTCTTACTAATCCCTTAAACTACCTGATGCTCATTGTCCTCCTTAGTTCACTTCCCTTTCCTCTGCTCATTTCATATTACCCATTTCTTGACAATTGAAAATTCCACAAAGACACACATATTTTTAACAATTGGTTCCCTGTTGATAGCACTGTTAGGGGGAACCTTTAGAAGGTGAGATCTGATGGAAGGAGTAGATGATGAGACACAGGTTCTTGCTGACCAAACTTCAGTATTAACCCCTCTGAGCTCTTTTCTTCTTTCTCAGTACTCTAGATTCAAAGTATTGGTTCTTTTCTGTCCCCTCTCATCCACAGTCTCAGCTATGTGGCTATGCCACAGAAATTCTTCTAAATTTGCTGCCACTGCCATTTCTGCTGCCAATGTGGCCAGAAGCTCCAGGTTCTTCTACATCTTCAGGAAACTTTCAGTTTACATACACAATTTAACAGGATAAGTAAAAAGACTATATGAAAAAAAACAAAGCAATTATTAGGCAAAGGAACATGAACAGCACAATTATAGAGCTATAAAGGCAACAACCTACTATATAGTAATTCTAACAACCTTATTTACTTGTGTTTAGACTTTCATCAAAACCTAGAGGAGACTTGACTTATTTGACATGTTTATGCACTTCTGGATTTTTTTTTCTACATCTCAGACTTTATCCTATGCTTTAATTATTTACATACTCTGCCAACTTAACTCTGTACTGGTGAATCCTTCTTGTAGCCACAACTCCCTGCATTTACCATCGTTGCAGTTCTTCACTATTTTCCCCACTTTAACTTGTGTCATGTTGACCTTCATGAACACATCTGAAACACTTTTTCTATTTATGTAATTTTCTTTGCTTGTTTGACCACTTCTACCTGCACATAATCTTAAGCCACTCCTTAATGATTCCCTTAGTCACTTTCTCACTTTGACCTTTCTCTACTATCCTATGTCACTGCTCTAAACACTCCACTGAACAATTATCAGTGATGTATTTGAGAACTTGCGAACAAAAATATTTACACAAAGCAAGTTCTGAGCAGGAAGAAAAAAAACTAAAAAAAAAAATTGTTTTCACCTGCTTACCAGACAGATAGCAGAAAAGTATCAGGTGATGGCTTTGTGCATCTTCTGGGTCATTCTGCATAGCCTAGTGCCTGGTAGGTTGTTGCTTTTCTGCAGTTTATTTGTCAAGTGTTTGATTTCAATGAAATCTCTGATCAAGTAAGGTTGGGATGGGGCTGGGATAAGGTAAAATGGCATAGCCTACTTGTGACTATGTCTTCCATTGCCTTCTTAGCTAGAAAAACTCATTGGTCTCAAGCCAATTCCTCAACACGGGTCCAGATATAATAAGCCAGTGAATGATTTTAGTTGCATATGGCTCTCTTCTGATTCAAAAATTCTTTACATAGTTTATGCTAATTTAACTTTTGTTTTAGTGTCTCATTATCATCTTTCTGTTCTGTCACAAGTTGATTGTGTTAATCTCTTACATGCCTGACTTATAACGTATCTCATAGGTACTTAGGCGTGTATAGGTAAAAACATATATACAGGACGTGTATAGATCCTCAGTTTAATACATCCACTCTAATCATATTTTTCTTACATGAAGTGGTTCTGTGGACTGTCTCCTCAATTCCAATATCATAGATTATATCTCTTTGGGACAAACTTGACCCCTTTATTTATCTATGGACTTCCATTTGTTCATATTTATCTTGTCATCACAGAAAATATTATTTTAAACTCCTATAATTTGGGGCTGTAGAGATGGTTCAGTGGTTAAGAGAACTGACTGCTCTTCCAGAGGTCCTAAGTTCAATTCCCATCACCTACATGCTCACAACAACTATATGTAAAGGGATCAGATGCCCTATTCTGGTATGTCTGAAGAGAGTGACAGCTACTTATGTGCATAAAATAAATGATTCTTTTAAAAAATCCTATAATATATGTAAAATAGCATAAGCTTGTTAAGATTCAGTAACGTAAAATATTTCTTTTACCATACAAACTGCACATCTTTTAAGTTTTACAGAATCTAATGTCAAAACCAAGTCATTTAACCTGTCAGCATCTCAGTTCTCTAAAAACCTGAAACATTCTGCATTGTGATACAGACTAACTAGTTCTCTAAGGAAGACAACCTCTTTTAAAGGCCTATATATACTGTGACCTACAGAGTGATAAGTTCCATTTTATAGAGAAATGGTGGTTTTTAAATAACAAATACTTCTAAACTGCAATTATTTTTAAACTCCATGAAAGTTTTAGATTATTCAAATCATCATCATACATTGGCTAGAAGCATAAAATGTTTGCAAGAGAAACAAAGGTATTTACTACTCATGGAATGTGAGGCAACATACCACTAATCATTACTTTCCTCAATATTTTCAGTATTGGTAGTGGCTACATGGAATTCAGTTTACCCTTCACTTGAGGATCACCAATAAAAAGCAATTTTATGAAGATCACTGCTAGCAAAATTATTACAACAATTTCCTTAAAGGAAAATATGAACACTTTTTAATTGAACAGCTGAATAATTTTGTTTCACACTCTAGAAACTGATATTAAACTAGTATTTCAACAAACTTGTTTTTGTAACTATGATAAAGACATGGGAGAGAGAATCTGTCTACATTAATAAATATACATGACTAATTCATTTAAAATATCATCTTTTAAGTACATCCACCACTATTTTCATTGTGCTTCTTTCTGGAATAGTTCTCCAAATTAGTCACCTTCTCTTTAGAAAATATTTCATGAAGTGAAGCCAAATTCATTTGGTTTGCCTTAAAAGCAGCCATACCTAAAATTGCTACCAACAGACACTATTTATGCATGATAGAATGACCTACTACATTCATCTCTGATATGCTACTTCAGGTATTAGTTTCAACAATATCAAAACCCAAATGCATAGTACAAATTCACTCAGAAAGTCAACTTCCTATGGCATTAATTATATTATGGCAAAATATGTTGATATTTTGAAGGAGATGAGGAACTTAAAATTTAGATACCATTGGTAAGATACCATATCATCTTTATACGTGTGATAAAATCATGAGATTTTTAGATTCCTTACTTAAGAAAAGCAGAATCTTGGCACAATGGTATCACAGGTTCATAACAAAGGGGCCCAAAGAGGGAAAACACTTGGAGATGATGGCTGTGATGTTCACCAGCCACTAACCAGGATTATATATGAGAGCAATGCAACCTTGTGAAATAGAGAAGAAGGCATTGAAAACCTAGAAACGTAAACATTAGGACCAGCATGTCCTGTGTGGCTCTGGACTCAGGAGATGTTCTGGAGCAAACATGGTTGTTTGCAATATGTTGAATTTGCTGCTTGGCCTTTTTACAGAATGACAATCATGTCTCTGCTGGATCAAAGGAAAAGGATAGAGAGCAACTACCAACCAAAAGAAATGCCATATATGAGCATGTGAGATAATCATTACCCACAGTAGAATAATTTTTCTGTTCTGTACTTTCTCTGCTCTACTTGGTGCACATAAGCACAGGGAAAGTCATATTTACTATTGTGTAGAAACTACTGCAAAGGTGATGTCAGTGAACTTTAGAGCTTTTAAGATCCTTCCAAAAAGAGTTCCAGTGTTGATGATGATTTCCTGGAAGACACTCAAGAGGCAGGTGGTGCCAATGGACCTGCCCAGTCTTTGAATATACAAAAGAAGTTTGTGGCCAAAATTATCAAAGAACCCTGTTGTCCTTGTTTCAAGTACTTCTTTTGAAGGACAGATCAAGGAGTTGACTGAGAACTAGTGTGTGAGAATCAAATCAGTGGTCTTTAATGTCTGTTCAGTGTAGTAATGGATAAGACAGCTGGGAAGAAGAGTAAAATTTCCCAGAAATCCAACTGTGCTCTGAAGGAAGGACATTATTCCCATTGCCAAATCCTTGAGATCCATTCTATCATTAAACACTTTTCCACATATGTTACGGGAAATATTCCTTGATCAAAATGCTGACTTGAACTTTCATAGCTTTCTTTGCTTGTGTGAATTGAATGTGTTCTAGATTGCAAAGCTATTTCGGGCAACATGACAAGACTATCTCAAAAATATTTTGTCATCAGTATTTTGATGTAACTACTGAACTCTTTAGATATAGAAAGTTCTTCTGGAACGTTAAAAAAGAAAATGTCAGGCTTAGAGTAAAGTCAAATTGCCCTGGGAGAAGCAATGACCAGGGAGTAGAAATCAAAAGACAGTTCACCTCTAAATTCCATTAATAGCTGGCTACTTAAAAGTCAGAATGGTGGGTAAAAAGACTTTAATCATACTCTTCAGCATAAAAGAAACCCTCTGAAATTTATCCTCTGAAATTTAAACCAAAAACAAAAATATTTTCTCTCAACAAGGTGAATATTTCTCCATTCTTACATAATATATTTTTCTCATGTAGTAAAAACAAACTACTCATATAGTTTAAGTAATACATTAAACATTAGGCAGAGAACTAGGTTTCATCAAATTTCATAGAAATAGTCACAGGAGTAGGCATGCATGCTTGTTCACAAGGAGAAAGATCTTGGAAGAAAAGAGATTAACATAGCAAGTGTTCTGTGCAGAGTACTCATACGAAACTACATAATAGAAAGAAAACACGTGAATGACATCAACAGAAATCTGTAAAAAAAAAATGAGCAGTTTTCTTTCAGTCTCTGCTCCAGTTTTGTCCCTGCATTTCATATAAATAGGAACAATTCTGGGTTAAAAATTTTGAAGATGGGTGGGTGGCTCCCTGACTCAACTGGGAGGCATGCCCATTTATTAGAGGTGATCTCTTCAGGTTCCATGTCCCCACTATAGAAGAGTTATAGGAAGGACTGAAGTAGTTCAGGGGGATTGCAACCCCATATGAAGAACAACAGTATCAACTAACCTGGACTCCTCAGAGGTTCCAGAGACTAAGTAAAAAAACCAAGGAGTAAACTTGGGCTTGTCCATGCCCAGGGCATGTAAGTAGCCGAGGACTGCCTTGACTGATGTCAGGGGGAAAAGATGCACTTGATCCCTTGGAAACTTGATGCCCTAGGGAGGAGGGATGCTGGTGGGGGTGAGGTGTGGCAGGGGGGAGTGGGTGAAAGTGGGTGAGGGGGTGGTGGGAGAGCACCCCTTCAGAGGCAGAGAGGGGAGAGGGAACTAGTAAGGGGGGACAACATTTGGAATAAATAAGTAAAATAATTTAATAAAAAATGAGTACTTTTAACAAGGAAGAAACAGATGAAGAATATGTGATGTTCTTATAAGATCCACTGTTTGGTGTGAAGCTGTGTATAACAAAAGATACAGTAATCATTTTGCTCTGACAGCCTTGCTTTCAAACATCACAATTCGTATGTAAATAACTTTTAACTTCAGACCTGGTCACAGGTCACAGGATTCTTTGCCACCCTGTTGCTAAGTAACTGAAAGACCAAAGTATTCACAAAAAACAAATATAAAGGCTAAGTAAGTGTTCATGATTGTGATTCCTGTTAGGCAAAGCACAATACAGTTCAATAGTTGTTCAGTCTCTTATAGGTTAACATACATCTATGACCATATTCCCATGATCCCACCCCCACCAAAAACCCAGCAGGACACGATTACAAGTGACATTGATTGTATAATGATAATTGGTCAACTTTGAATTTCTACTCATCTGGTGAAGGACTTCAATTTGTAATGTATACTGTACTGAAAATTTTTGCAATCCTCTGGATTCCTGGAATCTAGGAAAAGTAACTGTACTGGCTAGTTTTGTGTCAACTTGACACAGCTGGAGTTATCACAGAGAAAGGAGCTTCAGTTGGGGAAATGCCTCCACAAGATCCAGCTGTAAGGCATTTTCTCAATTAGTGATCAAGTGGGGAGGTCCCTTTGTGGGTGGTGCCATCTCTGGTCTGGTTGTCTTGGGTTCTATAAGAGAGCAGGCTGAGCAAGCCAGTGGAAGCAAGCCAGTAAAGAACATCCCTCCATGGCCTCTGCATCAGCTCCTGCTCCCTGACCTGCTTGAGTTCCAGTCCTGACTTCTTTCAGTGATGAACAGCAATGTGGAAATGTAAGCTGAATAAACCCTTTCCTCCCCAACCTGCTTCTTGGCCATGATGTTTGTGCAGGAATAGAAACCCTGACTAAGACAGTAACATATGATACAATAATGTAGCCTAAACATTAAGGTATTAATAGGTTAGGGAGATGGTTCAGTTGGTAAAGTCTTTGCTTTGTACATGTGAGGGCCTGAGTTGAATCTAAGTGAGTCATTTGAGTTTCCAGAAATTTATTTAAAAAAAACTTTACTGCGAGTAGTAGTGTTGTCATGCAAGCACTGGAGTGGAAGTGTCAGGAAAATTCATAG
Source organism: Mus pahari (assembly GCF_900095145.1). NCBI lineage: Eukaryota > Metazoa > Chordata > Mammalia > Rodentia > Muridae > Mus > Mus pahari. Next base: position 16,242,683 of record NC_034610.1, on the reverse strand, counting down.
GGTTCCCTGAGTAACCAGGATAGCATATACAGAGAGTTATAGTCCAGATATTAACTTTGTCTGAAAAAGTAGCTTAATAAGCATCTTTAAATGTAAAAAGTATCTGGATAAGAATAACTATGACCTAGAATATACATACACACACACATACACACACACTCAGACACACACACACACACACACACACACACGAATACACACAAAGTATTTTCCTGTACCTTCCCACAGACACATACATATGCACACATACAGAGAGAAGAAATTAAGTTATTATTATTAAATCATATTTAAATGATTACATTTACTAATTCCTTGATTAAGTCAAACAATTAATAACAAATAAAGATTTTGGAAAGAAATTAAAGCACAAGATCTTCATAAAAATCTAAAAATTACATTTTCACTGCTTCTGTTTCCAACTTCTGAATCCTAGTTTTAGATGTAGGTACCTTTCCAGATTTCCTATCTTATCTGTCTCTGCTTTCCAGACTAACACAACCTGCTAACCTGACTCCTCCTCTGTGTAGAATCTTCTGTTCACTGTGTACTTTGTAGCATCTGAAATCCTTTACCTTGGTGAGGGAAACATCTCAACTATGAAAAAAAGGTTGTGACCTTACCTGCCTTGTAAACTGTTGTTTTTCATTTACTTTAGTGACCATGATAGCTACGTTGGGAGTCAAGAACTTTTCAGGAACTTTTTTGGTAGGTAATTGCCAAAACTGATTATGAAATTCTCATGACTATCTCAAAACACAGTGTTTGCTCTTACATGCTCATGAGTTCTGAAGGGTGGCAGTGATAGAAGATCCAGAAAATACCAAGGTCTTGTGTGTGAGTCTTGAAGAAAGATTTGTGTGTCTCACTGGACTCCAGCAAGTCTGAATATTTCTACAAAGAGTAGAGTTGATTATAAATTATCAGATCCCAATGCTAATCAGTGGTAGCATATTGAGCCAGTGTCAATTAGGAATTCAGTAATATCCACTGAAGTATCTGTAGAAGGAAAATTACAATGTCATAATCTGCTCTAGAATCTTTGCAGTCTTTGTAATTCCACTCACAAATTAATTAGAATGATGGAATGAAAATATGCTAGGAAAACATACAAATATTACCTGGCTATTTCAGGAACTCTGAACATAGTCCTCTTCTTTAAAGAATGAATGCACAACTATCCTTAACAAATGAAATCAATTTATTCATTAAATACTTGACAAGTAGTGTCTACCTTTCTTACACCAAGTAAAAAGTAGAGTAGTCCACAGTTATTTTTGCTGATTACAATGATGAATATTAATCTTTTGTGATTAGAAAGAAACAGAAAAAGTTTACTATTTACTGTCTTTCCAGTAAGCATTCTTTGAAGGTTTCAGGACAACAAAGACAGAGCTAAACAATACACAGAGGGTATTAATATTTCTGACTGAACTGTAAGCCTTCAGTTTCAGAACTCACTGAGTTTCAGTAATTACTTCAATAAAGAAGTACAAACCTATAAAAAAATTCTGCTCAGGCTTAAGGTTTGTTAGATGAAAAGTGTGTTTATTTGAGTGAGAAATATCCCCTCACTACCTCAGAAATTTCAGCACTATGTCTCAGTTGCTTATGCTGTTTGAAGAGTATTGGATGGTGCAGCCTTTGTGGAGAAAGTGTTTCACTTAAGGCTTTGATATTAAAAATTTTGTATACTTCTAATTGGCTTTTTCTATTTTCTATTGCTTTTGAGGATGTGATTACTGTTTACTTGCTTCTGCTGCCATGCTGGCCACTTGCTTCTCTGTCTCCCCACCAGAGTCACCTAATGCAACAGAAAAATCACTAATATGTAAATTGGTACCAGAGCGATGGATGGTGCTGTGAAGCCCTGGCCATGTTGGTAGAAGAAATTTAGATCAGAAAGGCAGCTGAGTGTTATAAGTAGAACATAATGGTGCATTCCAATTAGAATTGGAAAACTTTATAGAGATGAGAAGAACATGGACTTTAAAGGCTGACTCAAGAGGTTTGACAAGTTCACAGAGACTTTAACAATAACTGTGTTAAAAGGCCTTATTGTAATATTTGGCAAAGAATATGGCCGTATTGTGTCTACATCCTGAGAATGAATATGAAGCAGAACTTGAGAGTGGTGGATTAATTTGTTTGGTCCATGAAATTTAAAGACAATATAACACTAACTCTAAAACAAAATTATAATTATTGATGACCTATTTAATTTGTCACTGAGAAAGAGTAGATGGGGCTGAAATACAAAATGTACAGTTTGGAGAGAAAAAAGAGTACAACGAAGCTTGCTACTATAGCCAATGCACAGTCTAAATGAGAAAATATAGTTGATAAGGAGATTAAGGGCACTAAAGAAAGGTCTTCTGATCCTTATGGAAACTATGAGAAGATTGCTATCAGGACAAAACTCTACCCAGCTGAGAATCAGAGCAAAAAGAGAAATATTGTGAGTTTGCTTCGTCCTAGGAAGTAATTGCTTCAAAGTTCCAAAGACCTAGCAAATGGGTTAGATGATGGAAAGGGTTCATCCTAAGCTGGTAAGCTGATTTGCTTTTGTCTTTCATATGACATTATCTTTGAGGACATGGCAAATGTAAGTTAACAAGGGGTTAACTGAGCCATCTTACAGTTCTCTTAAAGACAGTGAGGATATTCAGTATGTGTCAGCGAGGCCAAAGAAAGAAAGAAAGAAAGAAAGAAAGAAAGAAAGAAAGAAAGAAGCCTTCTCCTAAAGTTGTGAAATTGGAAGCTGGATTGTAATGCATACCATATGATGTTGGGGATGTAAAAATATTGAAACACTGAGCAAAAGAACTGCAGACAGGGAATAGGACTAAACCATAGAGAAAGTTCTATGTTCTTTGTACGGGAACAAAATTCAAGGTAGGTAGTGATTTAAACCCCTTAAACCTAAATTTCTGACACTAAATATTGAGCCACAGGCTTTGGTGATAGCCCCGCTGAGTGTCTTTCTTGCTTTGAAACAATATTTTCTCACCATGCCCTTCTCCTTATGGTTGGAATTGAAATTGAAGTGTATATTCTCTATCAGTGTGTTTTAGAAGCATCAATATGATTTTTTGATATTATAGGAAACCATAGATAAGAGATCACCATGCATCTTAGAAGAAAATTTAGATGTTGGATTTTGAACTATATCGAGACTTTTGATGTTTTACAGAATGTATTTCACATCAGAAGATGTCCATGAACATATGAATAGCAAGAGAAAAAGCTTAGTCATTTGACTGATAAGTACTCACTATAGCCTTTGGCATGCATATGTTTGGCAGTTGGTAATAAATTCTTTGTGGAGTTTATGAAATATATGGGTGATAGATCTTTTATAGTCATGGTATTTTACCATAGCAACAAAAGTTACTTACTCATACTCATGCTGCTGTTCTTCCAAAACCCTTTATTCTTCTGGGCTCTTTGTCCTCACTTCCCCTTTAACTCATCTTAGCTCAGTTATGTTTACTGATATGGCTTGAATAAAAGTCTCCCCATGTAATCAGTGCTTCAATCCAATCAAGGATTCAAAACTGATGGCACCATTAAGAAATTTCTTGAAGGTTTGGGAGCTAGTATCTACATGGAAAATACAGATTATTTCTTGGTAGGACCATAAGAATAGTGCCTTATTATTATTATTATTATTACTACTACTACTACTATTATAATCATCATCATCATTATCATCATCATCATCATTATCATTATTATTAATCTTTTAAAAAATTTTTTCTGATTTATTTTTTACACTCCATATTCCATCCCCCACTCCCCCATTCACCCTCCAACTGCTCCACATTCCACTCCCCATCCCCACTCCACCCTGACTCTAGTGAATGCTCCCACCCTCCACCCCACCTGACCTCTAACCTCACTGGGGCCTCCAGTCTCTTAAGGGTTAGGTGCATCATCTCTGAACATGTACCCAGAAGTCTTATACTATATGTGTGTTGGGGGCCTCATATTAGCTGGTGTATGCTGTCTGTCTAGTGGTCCAGTGTTTGAAAGATCTCGGGGGTCCAGAATAATTGAGACTGCTTGTCCTCCTGTAGGATCACCCTTTCCCTCAACTTCTTACAGCGTTCCTTAATTCAACAACAGGGGTCAGCAGCTTTTGTCCATTGGTTGGGTGCAAACATCTGCATCTGACTCTTTCAGCTTCTTTCTGGGTCTTTCAGAGGGCAGTCATGATAGATCCGTTTTTGTGGGCATTCCATAGCCTCAGTAATAGTGTCAGTCCTTGGGACCTCCCCTTGAACTGGATCCACTTTGGGTCTGTTGCTGGATCTTCTTTTACTGAGACTCCTCTCCATTTCCAACCCTGTAATTTTTTCAGACAGGAACAATTATGGGTCAGAGATGTGACTGTGGGATGGGAACCCCATCCCTCACTTGATGTCCTGTCTTCCTGCTAGAGGTGGGCTATATAAGTTCCCCCTCCCTACTGTTGGGCATTTCATTTAAGGTCCTTCCCTTTGAGTCCTGGGAGTCTCTGACCTCCCAGGTGTCTGGTGCATTCTGGGAGGGAGGGGTCCCCCAACCTCCTATTTCCTGAGGTTGCCTATTTACATTCATTCTTCTGGCCCTCAGGGCTTCAGACCTTTTCCCTCACCCAATACAAGATCAGGTTCCCCTCTCTTCCCCACTCCCCCCGCCCGACCCTAACCACTTTCCCTCCCAGGTCTCTCCATCACTCCATCCCCACTTGTGACTACTTTCTTCTCTCTCCCAAGTAGGACTAAGGACTTGGACACTTCAGTTTGTTGAGCTTTTTATGTTCTGTGGACTGTATCTTGGGTAATCTGTATGTTGTTTTGTTTTGTTTTGTTTTGTTTTGTTGTTTTTTTGCTATTATCCACTTATTAGTGAGTACATGCCATGCATGTCCTTTTGGTTCTGAGTTACCACTCAGGATGATATTTTCTAGTTCTATCCATTTGCCTGCAAAACTCAGTATGTCTTCGTTCTTAATAGCTATGTAGTATTCCATTTTGTAAATGAACCTCATTTTCTTTATCAATTCTTCTGTTTTGGGATATCTAGGTTGTTTCTAGCTTCTGGTTTTCACAAATAAGGCTGTTATTAATATAGTGTAACAAGTGCTCCTATGGCATGGCGGGGTCTTCAGGTAGATCTATTTCCACTTTTCCGAGGAACTTCCAGTTGATTTCCAGAGTGGTTGTACCAGTTTGAAATCCCACCAGCAGTGGAGGAGTGTTCCTCTTTCACCACATCCTCTCCAACATTTTGTTGATTTTGGCCCTGAGAGTGACTATTTCTTGCCTTCTACTGCTCTTAGGTGAGTTTGCTTCTTTTTGTTCCAGAGCTCTCAGGTGTGCTGTTAAGTTGTTAGTATAAGATCTCTTCAGGTTCTTTACCAGGGCTCTTAGTGCTATGAACTTTGTCTTAACACTGCTTTTATTGTGTCCCATAAGTTGGGTTTGATGTGTCAACATTTTCATTAAATTCCAGGAATAATTTAATTTCTTCCTTTATTTCTTCCCTGACCAAGTTATCATTGAGTAAAGAGTTGTTCAGTTTTCATGTGTATGTGGGCTTTCTGTAGTTTTTGATATTATTGAAGATCAGCCTTAGGCCATGGTGATCTGATAAGGTGCATAGTATTATTTCAATCTTCTTGTATCTGTTGAGGGTAGTTTTGTGAACAAATTATATGGCCAATTTTGGAAAAGGTATCATGAGGTAGTGAGAAGAAGGTGTATTCTTTTGTTCTAGGGTGAGATGTTCTGTAGATATCTGTTAAATCCATTTGGTCATAACCTCTTACTTTCACTGTGTCTCTGCTTAGTTTCTGTTTCAATGACCTGTCCATTGGTGAGAGTGGAGTGTTAATATCTCCCACTACCATTTTATGGGGTTCAATGTGTGTTTTGAGTTTTAGTAAAGTTTCTTTTATGAATTTGGTTGCTATTGCACTTGGCACAGAGATGTTTAGAATGAGACTCTCTTTTGGTGTATTTTCCCCTTGATGAATATGAAGTATCCTTCTTCATTGTGCTTGATAACTTTTGTTTGAAAGTATATTTTATTGCATATGTCAACTCCTGCTTGTTGCCCAGGACCATTTGCTTGGAAGACCTTTTTTTCTATCCTTTTACTCTGAGATAGTGCTTGTCTTTGTTGTTGAGGTGTGTTTCTCATATGCACAAAATGCTGGATTTTTTTTTTTTTTGAGTAGCCAGTCTGTTAGCTTATGTCTTCTTGTAGGTGAGTTGAGTCCATTAATATTGAGAGATATTAAAGTGAGATGACTGTTGGTTCCTGATATTTTTGTTTTTGTAGGTGGCTTCATGTCTTGTGGCTCTGTGCTTTTGACTTTCTTGTGAGATGCTTCATTTCTTGTCCTTCCTTTGGTGCAGGTACCTTCCTTGTGTTTGAGTTTCCCTTCCAGGATCCTTTCAAGGGCTGGGTTGTCGATAGGTATTGTTTGAATTTGTTTTTGTCCTGGAATATTTTGTTTTCTCTATCTATGTTGATTGAGAGTTTTATTGGATCTAGTAGCCTGGGCTGGCATTTGTGTTCTCTTAGAGTCTGCATGACCTCTGACCAGACTCTCCTGGCTTTCATAGTCTCTGCTGAGAAGTCTGGTGTAATTCTGATAGGTCTACCTTTATATGTTACTTGGCCATTTTCCCTTGTAGCTTTTATTATTTCTTTGCTCTGTGTATTTAGTGTGTTGATAATTATGTGACCAGAAGATTTTTTTTTCTGGTCCCATTTATATGGTATTCTATTGGCTTCTTGTAACTTATGTCCATCTCTTTCTTTAGTTTCAGGAAGTTTTCTTCTATGATTTTTGTTGAAGATATTTTCAGGTCCTTTGAGCTGGGAATCTTCATCTCCTCTCTTCTGATTATCCTTAAATTTGGTCTTTTCATTGTGTCTTGAATTTCCTGGACACTGAGTTATGAGGTTTTTATGTTTTGAATTCCCATGGACAGTTGTTTCAATCCTGTCTACTCAATCTTTTACATCTGAGATTCTCTCTTCTATCTTTTGTGTTTTGTTGATAACACATGTGTATTTTTTGGACCACTTTCCTAGGTTTCCCATTTCCAGGTTTGCCTCCGTTTATGTTTTCCTTATTGTATCTACTTCCTCTTTTAGGTCTTGAATCACTTTATTCAATTCCTTTACCTGTTTACCTGTGTTTTCCTCTATATCTTTCAGTGAGTTATTGATATACCCTGTAAAGTACTCTATTAATCTTCATGAGATAGGATTTTAAGACAGATTCCTGATTTTCAAGTGTGTTGGTATATATGGGGTTTTCTGTGTTGGGACAACTGGGTTCTGATGATGCCCACGTATTTTGGATTCTGTTGCTTATGGGCTTGCACTTGCCTTTCACCATCTGGATATCTCTGGTGTTTGTTGATCTGGGTGACTATATGGAGCCTGTTTCTTTTGTCCCTGGTTTGCTTCAGGTCTCCTGATAGGCTTGAGACCCTTGCTGTATCAGACCGCCTTTGGGGCTTCCCAACTGAGGGCTTTTCACAGGGACAAAGAAGCTGCTGATCTGTTGTCCTGGCTGTAGTAGATCTCCTGGGAGGCTTTCAAACTGTTGGGTTGTCAGTGGAGCATTCAAGCTGTTGTCCAACTGCACTGAATGCAGCTGATTCTCAACTATTCTGAGTGCAGGGAGTCTTTAAAAGTTCAACTGTTCTAAGTGCAGTGTGTCCAACTGCTCAGTGTGCAGAGGATCCTCTAGGATGTATTGGGACATGGAGTCTTCATGGGAGTAGATGAACTAGGGGTCTGCCCTAGCAGCAAGGATGAGGCAGAAGGGGTGGAAGGGATGGAAGGAAGAGGAGTGGTATTCAGGAGGACAGGGTTTTGGTGGGTTTTGGTTCCCAAGTCCACCATGCTCCCAGCAGGAGCAGCTCTGGGACTAGGGTGGCAGGGGTTATTTCTTACCAACTGCTCAGGTGCAGCAGGTCTTCTAGTATGTATCGGGATATGGAGTCTTCATGGGAGCTGATCAACTAGGAGTCTGCCCCAGTAGCAAGGCCACACAAATTATTAATCATTTTATTTATTTATATTTCTAATAATATTCCTGTTCACAGTTACCCCTCCGTACGCCCCCCCAATCTATTCCCCCTCCACATTTCTCTTTGCCTCTATGAGGGAGATCCTCCAACCACTCACCCACTCTTGCCTCACTGCTCTAGCATCTCCCTACACTGAGGTATCAAGCCTCCACAGGACCAAGAGCTTGATATTAGATGAGGCAATCCTCTGCTACATATGTATTTGGAGCCATGGATCCTTTCATGTACATTCTTTGGTTGTGGCTTTAGTCTCGGGGATCCCTGGGTGGGCCAGTTAGTTGATACTGATCTTCCTATGGTATTGCAGTCCCCTTCCACTCCTTTAGTCCTTCCCCTAACTCTTCCATTGGGGTCTCTGGGATCAGTCCACTATGAGTATCTGCATCTGTACTGGTCAAGTGCTGGTAGAACCTCTTGGGGAACAGCCATATCACACTTCTGTCATCAAGCACTTCTTGGCATCATCAATAGTGTCAGGGTTTGGTGTCTGAAGATGGGAAGGACTGCTAGATGGGGTGGTCTCTGAATGCACTTACCTTTAGTTTCTGTTCCATTTTATGTCCCCATCTTTACTTTGGAAAGGAACATTTCTGGGTTAACAATTTTGAGATGGGTGGTTGGCCCCATCCCTCAATTGGGGGCCATGCCTATCTATTGGAGGTGGTCTCTACAGGTTTTCCGTCCCCTTTGTTGCATATTTTGGCTAAAGTCATCCTCATTGAGTCCTGGGAGTCTTTTGATTCCCCAGCATCTGGGACTTTCTGGTTGTTATGTACAGTTCCCCATCCCCGACTGCTACATATTTCTATTCAATATTTCATCTTCTCTCTTGTCCCTTCCAATACCTGATCCTAGCCCCTTTTATTCTCTCCCCTTCCTTCCTCCATACCTGGCCCCTCCCTCCCTCTATCTGCTGTGATTATTTTGTTCCCCCTTCTATGTAGGATTGAGGTATCCACACTTTGTTGTTCTTTCTTCTTAAGCTCCATATGATTTGTGAGTTTTATTGTGGCTATTTTGAGCTCTTGGGCTAATATCCACTTATCAGTGAGTACATAACATGTGTGTTCTTTTGCGTCTGGGTTACCTCTCTCAGAGTGATATTTTCCAGTTCCATCCATTTGCCTAAGAATTTCATGTAATCATTGTTTTTAATCGTTGAGTAGTACTCCATTATGTAAATATATCACATTTTCTGTATCCATTTTTCTGTTGAGGGAAATCTGGGTTGTTTCCAGTTTCTGTCTTTTGTACATAAGGCTTCTTTAAACATAGTGGATCATGTGCCCTTGTTATAAGTTGGAGCATCTTTTGGGTATATGCCTAGTAATGGTATAACTGGGCCTTAAGGTAGAACTATCTTCAATTTTCTGAGGAACCACCAGATTGATTTCCAAAGTGGTTTTACCAGCTTGCAGATGCTCCAGGAGCATAATTGGTTAGCATGCAATACTTTGAACATTTCCTCTTAACTCTTCGAAGCTATGTTGAGCTTTTTCACAGTTCCATAATGTTTACTTATATTTCTCCTATCATTTCCATTGTCAGCTGTGCTACTTTTTCTATGAACTCTTTCAACCTTGTGACTGTGGTTGGAATCTCCACTTTACTGTGTTCTACAAAAGCAGGATAGTCTACCTGTCAAACTAATGCAGAACAGCATAGATAGGAATACATCATTGGTTTTAAACCTTTATTACAATTAATGATATAAAACAAGATGAGGACAGGAACCAAAGATGGGCAGCTTTTAAGGTTAATAAAAGAACAAAGTAAAGACCCACCTTACATTACCACAAATAAATATTTCCTGTAATATAAATATTAAATCAGTTACATCTAGGCATAAGTATGACTCCCAATTCTTCTTTTTAAGTCAGTCATAAACCTTACATAGTGCTATGCCCTATTTGCAGGTACCTAAAGACTACCAAGGAGCCTATTCCATTGTAAAACTCATAGGTTTTTCCTTATAAACTCAGGAACAAGGTATCTCAGACTCTCACCATGCAAGCAGCTCATAGTGAGATCCCAGATTATAGGGGTTCAGGGTTTTTTTGTGGTTGCAGTAAACATGGGGAATTTCCATATGGGTCAGTAAGTTAATAGTTTAAAAACTGCATTTCTGGCATAATCTGCAGGAACCAAACACCAGGTCAAAATCACTTGATAAACAGGATGGTTACGTTATCTATTCTCTGCAGGATGTCTTAATATATGTATATATACATATGTACATATATATATATATATATATATATATATATTTGGCCCTGCTATTGTAACCTGAATGGCTGTTGCTAATGCAATGTGGGTGGGGGTGGGAGAAGGGATGTTGTAGCATACTTGCGTAGGAGGACTCTGATTTCTTCCTGGAATTGGAATTTAGGCCTTGATCTCACAGGAAATGGAGTTTCTTCAAAAAATGGTGTTGGTTGGACTTTACCACAGGAAACAATTGCAAACCTTCAATTGTTGCACCTTCCTATATATCATCTAGATTTCTTGGAGGAGAAAGAACCTGAGGTGCTACTCTGCATCATGTTTTTAGCATGTAGAGGACAGCTATGAGAAGTTCAAGGTGGTCAGGAGAGAATTTTTTAGTAAACGTCCATCAGGATCACTGATATCTTTTGACTGCAAATTAGAAGACCAAGGCTTTTGCCCTGAAGATTTCTCAACATAATGCTTTATAATAATATTTAACAGTATTCACCACATCATTAAAATTTCTGCAGGGATTTTTTTTCCCCTGGAACTTGTTTCTTTTTGTATATTCAATTTCTTCACACAGTATGTATTGATATACTATCTCTCTGTCTCTGTCTGTCTGTCTCTTTGTCTCTCTCTCTTTCTGTTTACCTTTCTTCCTTTCCCCTCCTATATTTTTAAAAGTGTTCCTGCATTTGTTTTATTCACAGACATCAGTATCCTCATTCCTATCTTCTTGGATATCTTGTTTTTGGTCCCTTTAAGAAATTGAGAAGTACCCCATTTTCTTAACCATAAGGAACACTCTGTCATATTCCTTTGAACAAGTTATTGCTTAGTTATTCAGAGTACAACACCCTGTTAAATTAACCTTTATTTTGCTCCTATAGGTACCAGATGAAAACCCAAAACTGTATTATAGTTTGCATTAGAAAACAAGTAGCTTTCCGCAAACTTTTTACACTTTTATCAGTTATTATAAATTTCATAGACTATATCTTCATCATATTCCACACCCACCCTAAAATTCTTGCAGAACTACCACCACATCCCTGCCTCAAACTTTTAAATTCTCTCTTTCTTTCTTTCTTTCTTTCTTTCTTTCTTTCTTTCTTTCTTTCTTTCTTTCTTTCTTTCTTTCTTTCTTTCTTTCTTTCTTTTTTTGAGACAGGGTTTCTCTGTATAGACCTGGCTGTCCTGGAANTCACTCTGTAGATCAGGCTGGCCTCGAACTCAGAACTGCCTGCCTCTGCCTCCCAAGTGCTGGGATTAAAGGTGTGCGCCACCACGTCTGGCAAATTCTTTCCTTTTAAAACTTATTAAGTTCAATTTGTGCTGCCCAAGTACTCTTGGTTGTATTGCTGACCATGAATATACTCAGCATACCTGTGTCTACACTGTTAAAGCAAACCAACTCTTTCTCTTCCCCAGCTGCTATCAAAGGCCAACATTATTTCACTTAGTGCTAGGACTTCACGTCTTTCTCCTCCCTTTCTCCAGTTCTAGGATATTATTTGATTTCGGGTTGCATAGTTTATTATGCATAGCATCACAAATAACTGTGAGTACATTTGTGTAACTGCAAAATCCTTGAGTACTAAAACATGAAGAAATCAAACATGTACTGACTTGTAAGCTGTACCTATATTGGTTAGCTTTCTTCATGCTAGGAGGTAGCATCCTCTTTATTGGAGAAAAATTAAATAGATATCATCCAGCCATAAACCCCATGAGCTAAAAGCATTCTTGGCCTGACAAGATAGTCCCATTTATAAAACAGTGGCACAAATATGGCAGAAGTAAACAAACTAATCATGATATGCTTAAAGGAATACTCAATGAAATGGAGTCTATGACTAGCACAGTGAGTGTGGTTGAGAACCTTTGGCTAGATAGACCATTGTCTATACAGAATAATATACTACCATTAATCTGTGAAATGATCACAGTATTAAAATCATCTCCCCTTTAATTATTACACTGATATTTTGAAGGACACTAGTGACTAAATTCTTTGATACTCTGAATTATTAAAAGATATAATTTGTATGTTTAGTAAAAGATTATTATAATTATATATTCCTCATCCAAGATAAACAGGATCGTGAAAGAATGATATCACGGCTCATGACAAAGGGGCCTACAGTAGGAAAGCACATAGAAATGATAGCTGTGATATTAACTAGCCACCAACTAGGATTCTGAGAAAAGGTAATGAAGCCTTGTAATATGGAAGTCAGTGTATAAAAAGTGAGAAATGTGCACACCAGGACTAGAATGTTCTGGGTGGCTCTGGTCTCAGGAGAGTTTCTGGGAGAAACACGAGCACTGTGTATATTTTGAACCCTCTTCTTGTGTCCATACAGTATGACAATCATGGTGATGCTTGAAATGACCAGGACTACAGAAAGCAAGACTTCTGGAAATACCCAAAAAGCTGTGTATAGTGATTCTCTTACATTATTATGACCTAGAAAAGAGGAACAGAATCCATATCTTTTTTGTGTAGTATTTTTTGTCTTCCTCCTGGTAGATGAATATATAGGAAAAATCATATTCATCATCATGTGTATGACCCAGAAGATTAAAATGAAGAAACCCATGAGTCTTCGAATTTTGACTATGAGATCTTTCCAACAGGATTTCCAGGGGCTGATGGTGATAGCCTGGAAGACACTCACAAGACAGGTGGTATAGGTAGACATACTCCTGCCAAGTCTGAGAATATATAAAATAATATTGCATCCAATACCATTGAAGAACTGATTCCATTCAAAAGCTCCTGTTATCTGTAGCATTCCTTTGGAGAAAATGACCAAAGAGTTGGCTGTGAACACATGTGTAAGAATCAAGTCTATGGTCTTTAATTTGCCTTCATTGTAGTAAAGGAGTAGATAGTGGAAAAGAAGAGAGAAGTTGCCCAGAATTCCAAATACACCCTGAAGTGAGAGCACTATTCCTATTGCCAAGTTCCTGGACTCCATTTTGTCATCCATCACTTTTCTGTTTATATCATTTCAAAAAAAAAAACCATGCTTCAGTTAAACCTTTCACTGAAAATTTCCAAACTTGAATATGTATGTGAGAGATTGCAAACCTATAGTTTGCAACATAGCAAGACTGTTTCAGAACAAATAATTTCATCATTATTTAAAACTTTCCATGAGTCTTTATATATTTCTGGTATTAGCCATTCATCAAGTGTAGCATTAGTTGTGATCTTTTCCCAATCTGTATGTTTCTATTTGGTCCTATTGACAGTATCTTTTGTCTTACAGAAGTGTTTCAGTTTTTAAATTAAATTACCCAATTAAAATGGGGTATAGAGATAAACAGAACATTCTTAACAGAAGATTTGCAAATAGTTAAGAAGCACCTAAAGAAGTGTTCAATATCCTTATTCATCAGTAAATGCAAATTAAAATGACCCTGAGATTCCACCTTACACCAATAAGAATGGCTAAAATCAATAACTCAAGGGACAACACATGCTGGTGAGAATGTGGAGCAAGGGGAACAGAACTTCAGTGCTGGTGAGATTATGAACAGGTACCACTTTGGTAATCAGTATGTTGATTTCTTTGAAAGTTGGAAATACTCCTACCTGAAGACCCAGATATTCTACTCCTGGGTGTATACCCAAAAGTTGCTCCAACATACTACAAAGACACATGATCTCCTATGTTCATAGAAGCTTTATTCATAATAGCTAGAAACTAGAAATAACCCAGATGTCCTTCAACCAAAGAATGGATACAGAAAATGTGGCTAATTTACAAAATGGAATACTATTTAGGTATTAAAAATAAGTGCATTATAAATTTTGCAGGCTTATCGATGAAACTAGAAAATATCATCCTGAGTGAGGTAACACAGTCACCTCCCAAAAGTCACAGTCACAAAAGGACATGCAGCTTATGTAGTCACTGATAAGTGATATTATTCATAAAATACAGCAGGGTCTTGATACATTCCACAGAACCAAAGAAGTTAAAAAAAAGAAGGAGGGTCCAAGAGAGGATGCTTTAATCTCATTTAGAAGAGGAAATAAAATAGTCATAGGAAGCAGCTGGAAGAAGGGAACTGGGAGGAAAAGGGAATGTAAGGGTCAGGATCAGGTGTTTGGAGAGATAAGAGAGAGGGCCAGAGTGATAGGAGAATGAATGGAAATCATCATCTGCCTGGAGTGCAGGTCTGCCAGGAATCTCTAGGAAGCCCTAGAAACCTGGGATGGGAGAGCTTTCCAGGAGCCAATGCAAGTGACTTTAGCTGAGATGGCTAACAGTGGGGAAATGAAACCAGAAGAGACCACCACTTTGATTGATGGTCCAGTCTCTGAGACCTCTAAATGCCCAGGTTGACTCTGTTGGTCTTTCTGTTTCCATCCCCTTCAGGGACTGCAATCTTTCTCCCTACTCTTCCATAAAAGCTCTCCCAACCCAAAACTTCATCAACTGATTGGCTGTGGGTATCTTCATCTGTTTTAGTCTACTGCTTGGTAGAGCCTTTCAGAATACAATTGTGCTAGACTTCTTTTTGCAAGCATATCAGAGTATCATTAATAGTGTCAGGGGTTGATTCTTGCTCATGGTTTTAATTTGGCCCATTCTTTCATTCTCTGCCTCATCTTTTTCCATGCATTTCTTGTAGAGAGAATAAATTTTGCATTGAAAATTTTGTGGGTTGGATGGTGTCCCTATTGTTTCTTGGGATTTTTGCCTGGCTACAGGGTCTAGCATCCTTAGCTTCCATATACCCTATGATGTGAGTCATAGTTAAGGTCACTCCCATTGATTTTTGGACTGGGTCTCCTCACTCAGGATGATATTCTTAAGTTTCATCCATTTACCTGAGAAACTCGTGATATTTTTCTTTTTTCCCAATTTTTATTAGGTATTTACTTCATTTACATTTTTTCTTTTTTTATTATTTTCTTAATTTACATTTCAAATGCTATCCCGAAAGTTCCCTATTAACACCCCCCGGCCCTGCTCCCCTACCCACCCACTCCCACTACTTGGCCCTGGCCTTCCCCTGTGCTGGGTCATATAAAGTTTACAAGACCAAGGGGCCTCTCTTCTCAA
>NC_034610.1:16202844-16226384 GCF_900095145.1 Mus pahari | reverse complement strand
ACTGGGGCTTATAAAGTTTGCAAGACCAAGGGACCTTTCTTCCCAATGATGGCTAACTAGACCATCTTCTGCTACATACGCAGCAAGAGACCTGAGCTCTGGGGTGCTGGTTAGTTCATATTGTTCCTCCATCTATAGGGTTGCAGATCCCTTCAGCTCCTTGGGTAGATGTTTTTATTTTTAATAGCTGTATAGTATTCCATTGTGTATATGTATCACATTTTCTTTATCCATTTTTCAATTGACGTACATCTAGGTTATTTCCAGTTTCTGGCTGCTATGAACATAGTTAATCAATTGTTTCAAATAGAAGCTTCTAACGAAAGACCATCATACATGTATTGGATGTGTACTGCCTAAGGTAATACAGAATGATGACCTTTACAGCAATGTAAATAAAAGATCAAAGTAGTCTGAAAAATCAAATTCATAAATAAACCCTCAGCAAATATGACTTCCTTCATTATGATTGCATTTATGCAAAGTACAACATAGGATGGTATTGACCAAATTTCTTATAGATCAACAGATATGTACCATATTCACATTCCATTATTGACTTAATATTTTAAAATTATAACAAATTTAATTGTTAGTGTTTTGTTTTTATTTTGCATGGTGGAGGAGTTCAGATGGTATCTCAGCCTAAATATAAGCTGGAGCTAGACTGGATCTTTCTACAATCCTACTACCTCAGCCTATGGATATCTAGACTCGACACCCCCAGGAAATATCCAGTTATATAATACATGTAATGTATACAAATGTGAGTTTCATTTGTGAATTCTACTGAACTTTTGTATCAACTCTCAACCCCCCCCCAAAAAAAAAAAAACAGAATAAAATTGCTGGTCAAATTGCTTAGAAATGATGGGTAATAAGTAGAGGTTCTCTACAGGATGAACAGTACAAGCTACAGAGACAGATCACAAACTAAGCAAAAGATTCATGGATATTAATGCCATGTATATTGTGAACTCATTATAATACTCATTTGAGTAGGTTCCTGAATATTTGTTAGAGTTTACGATATTGGGTCCTTCTTCAGATAACTAAATCATACAGAAAGGGCATTTTTAGAATATACAGAATCTTTCAGAACAAAATTAAAAAGAGTTTATGCATGCAAACTTCTTAAAACCTACCTACCTGTAATACTTGGCTTGCTGAGGTGGATGGACATATGGTTAGGAGCATTCTGCAGAAGAGTTTGCTATGGGATATATGTGAGAATAGAAACACAAATTATAGGCAAAGAAAAAAAATAAGAACTTTTACAGCATTGGAGATACCTTGAAATCAATAACTAGGATGTAAAATACAACCAATGAACTGAGCACAATGCGCCTAACTCTCATTCAATGAACACAAAAATAAAATGATGTAAAGAGAGAATACTTTTGAACTTTTCATATTTCCTAGTATCTAAGTCATTCTGTCAGTTTTCCATGATTCTCACTTGTGTTCAGAACCACAAGAATTTGAACTGGAGCACACAGTGTGACTGTATTTATTGCAATAATAAAGTATTCTCTCTAACAAGTATTTTTTAAGGATTTGCTGTCTTAAGAGGCTTCCTAAAGTTTAATTGAAAACTGCAAAGAGAAGTGATCATCATCACTGTTTAGCCAAGTTCTTTTGGCATCTTCTACAATTTCAGTAAATGTTTGATGTGGTCAATGATATTCCTTTTGTGACCAAAAAGAGGACTGAGAGAAGACTTTGCAGATGACTGCATTACATCAAATGTTTTGTGGATGTGTTGGTCTTCTTATCCCTCTACTGGGTATCTTGCCTGGCTATAGGAGATGTCTACTTCAGGTTCAGTAGCCACACTGTTATGCATCAGAGCTAAGGTCCTAGATTCCTAGAACTGAATTGACTCCTTGAAAGCCTCCCTTATCTCAGGTATCTAGGATTTCTTAAAGATTTTCCAGCAATTCCAATACTGTCCAAAAGCCATTCAGGGACAAATATACTTAAGGAATCGCCAACCAATAAACAGTATAATTTGAGACACATTCTACAGGCAAGCAACAATTCCTGACACTGTTAATGATACTGTGTAGTGATTGCAGACAGGTGCCTAGCATAGCTGTCCTCTGAGAGGCTCTACCCATAATGATTGCAGACAGGGACATAGCATAATTCTCCTGAGAGGCTCTGCCCAGCAGTTGATTGAAACAGATGAAGAGCCTGACTACCAAACACTGCCAGAGGGAGGGGATGGTTATGGAAGAAATGGGGTAAGGATTCAAGGTTCTGAACTGGAACAGAAAAGAATTCCTCCTGACACATAATAATTAGAACAACAAATCCACTAAATAATGATAGAATATTAAAAGCAGTAAGGGAAAAAGTTCAAGCAACATATAGAGGCAGACCTATTAGATTTACATCAGACTTCTCAGCAGAGACTATGAAAGCCAGAAGATGATAGACAAATGATATACAGACCCTAAGAGAACACAAATGCCAGCCTAGGCTACTATACCCAGCAAAACTCTCAATTACCATAGATGGAGAAATCAAAGTATTCCATAACAAAAGCAAATTCACACAATATCTTTCCATGAAAGATAATAGGATAATAATGGGAAAACACCAACACAAGGACAGAAACTATGTCCTAGAAAATGCAAAAAACTAATCCTCCAACAAACCTCAAAAGACAGCCACAAGAACAGACTCCCAACTCTAACAACAACAAAAAAATAACAGGAAGCAACAACTACTTTTCCTTAACATCTCTTAATGGAATCAAATCCCAAATAAAAAGACATAGACTAATAGATGGCTACATAAACAGGACCCAACGTTTTGCTGCTTACAGGAAACCCACCTCAGTGACAAAGACAGACACAACTTCAGAGTAAAGAGTGGGAAAAAATTCTCTAAGCAAATGGTCCGAAGAATTAAGCTGGAGTAGCCATTCTAATATCCAATTAAATTGACTTCTAACCCAAAGTTATCAAAAAAGACATGGGGGGGTACTTCATACTCATCAAAGGTAAAAATCTTCCACGATGAACTCTCAATTCTGAATATCTGTGCTCCAAATGCAAGGGCATCCACATTCATTAAAGAAACTACAGTAAAGCTCAAAGCACACATTGCACCTCACACAATAATAGTGGGAGAATTCAACACCACACACTCATCAATGGACACGTCCTAGAAACAGAAACTAAACAGAGACATATTGAACCTAACAGACGTTATGAAAGACATGGACTTAACAGATATCTACATTATATTTTATCCTACAACAAGAGGATATGCCTTCTTCTCAGCACCTCATGGTACCTTCTCCAAAATCGACCATATAATTGGTCACAAACAGGCCTCAATGGATACAAAAATAATGAAATTGTCCCATATACCCTATCAGATCACCAAGGACTAAGGCTGATCTTCAATAACAACATAAATAATAGAAAACCAACATTTACGTGGAATCTGAACAACACTCTATTTAATGATATACCTTGGTCATGGAAGAAATAAAGAAAGAAATTAAAGACTTTTTAGAGGTTAATTAAAATGAAGCCGGAAACTACCCAAATATATGGGACCCAATGAAAGCATTCCTAAGTGGAAAACTCATAGCTCTGAGTGCCTCCAAAAAGAAACTAGAGAGAGCATACACTAGCAGCTTGACAGCACGCTTAGAAGCTCTAGAACAAAAGGAAGCATATTCAACCAAGGGGAGTAGACAGCAGGAAATAATCAAACTCAGAGCTGAAATCAACCAAGTGGAAACAAAAAGAANTATTCAAAGAATCAACCATACCAGGAGCTGGTTCTTTGAGAAAATCAACAAGATAGATAAACCCTTAGCCAGACTCACCAGAGGGCAAAGGGACAGTATCCTAATTAAGAAAATCAGAAAGGAAAAGGGAGACAAAGAACAGAACCTGAGGAAATTCAAAACACCATCCAAAATACTATACTCAACAAAACTGGAAAACCTGGATGAAATGGACAATTTTCTAGACAGATACCAGGTACCAAAGTTAAATCAGAATCAGATTAATGACCTAAACAGTGCTATATCACCTAAAGGAACAGAAGCAATCATTAATAGTTTCCCAACAACAACAACAACAACAACAAATCCAAAGACCAGATGGGTTTAGTGCAGAGTTCTATCAGACCTTCAAAGAGGACCTGATTCCAGTTCTTCTCCAACTATTTCATAAAATAGAAACAGAATGTACTCTACCCAATGCTTTCTATGAAGTCACCATGACTCTGATACCTAAACCACATAAAGACCCAACAAAGATAGAGAACTTCAGTCCAATTTCCCTTATGAATATCAATCGAAAAATACTCAAAATGTTCTTGTAAATGGAGTCCAAAAATACATTAAAACAATCATCCATCATGATCAAGTAGGATTCAATCCAGGGATGCAGTGATGGTTTAATATACAGGTTCCCTCAAAGTAATCCACTATATAAACAAACTCAAAGACAAAAACCATCCCCTTAGATACTGAGAAAAATCCATTTGACAAAATCCAACACCCATTCATGATAAAAGTCATGGAAAGATCAGGAATTCACTGCTCATACCTAAACATAATAAAAGCAATATACAGCAAACCAGTAGCAAACATCAAAGTAAATGGAGAGAAGCAGGAAGCAATCTCACTAAAATCAGGAATTAGACAAGGCTGCCCACTTTTTTTCCTACCTATTCAATACAGTACTTGAAGTCATAGCCAGAGCAATTAGACAACAATAGTAGGTCAAGGGGATACAAATTGGAAAGGAAAAGTCAAAATATCACTTTTTGCAGATGATATGATAGTATATATATGTGNNCCTAAAAATTTCACCAGAGAACTCCTAAACCTGATAAACAGCTTCAGTGAAGTAGCTGGATATAAAATTAACTCAAACAAATCAATTGGGGAAACAACACCCTTCACAATAGTCACAAATAATATAAAATGCCTGTTGAACAAACTTAATCATCAGGGAAATGCAAATCAAAAAAACCTTGAGATTCCACCTCACACCAGTAAGAATGGATAAGATCAAAAATTCAGGTGACAGCAGATGCTGGCAAGGATGTGGAGAAAGAGGAACACTCCTCTATTGTTGGTGGGATTTCAAGCTGTTACAACCACTATGGAAATCAATCTTGTGGTTTCTCTGAAAATTGAACATAATATCACCAGAAGATCCAGCAATTCCCCTCCTGTACATATACACAGAAGGCGTCCCAACTTGGAATATGGACACATGCTCCACTATGTTCATAGCTGCCTTATTTATAATAGCGAGAAGCTGGAAAGAACCGAGATGTCTCACAACAGAGAAATGGATACAGAAAATGTGGTATTTTTACACAATAGAATACTACTCAGCAATTAAAAACAATGAATTCATGAAATTCTTAGGCAAATGGATGTGTATGGAGGATATCATCCTGAGTGAGGTAACCCAATCACAAAAGAACACACATGATATGCACTCACTGATAAGTGGATATTAGCCCAGAAACTTAGAATACCCAAGATACAATTTGCAAAACACATGAAACCAAGAAGAAGGAAGACCAAAGTTTGGATACTTCGTTCCTTCTTAGAATGGGGAACAAATTACCCATGGAAGGAGTTACAGAAACAAAGCTTAGAGATAAGACAGAAGGAAAGACCAACCAGAGACTGCCTCTCCCAGGGATCCATCCCATAATCAGCCACCAAACCCAGACACTATTGCATATGCCAGCAAGATTTTGCTGACAATACCCTAACACAGCTGTCTCTTGTGAGTCTATGCTAATGCCTGGCAAATACAGAAGTGGATGATCACAGTCATATATTGGATGGAACACAGGGC
This sequence comes from Mus pahari, assembly GCF_900095145.1. Classification (NCBI taxonomy): domain Eukaryota; kingdom Metazoa; phylum Chordata; class Mammalia; order Rodentia; family Muridae; genus Mus; species Mus pahari. The sequence goes on along the minus strand of NC_034610.1, from coordinate 16,220,529 downwards.
CCCTAATGAAGGAGCTAGAGAAAGTGCCCAAGGAGCTAAAGGGGTCTGCAACCCTAAAGGAGGAACAACGATATGAACTAACCAGTACCCCTCAGAGCTGTGTCTCTATTTGCATATGTAGCAGAGGATGGCCTGGTCGACCATCAATGGGAGGAGAGGCCCTTGGTATTGTGAAGATCATATGCCCCAATACAGTGGGATGCCAGGGCCAGGGTGGGTGGGTTGGGGAGCAGGGCGGCAGGTGGGTACAGGGAGCTTTGGTAATAGCATTTGAAATTAAATGAAGAAAATATCTAATAAAAATTGCCTTAAAAAAGAAAAGACATAAGAATGAAAGAAAGAAATGAATGAATTAATGAATGAATAAATAGAGGAAAGGGATGTTTGTGTATTTGGTGGCTTGAGAAATGAGAACATGACATGTCTGCTTGTACAGACAGCTACATAATTTTGTATTCAATGATGTCACATTTTGTAATTCTCAACTTATATGCAGTTTATTTCCACTGCATTCTAACTTAATATGATAATGTAAACTATAGTGATCCTTATACTACCTAAATCAACAGAAATTGCCTATGTCTATGTTGAATTTTTTAAGTGCAAGAAAAACCCAATTTTATTTTTTTGTATCAAAATAGTCCTATAATTTCATGGTAGAAAACATGGTTGCATCCCTCAATAAATAAATAAACAAACAAAAATTTGAACAGTATTATTTTCATGAGAGTTGTTCAAAATTCATGACCATCTCTAAGACATAAAAAACTAACCTGTTAACTAACACTGAAAACTGGTTTTGCATACAGTTTATAAAGGCACGTTCAGATTATAGTTTCTATCTAAGATTAGATGAACATAATTTCCTTTTAATCTTTATTAATCAGGTGAAGCTTATATCCCAGGACCTAATTGTCACATTGAAAAAATAGTGTAGGAGTCACATAAATTATGGAGACCTGGAAAAGTAAATGGCACAATTACTATGCCCCCAAAGCATCTTTGAGGTCAAATTCAATATATCACTGGGATGACTCACCAATAGCAAGCATCAGACAAGATTTTTCTCACACCATGTTGGGGCCACCATGGATTAGCACCAGATTAGAGATAAATTCTCTTTAGCAAATCTGCCCATAGCCCAGAAAGTTATCTATTTTGTTAATTGAAAATTGCATTTGTTTCCTTTCTAGAATTCCTTCTCCAGACTTGAGCACTTGCCAGCCTTCCTCCCTTTTTACCTTTTCACAGACTAAGTGTAAGCTGCATACCTCGATCCTTTCTTCAGCAGAACATTCAGCTCCTGTGTGTGTAGATCCTGGCATGACAGCCAGCATTGTGGGAGAGAGAGGGAGATTAGCCTTGAAGTAGAGGGTCACAGCTCTGTGACTTCATATCCCTCAGAACTGTAATCTTTATCTCACCTGCAATGACAATGACAACACTTGCATTAAGATTCAAGAACTTTTCTGAGACTTCTTCCTGCTGATAATCACCACAGATCATTTGTTGTTTCTCATGAGTGTCTCAAAAGATTGTGTGTGGAAAGCCTCCTAGGATTTCAAGATCACAGAAGGCTGACAGGGGTATTAGGTGCCTGGAACATCAGGATTTGATATGTGAGGGTGCACACAAAGAAGCCTGAGTGTCTCATTGGATTTCAGTTTTCTCTGTGTTCTACTGCATAAAGTAACCTAATAAAACTCAGATTCCAGGGCTGTCCAATTTTAGAGCACTCATCAAAGCAAAGTCAGTCAGGAATTCAGGGATAGCTAATAATGTTTCATGAAGAGGGAACCATAAAATCATAATCTGTACCGGAAACTCTTGCTTTCTTTGTACAAGTAGATGATGAAAACATCTATAAATTAAGGGACTTAAACATTCTAGAAAATTTTACAAATATCAGTCCTACAATGTCAAGGATCCTGAACATAATCCTATTCTAATAAAATAGTCCATATGTAACTATGCCACATAAAATATTACCAATATTCATAAAATATCACATAACTTAGCTTTTCTTTCTTTCTTTTTTTTTTCTGGAACAATTGAGATTTTATTTAGATGTAGATGTTCTCCAGTAGGTAAGAAGTCGGCCTTTCAGCCACAAGGTCAATGAGGAAGGCCTGACCTGGCCTATATCCCTATATCCCTAGCCTACAGTTACTTCCCAGCCTCTTTGGTTTTTTTCTTCATTGTTTTTGAACACATACTTTGTAATGTTTACTGTTTTTGCTGTACACAAGTAAAGGGTGCAGTGTCATAAATAAATGTATGTATACAATGTGTAATCAGAAAATCAGTGTATTTAGCTAGAACTTTCCTATTCTTTATTTTTCTTTTTCATTAATTTGTTTATTTACTCTACATTCCTACTGCAGCTTCCCTCTTCCCCTCCTCTCCTTCCCCTCCTCTCCAATTCCCTCCCAAAATTCCCCCTTCCCTTTCTCTACATAGAAGGATAGACCTCCCAAGGATATAAAACTACCTTGGCATATCACATTGCAGTTGGACTAGGCAAGTCTTCTCCTCTCGATGTTTGACAAGGCAGCCTGCTTAATAGAAAGGGATTAAAAGTTAGGAAACTGAATCAGGGACATTCCCTGCTTCAGTTCGTTGAGGAACCCCATGAAGACCAAGCTATATATCTGAGATATACATACATACATAAATACATACATACATAAATACATACATACACACACACACACACATACACACACACACACACACACACACACACACACACACATATGCCCTAGATTTGCCCCATGCATACTCTTTGGTTGGTGGTTCGACTTGAAACCCCACGAGTCTAGGTTAGCTGATTCTGGAGGTTTCCTTGCGGTGTCCTTGACCTCTTTTGTTCTTTCAATTCTTCTTCCCTTCTTCCGCAATATTCCCCAAGATCGATCTAATGTTTGGTTGTGGGTCTCTGTTTCTGTGTCCATCAGCTGGTGGGTGAAACCTCTAATAGGACAGGTATGTTAGGCTCCTTTCTGTAAGTATCTCAGGATATTATTAGTAGTTTCAGGGGCTGTCTCTCTCTTATGAGATGGCTTTCCAGTTGAGTCCATCATTGGTTGGACATTTGCTCAATTTCTGCTCCATCTTTATCCCTGCACATCTTGTAGGTAGGAAAATCTTTTGGGTCTCCTCTATTTGATGTCTTGCCTGGCTATAGGAAGTGACCATTTCAGGTTCCATATCCCCTGTTGCTAGGAGTCTTATCTAGGTTCACCCTCATAGATTCCTGGAAGATTGCTTTGTCCTAAGTTTGTGACTTTTTCCAGAGATGCTGCCCATCAATTTCAGTTGTCTTTCCCAGTCTTCTTTCCTTCCAACATCCCCACATTTGATCACTCCTGTTTGCCCTTCTCATTAGCTCTCCCAGGCAGTTCCCTCTCTTTATCCACTTCAGATGTCCATGTTATCTTCCCTTCTGAGTGAGATTCAACTAGCCTCCCTTCGGCCGTCCTTGTTACTTGGATTATTGGAGTCTGTGCTTTGTACCATGATTATCCAGTATCTTATGGCTAATTTCTACTTATAAGTGATTACTTGCCATGTGTGTATTTCTGGGTCTTATCTCACTCAGGATGATGTTTTTTAGTTCCATCCCTTTGTTTGCAAATTTCATGATAGCCTTCTGTTTAATAAATCAATAACATTTTATTGTGAAAATATAGCACATTTTCTTTATCCTTTCGTTGGTTGAATGACATCTAGGTGACTCCCAATTTCTGACCATTACAAATAAATCTGTTCTGAATACAGTTGATCAAGTGTCATATGTGGTATGATGCAAAATCTTTTGGGAATATGCATAGAAGAGCATAGCTATGTCTTGAGGAGGAACTATACTCAGTTCTCTGAGGAATCACTAAACTCATTTCCAGAGTGGTTCTACAAGTTTGCATTCCCACCAGCAATGAAGGGGTGTTTCCCTTGATCCACATCTTTGCCAGCATGTGCTCTCTCTTGTATTTTTGATTTTAGCCATTCTGAAGACTATAAGATGAAATCTCAGAGTTGTTTTGATTTGCATTTCTGGTTAAGAACTTTGAACATTTTTTTTTTTTTAGTGCTTCTCAGCTATTAGAGATACTTTTGCTGAGAATTTTTTTGTTTAGCACTGTACCTCATTTTTTAATTAGGTTATTTGGTTTGTTTGTGTAAAATTTTCCTGAGTTCCTTATATACTTTGGCTGCTAATCCATTTTTGGATATATGGTTGGTTAAGATCTTTTCCTATTCTGTAGACTGCCATTTTGTCCTATAAACCATGTCCTTTGCCATCCACAAGCATTTCAGGTTCATGAGTTATCATTTTTTTTTATTTTTAAAATATTATTTATTATTTCACATTACTTCACAATATCGGCCCCTTTCTCTCCCAGATACCACTTACACGATCCTACCTGATTCTTCCCTCTGCCTCACCTCTTAGAAGGGGGGAAACCCACTCTAGGTATCATCCCAAGAGCCCACACCTCACTGTCTGGGCCATGCCCCACACATCAAGTCAATGCAGGACTAGAAGCATCCTCTCTTACTGAGGTCCTATAAGATGGCCTAGTTAAGGAAACAGGATCCCCAGGCAGGTAGGCAACAGATTTAGTGACAGCTTTGCTCCTGTTGTATGGGGACCTGCATAAAAACTAAACTGCACATCTGCTACATATGTGCAGGGGGCCTAGTTCCAGCCCATTACCACAGTTTGGTTAGTGATTCAGTCTCTGGGAGCTCCCAAGGGTCCAGGGTACTTGACTCTGTTGGTCTTCCTCTGGCAACCCTGTCCTCTTTGTACCTCTCAATCCTTCCCACAACAGTTCCTTAAGATTTCCTAAGCTCCATCTAACATTTTGCTGTTGGACTCTGCATCTGTTTCCTTGACATCTGGGTGGAGTCTCTTAAGGAACCATTATGCTGGGCTCCAGTCTGTAAAGCCTAAAAAGAGTATAATTAATAGATTGGTTTTTTAAAAATAATTGATGGATTGGTTTTTGCCCATGGAATGGGACTCCATTTGGACCAGTCATTGGTAAGTCATTCTCTCCTACTCTGCTCTGTCTTTGTCAGAACATATTTTCTGGGTAGACACATTTTGGGTAGAAGGGTTAGTGGGTTATTTGCTGTTCTTATCCCTCCAGTGGAAGTCTTTCCTGGCTACAGGAAGTTAGCATTTCAGGATATATATCCTTAGAAGCCTTAGCTAGAGTTGCCCCATAGAATCCTTGGGGCCCCTTTCCTTCAAAGTCTCTAGCATATTGTATAATTTGCACTCCCCTGTACCACAGCCTATTACTTTTCCCTCTCCCCTGCTTTCTCTACACCTTATGTTGCACTCCCACCCTGGCTTCACTCTCCAACCTATCTGCTCTCCCACAGAGTTTCTTCCCTCCATCAACCTCATAATTCTATTTTGTTTCCACTACCGAGATTCAATAATCCTCCCTTGATCCCTTCTTTTTATTTGGTTTCTATGGATCTGTGGACTGTAGTATGGCTATCTTGTACTTTATGGGTAATATCCAATCTGGCTTAAACTTCAAGTATTATATTAGATAGATAAAGAAGAGTAAGCAGGCTTATCTTGTCACTAATTTTAATGGAATCATTTTAACTTTCTCTCTGTTTAAATGGATGTTGCATATTGGCTTGCTTTATATTGCCATTATTGTGTTCACATATGTGCCTTGTATGCTTGATCTCACCAAGACATTTAACATGAAGAAGGGGTATTTGAGTTTGTCAAAGTCTTTTTCAGTTTCTATTGAGATGATCATGTCATTTTTTCCTTTCTGTTTGTATTTATTGTGGATTACATTGATGGATTTTTGTATATTGAACCAATCCCTGCATCCCTGGAATGAAGTCTATTTGCTTATAGTGAATGATTCTTTTGATGCTTGGATTTAGTTTGTGAGTGTTTTATTATTTTTGCATTAATGTTCATAAGAAAAAATGGTCTGAATTTTTCTTTCTTTACAGAGTCTTTGTGTTATTTAGGTGTCAGTGTGTCTGATCACATAGAATGAGTTTGCCAATGCTCCTTCTGTTTCTATTTTGTGGAAAGATTATAGGAGTTTTAAGATAAATGAGTTTTCTGTGAGATTTTGTTTCTTTTCATCCTTTGCTTTAGTGTTGTTAGACTCTTACCTTGTGTCCTCCAGCTCTGAGACTTGACAAACATAACAGACTTTTGTCAATAGTAGGGATTATCATTATTGTACCCAGGGTGTGATAAACATTATATAGGCACAGTAAGAATATTGATTCTGCCTCAAAATATTTTGCTAATATGCTTTGTATTAAAGGCAAAGAATGCTTTTTAGGATTCTTTTCTCTATTCTATCACTTCAACCCTATCCTGCAAAAGCATGAGGAAATTCACTTCAATTGTAACCTTCTAATGACAGTGCTTTCAGCTGCTCTGTCAGTTTGCAAGAGATGCTGTGAGCTTCTCTATGTTATAGATATCCTTTATATTCTTTGTGTGAAAAGAGGTTACCAGCCCTAATGATTCTTTCTGAAGTTTAGCTTCAAAATTTAACAAAATTTGGTAGCTATTATAGCAATTGTGATTGGTTCTCATGTATAAGGATTATCATTGGTAGATCATATTCAGGCCTATGACTGATAGAATTACAATTTGTATATACCAGGATATCTCTATTAATGGTAGATGAACAGGTGGGTCACCATGTTTTCTTGGATTTATCTGGAGGCTTCTGTGTAGGATGAGGCTTTAACTTTCATGTTTTATTATTATTGCCAATAATGGTCTTTATGAAATATATTACTTTTGCTCATACATTTTTTTTCAGTGGATAGGTATGTCCAAGTGAATTGCCAGGAAACAAAAATCTGGATCATTCATTCAAATTTGCAGCAGGAAGAATGGAAGAGCTATTGTATGCATCTACATAGCTAAGTAAAGGAAAAGAAAATGTGAAAAGCCAAGATTTCAGTGATAGAACACTGAACCACCTAAAAGTGTTGTCATGGATTAATACCTAATTTATGCCTACTGAAACCCTACCCTGACTCATAACCAGCTATGCCATTGTGCATCATGTCTCAAGTTACCGTAAACTCCAAAAATGATGATATAAACTGTCTACAGTGGGTTCAAACCAAGAGTCTGAGGGGGAGATATTAAAGCTATAAACTGTAGTCATAAATAAATAAGAATTGTTCATAGACAGCATTATTTTAGAAAGATGAAAAGGGAGAACAGGAAAATAAGGGAGATGTGAAAGACAGTGAGCATGATATATTTCAAGGGTTGTTGAGCCATGCATCAGATACCAGTACTCAGAGTTCAGAGACAGGCATTAGTGTCATGAAAAATTTGATATGTCTAATCATTGTATACTATCACTATTGCTCTGTAGTAAAGTTTGTAGTCAGGGATGTTGTTTCCCCCACTTGTTCTTTTATTGTTGAAAATTGTTTTTGCTATTCTGCATTTTTTTTTGCCTTTCCAGATGAATTTGAGAATTGCTCTTTCCATGTCTTTGAACAGTTGTGTAAGGTGGAATGTGATGGGAGTTGCATTCAATCTATAGATTGTGTTTGATAGGATGGTCATTTTTACTATCTTAATTCTGCCAATTTCTGAGCATAGAAGATCTCTCCATTCTATGAGACCTTCTTTGATTTCTTTCTTGAGAGACTTGAAGATATTGTCATACAGGTCTTTCACTTGTTTGTTTAGGGTTACCCCAAGATGTTTTATACTATTTGTGGTTATTTTGAAGGGAATTGTTTCCCTAATTTCTTTCTCAGCCCGTTTATCCTTTGTATAAAGGAGAGCTACTGATTTATTTGAATTAATTTTATATCCAGCCACTTTGCTGAAGTTGTTTATCAGCTGGAGAAGATCCCTGGTAGAGTTTTGGGGATCACTTATGTATACTATCATATCATCTGGGAATAGCGATACCTTCATTTCTTCTTTACCAATTTGTATCCACTTGATCTCTTTTTGTTGTCTTATTGTTCTAGCTGACACATTGAGTAGCATATTTAATAGTTATAGGGAGAGTACACATCCTAGTCTTGTCCCAAATTTCAATTATATTGCTTCAAATATGTCTCCATTTAATTTGATATTGGCTGTTGGTTTGCAGTAAATTGGTTTTATTATGTTTAGGTATTGGCCTTGAATTCTGATCTCTTCAATACTTTTAACATGAAGGGGTGTTTTATTTTGTCAAATGCATTTTCTGCATGGTCATGTGTTTTTTTTTAATTTGGATTTGTTTATATAATGGATTACATTAATGGATTTTCATATATGAAACCAATCTTGCATACCTGTGATGAAACCTACTTGATCATGGTGAATGATGGTTTTGATGTGTTCTAGCATTTGGTTTGCAAGAATTTTATGAAGTATTTTTGCATCTATATTCATAAGCAATATTGGTCTGAAGTTTTCTTTTATAGTTTGGTCCTTGTGTGCTTTAGGAATCTGAGTAATTTTGGCTTCATAGAACTAGATAGGTAATGTTCCTTCTGTTTCTATTTTATGGCATAGTTATAGGAAAATTGGTATCAGGTCTTCTTTGAGGTCGGATAGAATTCTGCAGTAAATCCATCTGGCCCTAGGCTTTTTGTGGATGGGAGATTTTTAATGACTTCTATTTCCTCATGTGATATGGAACTATTTAGATAGTTTATCTGCTCTTGATTTAACTTTGGTATGTATCTGTTTAGTAAACCATCCCTTTCGTCTAGATTTTCCAGTTTTGTTGAGTATAGACTTTTATAATAGGATCTGATGAATTTTTTAATTTCCTCCATTTCTGTTGTTATATCTCCCTTTTCATTTCTTATTTTATTGATTTGGATACTGCGTCTTGGTCCTTCAGTTAGTTTGGCTGGGAGTTTATCTATCTTGTTGATTCTTTCAATGAGTCAGGTTTTGGTGTTCTGCTGATTCTTTCTGTTGTTTTCTTTTATTATATTTTGTCGATTTTGGCCCTGAGTTTAACTATTTCTTGCCTTCTACTCCTTTTAGATGAGTTTGCTTCTTTTTGTTCCAGAGCTCTCAGGTGTGCTGTTAAGTTGTTAGTATACGATCTCTTAAGGTGCTTTGCCACGGCTCTTAGTGCTATGAACTTTGTCTTAACACTGCTTTTATTGTGTCCCATGAGTTTGTGTATGATGTGTCAACATTTTCATTAAATTCCAGGAAATCTTTAATTTCTTCCTTTATTTCTTCCCTGACCAAGTTATCATTGAGTAAAGAGTTGTTCAGTTTCCATGTGCATGCGAGCTTTCTGCAGTTTTTGCTATTGTTGAAGGATCAGCCTTAGGCCATGGTGATCTGATAGGGTGTATGGTATTATTTCAATCTTCTTGTATCTGTTAAGGGTTGTTTTGTGACCAATTATATGGCTGATTTTTGAGAAGGTACCATGAGGTGGTGAGAAGAAGGTGTATTCTTTTTTTCTAGGGTGATATGTTCTCTAGATATCTATTAAATCCACTTGGTTCATAACCTCTCTTAGTTTCACTGTGTCTCTGTTTAGTTTCAATAACCTGTTCTTTGGTGGGTGTGGAGTGTTAAAATCACCCACTATTATTTTGTGGAATTCAATGTGTGTTTAGAGTTTTAGTAAAGTTTCTTTTTTGAGTATCCAGTTTGTTATCTTATGCCTTTTTACAGGTGAGTGGAGTTCATTAATATTGAGAGATATTAAAGAGAGATGACTGTTGGTTCCTGATATTTTTGTTTTTGTACGTGGCTTCATGTCTTGTGGCTCTGTGCTTTTGACTTTCTTGTGAGATGCTTCATTTCTTGTCCTTTCTTTGATGCAGGTACCTTCCTTTTGTTTGAGTTTTCCTTCCAGGATCCTTTCTAGGGCTGGGTTGTATATAGGTATTCTTTAAATTTGTTTTTCTCCTGGAATATTTTGTTTTCTCCATCTATGTTGATTGAGAGTTTTGTTGGTTCTAGTAGCCTGTTTTCTTAGAGTCTGCATGATGTCTGACCAGGCTCTCCTGGCTTTCATAGTCTCTTTTGAGAAGTCTAGTGTAATTCTGATAGGTCTACTTTTGTATGTTACTTGGCCATTTTCCCTTGCAGCTTTTAATATTCTTTCTTTGCTCTGTGCATTTAGTGTTTTTCTAATTGTGTGATAAGAAGATTTTCTTTTCTGGTCTCGTTTATATGGTATTCTATAGGCTTCTTGTACCTTTATGTCCATCTCTTCCTTTAGGTTCAGGAAATTTTCTTCTATGATTTTATTGAAGATATTTTCAGGACCTTTAAGCTGGGAATCTTCATTCTCCTCGATTCTTATTATTCTTAGATTTAGTCTTTTCATTGTGTCCTGAATTTCCTGGACACTTTGAGTTGTGAGGTTTTTATGTTTTGAATTTTCTTGGACAATTGTTTCAATCTTGTCTACTGTATCTTCAACATCTGAGATTCTCTCTTCTATCTCTTCTGTTCTGTTGGTAATATTTACATCTGTAATTCCTGACCACTTTCCTAGGTTTCCCATTTCCAGGTTTGCCTCCATTTGTGTTTCCTTTATTGTTTCTACTTCTTGGGTCACTTTATTCAATTCCTTTACCTGTTTACCTGTGTTTTCCTCTATTTCTTTCAGTGAGTTACTGATATACTCTGCAAAGGACTCTATTATCTTCATGAGATAGGATTTTAGGACAGATTCCTGATTTTCAGGTGTGTTGGCATATTTGGGTTTTGCTGTGGTGGGAAAACTGGGTTCTGATGATGCCCACGTAGTTTGGATTCTGTTGCTTATGGGCTTGCACTTGCCTTTCACCGTCTGGATATCCCTATTGTTTGTTGATCTGGGTGACCATATGGAGCCAGTCTCTTCTTTCCCTGGGTTGCTTCAGGTCCCCTGGTAGGCTTGTGGCCCTAGCTGTATCAGACCACCTGTGGGGCCTTCCAACTGGGGGCTCTTCACAGGAACAGAGAAGTTGCTCATCTGTTGCCCTGGCTGTAGTAGATCTCCTGGGAGGCTTTCAGACTTTTGGGTTTTCAGTGGAGCAGTCAAGCTGTTATCCAACTGCACTGAGTGCAGCCGATTCTCAACTACTCTGAGTGCAGGGGGTCCTTACGTGCTCAACTGTTCTGAGTGCAGTGTGTCCAACTGCTCAGTGTGCAGAGGATCCTCTCAGATGTATTGGGATATGGAGTCTTCATGGGAGTAAATGAACTAGGGGTGTGCCCTAGCAGCAAGGACTAGGCAGAATGGATGAAAAGTGTGGAAGGGAGGTGAGTGATATTTGGGAGGGCAGGGGTTTTGGTGCATTTTGGGCCCCAAGTCCACCATGCTCCTAGCAGCAACAGCTCTGGGACTGGGGTGACAAGGGTTACTTCTTACCAACTGCTCTGAGTGCAGCGGGTTCTCTAGTATGTATCGGGATATGGAGTCTTCATGGGAGCAGATCAACTAGGAGTCTGACCCAGCAACAAGGGTCAGGCAAATTATTAATCATTTTATTTATTTACATTTCAAATAATATTCCCCTTCACAGTTACCCCTCCATATTCCCCTATTCCATCCCTCCTCCACATTTCTCTTTGTCTCTATGAGGGAGCTCCTCTACCCACTCACTCACTCTTACCTCACTGCTCTAGCATCTCCCTACACTGAGGCATCAAGCCAACACAGGACCAAGAACATGATGTCAGAGGAGGCAATCCTCTGCTACATATGTATTTGGAGCTATGGATCCCTTCATGTATATTCTTTGGTTGGGGGTTTAGTCTCTGTGAACTCTCGGTGGGCCAGTTAGTTAATATTGACCTTTCTATGGTATTGCAGTCCCCTAACACTCCTTTAGTCCTTCCCCTAACTCTTCCATTAGGGTCTCTATTCTCAGTATTGTGGTTGTCTATGAGTATCTGCATCTGTATTGGTCAAGTTCTAGTAGTACCTCTCGGGGAACAGACATACCATGCTCCTGTCATCAAGCACTTCTTGGCATCAGCAATAGTGTCAGGGTTTGGTTTCTGAAGATGGGAAGGACTGCTAGATGGGGTGGTCTCTGAATGGCCTTTCCTTTAGTCTCTGTTCCATTTTTTTTGTCCCCATCATTATTTTGGAAAGGAACATTTCTGGGTTAACAATTTTGAGATGGGTGGGTGGCGCCATCCTTCAACTAGGGGGCATGCCTATCTATTGGAGGTGGTCTCTACAGGTTTTCTCTCCCCTTTGTTGCATATTTTGACTAAAGTCATCCTCATTGAGTCCTGAGAGCCTCCTGATTCCCAGGCATCTGGGACTTTCTACTTGCTACCTACAGTTGCCCATCCCTCACTGCTACATATTTCTACGAAATATTCTGATTTCTCTCTTGTCCCTTCCAATATCTGATCCTACACCCCCTTTTATTCTCTAGCCTTCTTCCCCCATCACCGGTCCCTCCCTCCCTCCCTCTACCTCCTGAGATTATTTTGTTCCCCCTTCTATGTAGGATTGAGGTAGCCACACTTTGGTGTTCTTTCTTAAGCTCCATATGGTTTGTGAGTTTTACTGTGGTTATTCTGAGCTTTTGGACAAATATCCACTTATCAGTGAGTACATAACATGTATGTTCTTTTGCATCTGGGTTACCTCTCTCAGAGTGATATTTTCCAGTTCCATCTATTTGCTTAAGAATTTCATGTAGTCATTGTTTTTAATAGCTGAGTAGTACTCCATTGTGTAAATATATCACATTTTCTGTATCCTTTTTTCTGTTGAGGGAAATCTGGGTTGTTTCAAGTTTCTGTCTTTTGTACATAAGGCTTCTATAAACATAGTGGATCATGTGTCCTTGTTATAAGTTGGAGCATCTTTTGGGTATATGACCAGTAGTGGTATAACTGGGTCTTAAGTTAGAACTATTTTCAATTTTCTGAGGAACCACCAGATTGATTTCCAAAGTGGTTTTACCAGCTTGCAGATGCTCCAGGAGCATAATTGGTTAGCATGCAATACTTATAGGACATTGCCTCTTAACCCTAAGCTGCTATGTTGAGGTCTTTTAGAGTTCCATGATGTTTACTTATATTTCTCCTATCATTTCCATTGTCAGCTGTGCTACTTTTTCTATGAACTCTTTCAACCTTGTGACTGTGGTTGGAATCTCCAATTTATTGTGTTCTACAAAAGCAGGGTACTCCACCTGTCAAACCCATGCAGAACAGGATAGGTAGGTATATATCATTGGTTTTAAGTATTTATTACAATTAATGATATAAAACAATATGAGGACAGGAAACAAAGATGGGTCACTCTTAAGATTAATAAGAGAGCAAATTGAAGACACACCTTACATTGCCACACATAAATATTACCTGCAATATAAATATCAAACCAGTTACATCTAGGCATAAGTATGGACCCCAATTCTTCTTAAGTCAGTTATAAACCTTACATGATGCTATGCCCTTGTTGTAGGAACCTAAAGACCATGTAAGAGCCTATTCTGATGTAAAACTCATAGGTTCTTCATTATGAGCTCAGGAACAAGGTCTCTCTGACTCTTACCATGGAAGCAGTTCATAGTGAGGGCCCAGAGTATAGAGGTTCATGGTTTTTATTGTGGTTGCAGTAAACGTGAGGAATTTTCATATGGGTCAGTAAGTGAATAGTTCAAAAACTGCATTTCTGGCATAATATTCAGGAACCAAATATGGGGTCAAAAATCACTTGACAAATAGTTAAGTTATCTATTCTCTGCAGGATGTCTATATATACATTTACCTTGGCCCTGCTATTGTAACCTGAATGACTGTTGCTAATGCAATGTGGGTCGGGGTGGGAGAAGGGATGTTGTAGGATACTTGCTTAGGAGGAGTAGGATTTCTTCCTATAATTGGAATGTAGGCCTTGATCTCACAGGAAATGGAGTTTCTTAAAAAATGGTGTTGGTTGGGCTTTACCATAGGAAATGATTGCAAACATTCAATTGTTGCAACTTCCTATATGTCATCAAGATTTCTGGCAGGAGAATGAATCTGAGGTGCTACTCTGCATCATGTTTTTAGCATGTAGAGGACAGCTATGAGAAGTTCAAGGTGGCCAGGAGAGAAGTTTTTGGTGAATGGCCATCAGGATCACTGATATGTTTTGACTGTAAATTAGAAGACCAAGGTTCTTACCTTGAAGATCTCTCAACATAATGCTTTATAATAATATTTAACAGTGTTCACCACATCATCAAAATTTTTCAGAGAGTTGTTTCCATGGAACTTGTTTCTTTTTATACATTCAATTTTTTCACACAGTATGTGTTGAGATATTATCTCTCTGCTGCTGTCTTTCTGTCTCTTTGTCTCTCTGTGTCTCTCCTTTCTCTCTCCCTTTCCCCTTCTATCTTTTTTGAAGTGTTCCTGCATTTGTTTTATTCACAGACATCAGTATCCTCATTCCTATCTTCTTGGATATCTTGTTTTTTAGTCCCTTTAAGGAACTGAGATCTACCCCATTTTCTTAACCATAAGGAACACTCTGTCATATTCCTTTGAACAAGTTATTGCTTAGTTATTCAGAGTACAACACCCTGCTACATTTACCTTTATTTTGTGCCTATAGGTACCAGATGATAACCCAAAACTCTATTCGAATTTGCATTAGAAAGACAAGTAGATTTCCAGAAACCTTTTGCAATTGTATCAGTTATTACAAATTTCATAGAATATATCTTCATCGTGTTCAACAACCACTCTAAAATTCTTTCACAACTACCGCCACATCCCTACCTCAAACTTTTAAATTCTTTTATTTTTAAACTTATCAAGTTCAATTTTTGTTGCCTAAGTACTCTTTGTGTATTACTGACCATGAAAATGCTCAGCCTATCTGTGTCTACACTGCTAAACAAACTAACTCGTTCTCTTTCCCAGCTGCTATCAAAGGCCAACAGTATTTCATCTAGTGCTAGGACTTCATGTTTTTTTTCTCCCTATATCCAGTGCTAGGATATTATTAGATTTAAGCTTACACAGTTTATTGTGCATGGCATCAAAAGTAACTCTGAGTACATTTGTGTAACTGCAAAATCCTTGAGTCATAAAAAATGAAGAAATCTTTGAAGGTCTGATAGAACTCTGCACTAAACCCTTCTGGTCCTGTGCTTATTTTGGATGGGAGACTATTAATGACTGTTTCAATTTACTTAGGGGAAATGGGACTGTTAAGATCATTAATCTGATCCTCATTTAATTTTGGTACCTGGTATCTGTCTAGGAAGTTGTCAATTTCATCCAGGTTTTCCAGTTTTGTTGAATATGGCCCTTTATAGTAGGATCTGATGATGTTTTGGACTTCCTCAGGATCTGTTATGTCTCCTTTTTCATTTCTGATTTTGTTAATTAGGATCCTGTCCCTATGTCCTCTAGTTAGGCTGGGTAAGGGTTTGTCTACTTTGTTGATTTTCTCAAAGAACCAGCTCCTGGTTTGGTTGATTCTTTGAATAGTTCTTTTTGTTTCCACTTGGTTGATTTCAGCCCTGAATTTGATTATTTCCTGCCCTCTACTCCACTTGGGTGAATTTGCTCAAACAAATCAGTGGCCTTTCTCTACACAAAGGATAAACAGGATGAGAAAGAAATTAGGGAAACAGATTTTAGCTCCTTTTAACCCTTACTATGGTTAGCAATTTGTTTTCTTAATTATAATTGAAAAAAGTTAACTATTGTAAGGTATTTTAATGAATACTATTGGAAGGATAGTAGGACAATAAATGGAGTTNTAACCAGTTTAGTGATCATGAATGAACTTCCAGAAACAATAACAACGTATAGCTCAAAGTGCTAACTGTATTCTACTGCAAAGTTTAGCTTGGAGTTAATAAAAATCATAGACAAAAAAAAAAAAAAAAAAAAAAAAAAAAAAAGAGAAAGAAATTAGGGAAAAAACAACCTTCACAATAGTCACAAATAATGTAAAAATACCTTGGTGTGACTCTAAGGAATTGAAAGATCTGTATGACAAGAACTTCAAGTCTCTGAAGAAAGAAATTGAAGATCTCAAAAGATGGAAAGATCTCCCATGCTCATGGATTGGCAGGATCAATATAGTAAAAATGGTTATACTGCCAAAAGCAATCTACAGATTCAATGCAATCCCCATTAAAATTCCAATTAAATTCTTCACTGAGTTAGAAAGGGCAATTTGCAAATTCATCTGGAATAATCAAAATATATGAGAGCAAAAACTTTTCTCAACAATAAAAGAACCTCTGGGAGAATCACCATACCTGACCTCAAGCTGTACTACACAGCAATTGTGATAAAAACTGCATGGTACTGGTATAGCAACAGACAGGTAGATCAATGAAACAGAATTGAAGACCCAGAAATGAACCCACACACCTATGGTTACTTGATCTTTGACAAGGGAGCTAAAACCATCCAGTGGAAAAAAGACAGCATTCTCAACAAATGGTGATGGTATAACTGGCAGTTATCATATAGAAAAATATGAATGGATCCATTCTTATCTCCTTGTACAAAGCTCAAGTCTAAGTGGATCAAAGAACTCCACATAAAACCAGAGGCACTGAAACTGATAGAGGAGAAAGTGGGGAAAAGCCTTGAAGATATGGGCACAGGGAAAAAAAATCCTAAACAGAACAACAAAGGCCTGTGTTGTAAGATCAAGATTCGACAAATGGGATCTCATAAAATTGCAAAGCTTCTGTAGGGAAAAATATAGTGTATATGAGACAAAAAATGCCACCAACAGATTGGGAAAGAATTTTTACCAATCCTAAATCTGATAGGGCATTAATATCCAATATGTACAAAGAGTTCAAGAAGCTGAACTCCAGAAATTCAAATAACCCCATTAAAAATGGGGTACAAATTCTCAACTGAGGAATATTGAATAATGTCCCTCAACAGAGGAATAGATACAGAAAATGTGGTACAGTTACATAATGTAGTACTACTCAGCTATTAAAAACAATGAATTTATGAAATTCTTAGGCAAATGGATGTATCTGGAGGATATTAATCTGTGAAATGTTCATAGTACTAAAATCATCTCCCCTTTAATTATTACACTGATATTTTGAAGGACACTAGTGACTACATTCTTTGATACTCTGAATTATTAAAAGATATAATTTGTACATTTAGTAAAAGATTATTGTAATTATATATTCCTCATCCAAGATAAACAGGATCGTGAAAGAATATCACGGCTCATGACAAAGAGGCCTACAGTAGGAAAGCACATAGAAATGATAGCTGTGATATTAACTAGCCATCAACTAGGATTCTGAGAAAAAGTAATGAAGCCTTGTAATATGGAAGTCAGTGTATAAAAAGTGAGAAATGTGCACACCAGGACAAAAATATTCTGAGTGGTTCTGGACTCAGGAGAGTTTCTAGGAGAAACATGAGAACTGTGTATATTTTGAACCCTCTTTCTTCTTGTGTCCATACAGTATGACAATCATGGTGATGCTGGAAATGACCAGGACTACAGAAAGCAAGACTTCTGGAAATACCCAAAATGCTATGCATAGTGATTCTACTACATTATCATGACCTGGAAAAGAGGAACAGAATCCATATTTTCTTTTTTATGTAATATTTTTTTGTCTTCCTCCTGTTGGATAGATATATAGGAAAAACTATATCTCATGATGCTGATAGAGGATTTTAAGAAGGGTATTAATAACTCATTTAAA
>NC_034610.1:16187651-16202160 GCF_900095145.1 Mus pahari | reverse complement strand
AGAACAACAAATGCACTAAATAAAGATAGAATATTAAAAGCAGTAAGGGAAAAAGGTCAAGTAACATATAAAGTCAGACCTATTTGAATTACACCAGATTTCTCAGCAGGTACTATGAAAGTCAAAAGATACTAGACAAATGTTATACAGACCCTAAGAGAACACAAATGCCCGCCTAGGCTACTGTACACAGTAAAACTCTCTATTAACATAGATGGAGAAACTAAAGTATTCTATAACAAACCAAATTCACACAATATCTTTCCATGAAAGATAATAGGATAATAATGGGAAAACACCAACAGAAGGACAGAAACTATGCCCTAGAAAAATTAAGAAAGTAATCCTTCAACATACCTAAAAGAAGAGAGCCACAGGAACAGAATCCCAACTCTAACAACAAAAATAACAGGAAGCAACAATTACTTTTCCTTAATATCTTTTAATATCAATGGAATCAAATCCCAAGTAAAAAGACATAGACTAACAGACTGGCTACATAATCAGGATCCAACATTTTGCTGCTTACAGGAAACCCACCTCAGTGACAAAGACAGACACAACCTCAGAGCAAAGCGTGGGAAAAAAACTTCTCCAAGCAAAAGGTCCCAAGAATCAAGTTGGAGTAGCCATTCCAATATCGGATAAAATTGACTTCCAACCCAAAGTTATCAAAAAATACAAGGAGGGACACTTCATACCCACCAAAGATAAAATCTTCCAAGATGAACACTCAATTCTGACTATCTATGCTCCAAATGCAAGGGCATCCACATTAATTAAATAAACTATAGTAAAGCTCAAAGCACACATTGAACCTCACACAATAATAATAGGAGACTTCAATACCCCACTCTCATAAATGGACAGATTCTAGAAAAAGGAACTAAACAGAGACATATTGAAACTAACCGAAGCTATGAAAGACATGGATTTAACAGGTATCTACAGAACATTTTGTCCTAAAACAAAAGGATATAACTTCTTCTCTGCACCTCACATACCTTCTCCAAAATCAACCATATAATTGGTCACAAAACAGGCCTCAACAGGTANNAAAATATTGAAATTATCTCATGCATCCTATCAGATCACCACGGACTAAGGCTGAACTTCAATAACAACATAAATAATAGAAATCCAACATTCATGTGGAAGCTGAAGAACACTTTACTCACTGATACCTTGGTCAAGGAAGAAATAAAGAAAGAAATGAAAGGCTTTAGAGTTTCGGTATGTTTAAGCCACAACATACTGAAACTTAGGGTACACAATGAAAGCATTCCTAAGAGGAAAACTCATAGTTCTAAGTGCCTCCAAAAAGAAACTAGAGAGAGCATGCACTAGCAGCTTGACAGCACACTTAAAACCTCTAGAACAAAAGGAAGCAAATTCACCCAGGAGCAGTAGACAGCAGGAAATAATTAAACTCAGGGCTGAAATCAACCAAATGGAAACAAAAAGAACTATTCAAAGAATCAACCAAATCAGGAGCAGGTTCTTTGTAATCAACAAGATAGATAAACCATTAGTCAGACTTACTAGAAGGCACAGGGACAGTATCCTAATTAACAAAATCAGAAATGAAAAGGGAGACAAAACAACAGAACCTGAGGAAATCCAAAACATCATTAGATCCTACTAGAAAATGCTATACTCAACAAAACTCTAAAACCTGGATGCAATGGACAATTTTCTAGACAGATACCAGGTTCCAAAATTAAATCAGAATCAGATGACCTAAGCAGTCCTGTGTCTGCTAAAGAAATAGAAACAGTCATTAATAGTCTCAAAAAAAAAAAAATATCGAGGACCAGATGGGTTTAGTACAGAATTCTATCATATCTTCAAAGAAGACCTAATTCCAGTTCTGCAAAAATACTCAATAAAATTATTGCAAACTGAGTCTAAAAGCACACCAAAACAATCATCCATTATGATCAAGTAGATTTCAATCTAGGGATGCAGGAGTGGTTTAATATACAGAAATCCATCAACGTAGTCCACTCTATAAACAAATTCAAAGAAAAAAACCACATGATCATCTCCTTAGATGCTGAGAAATCATTTGACAAAATCCAACACCCATTCATGATAAAAGTCTTGGAAAGATCAGGAATTCACTGCCCCTACCTAAACATAATAAAAGCAATCTACAGCAAACCAGCAGCCAACATCAAAGTAAATGGAGAGAAGAAGGAAATAATCCCACTAAAATCAGGGACTTGACAAGGCTGCCCACTTGTAGTACGCTGTACCATCTGCCATTACAAGATGGCGCTGACTTCTGCTGTCCATCTGGTAAACAACTCACTTGCCACCTTAGGACAGACATGTGCAGTTCTACATAGCCATGACTCAGCACAGCCCTCACTGCCCAGCCTTATGTTAATGAGGTGATTCCTAGCCTATCCCGTACTGACAACAAGGCACAGAGCACCCAGGCGGTGAATGCTCCAGTATATAGGGCGGCCACCCTGGTCCATTGGGGTCCCTCGTACCATCATGAAAAAAGTTCCTGAATAAAGTGCTGTTGAGAAGGATCTTTGGTGTTGTGACGTTCTTGCTGTCCAAGCACGGTCGCTTCACCCACTTTCTCCCTACCTATTCAATATAGTACTCAAAATCTGAGCCAGAGCAATTAGACAACAAAAGGAGGTCAAGGGGATACAAATTGGTAAGGAAGAAGACAAAATATCACTATTTGCGGATGATATGATAGTATATATAGGTGACCCTAAAAATTTCACCAGAGAACTCCTAAATCTGATCAGCAGCTTCAGTGATATAGTGGATATAAAATTAACTCAAACAAATCAATGGCCTTTCTCTACACAAAGGATAAACAGGCTGAGAAAGAAATTAGGGAAACAACAGCCTTCACAATAGCCACAAATACTATAAAATACCTTGGTGTGTGACTCTAAGGAAGTGAAAGATCTCTATGATAAGAACTTCAAATCTCTGATGAAAGACATCAAAGAAGATCTCAGAATGTGGAACGATCTCCCATGCTCATGGATTGGCAGGATCAATATAGTAAAAATGAGTATCTTGCCGAAAGCAATCTACAGATTAAATGCAATCCCCATCAAAATTCCAACTCAATTCTTCAATGAGTTAGAAAGGGCAATTTGCAAATTCATCTGGAATAACAAAAAACCTAGGAGAGCAAAAACTCTTCTCAATGATAAAAGAACCTCTGGTGGAATCACCATGCCTGACCTAAAGCTGTACTACAGAGCAATTGTGATAGAAACTGGAGGGTCCTGATAGAGCGACAGGTAGGTAAATCAATGGAATAGAATTGAAGACCCAGATATGAGCCCACACACCTATGCTCTCTTGATCTTTGACAAGGGAGCTAAAAGACAACATTTTCAACAAATGGTGTTGACACAACTGGGAATTGTCATGTAGAAGAATGCAAATAGATTCATTCTTATGTCCTTGTACTGATGTCAAGTCTACATGGATCAAGGAACTTCACATAAAAACAGAGACACTGAAAGTTATGGAGGATAAAGTGGGGAAAAGCCTCAAAGATATGAGCACAGGGGAAAAATTCCTGAACAAATACCAATGGCTTGTGGTATAAGATCAAAAATCGACAAATGGGACCTCATAAAATTGCAAAACTTCTGTAAGGCAAATGACTGTCGATAAGACTAAAAGGCTACCAAAAGATTGTGAAAGGATCTTTACCAATCCTAAATCGGATAGCGGACTAATAACCAATATATATAAAGAACTCAAGAAGATGGACTCCAGAAAATCAAATAGTCCTATTAAAAAATGGGGTACAGAGCTAAACAAAGAACTCTCAACCGAGTATTACCGAATGGCTAAGAAGGACTTGAAAAAATGTTCAACAAACTTAATCATCTGGGAAATGCAAATCAAAACAAACTTGAGATTCTACCTTCCACCAGTCAGAATGACTAAGATAAAAAATTCAGGTGACAACAGATGCTGGCAAGGATGTGGAGAAAGAGGGATACTCCTCCATTGTTGGTGGGATTTCAAGCTGTTACAACCACTATGGAAATCAATCTGGCTCCTCTTCAGAAAATTGGACATAATACTACCGGAAGATTCAGCAGTTCCTCTCCTGGACATATACCCAGAAGATGTTGCAACTTGTAATATGGACACATGCTCCACTATGTTCATAGCTGCCTTATTTATAATAGCGAGAAGCTGGAAAAAACCCAGATGTCCCTGAACAGAGAAATGGATACAGAAAATGTGGTACATTTACACAATGGAGTACTACTCAGTAATTAAAAACAATGAATTCATGAAATTCTTAGGCAAGTGGATGCATCTTGAGGATATTATCCTGAGTGAGGTAACCCAGTAAGAACACACATGATATGCACTCACTGATAAGCAGATATTAGCCCAGAAACTTAGAATACCCAAAATATAATTTTCAAAACATGAAACTCAAGAAGAAGGAAGACCAAAATGTGGATACTTCGTTCCTTCTTAAAATGGGGAACAAAGTACTCCTGGAAGGAGTTATAGAAACAAAGCTCAGAGATAAGACATAAGGAAAGACCATCCAGAGACTGCCACACCTGGGGATCCATCCCATATACAACCCCCAAACCCAGACACTATTGCATATGCCTGCAAGATTTTGCTGACCCTAATATAGCTCTGTCGTGTGAGTCTATGCCAGTGCCTGGCAAATATAGAAGTGGATGCTCACAGCCATCTATTGGATGGAACACATGGCCCCTAATGAAGGAGCTAGAGAAAGTGCCCAAAGTGCTAAAGGGGTCTGCAGCCCTAAAGGAGGAATAATGATATGAACTAACCAGTATCCCTCTGCACTGTGTCTCTAGTTGCATATGTAGCAGAGGATGGCTTTGTCGACCATCAATGGGAGGAGAGGCCCATGGAATTGGGAAGATCATATGCCCCAGTATAGTGGATTAGAATGCCAGGGCCATGAAGTGGGAGTGGGTGGGTTGGAGACAGGGCAGCAGGAGGGTATAGGGGGATAGCATTTGAAATGTAAATGAAGAAAATATCTAATTAAAAAAATGCCTTAAAAAAGAATCACCAAAAAAGAAATAAATAAATAAATAAAGAATGAATGAATAAAAGAAAGGTATGTTTTGTATTTGTTGACTTGAGAAATGACAACATGACCTGTCTGCTTGTACAGACAGCTACATAATTTTGTATTCAATGATGTCACATTTTGAAATTCTCAACTTATATTCCATTTATATCTACTGAATCCTAAATTAATATGATAATGTAAACTATAGTGTTCCTTATACTGTCTAAATCAACAGAATTTGCCTATGTCTATGTTGAATTTTTTTAAGTGCAAGAAAAACCTAATTTTATTCTTTTGCATTAAAATAGTCCTATAATTTCATGGTAGAAAACATGGTTGCATCTCTCAAATACTTGAACAGTCTTATTTTCATGAGACTTGTTCAAAATTCATGACCATCTCTGAAACATAAAAAACTAACATGTTAAGTAACACTGAAAAACTGTTTTTGCATACAGTTTACAATTGTTTATCTTTTTTACAACATAATCACATAATTTTCTGTTCCTATGACTTACCTCTCATATGCCCTGCCTTGCTCACTTTTAAATTCATGATGCATTTTTGAATAATTGTTACTACACACACACACACACACATACACACACACACACACACACAAACACACACACACAGACACACACACACACGCACACACACACACACAGAGACAGAGAGACAGACAGACAGAGACAGAAAGAGACAGAGACAGAGATACAGAAACAAACACACATATATACATACATACATACATACATACATACATACACACATATATATATAACACATGTATATATGTGTATGTATATATACACTATATATAATATATATATATACATATACACACACGTGTGTGTTTTTGTATATTTTGTAATAGAAAATAAACTTGCACAGACTGCATAATACTACCTGTATGTCGGATTATCCATTTTGTACATAAGACCATAACAAATTGAGATGTACAGTTTTGGAGCCCAGGTTTAATTGGTACACATACAATTGAATGCTTGCACATAAGGTTCACAGGTCATTTCTGAAAAGGTGGAAAAAAAAGTGTAAGAGCAGAAGATACAAGAGCTTATTATGACCCTGTCTCTTCCAGGAATGTTAAAAGGTATATTCATAAAATCTCTCCATGCCTAAACATGATCTGAATAAGAATAACTGAAACATGATAATATCATATATTTTTGGTCTAACCACTGGAGAGACAAACATAGGAAGTTATTTTGCGATAGCTGACTGGTGCACTTTAAATTTTAAGCAAGAGAAGGATATTGTACTTTTTTTTTTTTTCTTGTTTATTCGAGACAGGGTTTCTCTGTATAGCCCTGGCTGTCCTGGAACTCACTTTGTAGACCAGGCTGCCTCGAACTCAGAAATCCACCTGCCTCTGCCTCCCAAGTGCTGGGATTAAAGGTAAGCACCACCATGCCCGGCTTATTGGTATTCTTTAAAGAAATATTGATGAGGCGTTAGACACAGGGCAAAAATGATTTGAAGGCATAGGCATCACTAGAGCCTACTCCATTCTGTGACTAGATATCACACCATAAAAATAACCTAATGTTAACATTTTGATAAATAAAAATAGTATTACTACTATGACTCCTATTGATTTATTACTAAAATCATAGTTTACAATATATTTTAATTCTTCTTAGATGAATTTTTTAAGTAGATGGTAACTAACACAGAGATCCTCATCAATTAATGAATGATGAAAGTACCGCAGAGTTCTGAGATGTAAATGAGACATATATATTAAATACACTATTTGAGATTAATTGAATTTCTCTGAAGTGTAATTGGAAAGGTAATAAGAGGCAGATGTAGTTGATAACATCAAAAAAACAATGTTTTCTAGAAATAACTGGTCATATTCATGTGCAAGTATGACAGCTTAATGGAGACATATGAAAGTCCAAGATTGAAACAATCCCAAAAGAGATGAAAATGTGGGGAAAACCAGCTATATCGGAGAGGAACTGTTAGCATTTGATAGCTGTTGTGGAGAGAGTGTCAGTTTGTTTACTGTAGCGGCCCCTGATAGGTGGTCACCGGAATAGGCCCCACTACTTGTATTCTGCTGTTCTTGGAATTGTTCATGCTGAATATTTCTTTCTTTATTCTACCATCAGTTTACTGTGTGCAAGTTGTTTTCTATAAGTTAGCTCCTTGGTAGACCATGAAATTTTAACTCACAAAATATAAGTAATTTTGTAAAATCCCACTTCATCACTCTTTGGCTTATTTTAACCAAGATACCTTTCCTGTGATAAGATAGAATGATAAGTACAATTTTATATTTCCAAATTATTCTAGTGAATTATTGAATCTCTGGGAAATATGGGACTTGAGGGTAGAAAGGATGACAAGTGATCCTTCAAAATCTAGTTCATCAATTCTCCATTAGCTTTAACCTTTCAACATTGTAATGCTTAGTGAATAGAGGGTACATCCTAATATTTTAGATTTTAAGTCTATTCACTAATTTCTGAACAATGAATGCTCACTACTTTCCTAATAAAAAACTGTAGTTTTCTCAGGTATTTATTCCATGATTTTAAGTTAGGAAAGAAGTAGTGTGTTATGTGACACTTACTGAATACTGGTGACTTATTTTGTGGGGTGTAGTTATATATGTAAAATTTTTATAGCAATAGGATTATGCTCAGGCTTCTTGACAGCTGGGATGACATTTGTACTATTTCCTAACATGTTTATGTACCTCTGATTCTAGTTAATTTGCAACATCTTGTATAAAGAGGGCAATAGTTTTTAGTGCGAATTTGGTGTCATGTTTTCCTCTTACTGATATTTCATTAGCTACCCATTAACTTCTGCCTGACTCTTCTTTGTTCTATTTTAGTACTTTAAAGGGAAACAGTCATGATTTTTGAAAACTAATTGTTCACCTTTTTCCATTGGTTACAGAGACTCTCAGAGGACAGTTATGCTAGGCTCTTGTCTTCAAGTATAATGAGTATAATTAACTGTCAGGGATTGTTTCTTGTCCACAGAATGGGACTCAAGTTGGGCCAGTCATTCTCTCAATCTCTCCTCCATTTTTGTTCCCAAACATCTTAGAGGCAGGATACATTTTGGGTTAAAGCTTTTTGGTTGTGTTGGGGTCCTTATCCTTCCCCCAAGAGTCTTGTCTGGCCAAAGTAGGTGGCTTCTTCAAAGTCCATATCTCTCACCACTAGGAGTTTCTGTTAGAGTTACCTCCATAGACTTCTTGGAGATGGCACCATCCTAGGTATCTAGCACATCCTAGAGATTCCCCTGCCTGCCACTTATTTCTGTTCTCTCCCCTCTATCCCTACGTGTGATCTTCCTGCCCCGTTCACTTCACCCACCTGGTTCCATCCCTCCCTCTACTTCTGATATCGGTTTTATTTCTCCTTCTAAGGGAGAGTAAAACATCATTCCTTGTACCCTACTTGTTATTTGACTTCTTTGGATCTATGGTTTGTAGCATAGTTATCCTATAATTTATGGCTAATATCCACTTATATGTGAGTACACATCATACATGTCCTTTTGGGTCTGGGTTACCTCATGATAAATTTTTCTGGTTCCATCCATTTGCCTGCAAATGTCATGATGATGTTCTTGTTTATATAGTCAAGTAGCATTCCATTGTGTAAATGAACCTCATTATGCTCCATTCTTAAACATTGGTTGTATCCTACTTCCAAATCACTGATTTTATCATGTCTCCAATCTCATGGTAGTTCTTAGGTTGGAATGTCTTTCAGTAACTATGGTTATTATTTCTGTCTTCACAGATATGCCTTGGAAGATTCTTCTTAATCAATTTCCTGAACATGTTTCCAGTGACCTCAGTAAGCCAAGTACTCCAAGTAGGTGGAATTTAAGGTCTAATAATGCATGCTGTGTTTCTAACTTCTTTCTGTAAAATGATGTATATCCCTTGCATGTTTTAATAATATGAATGAATATGCAAAAAACATAAATTATCACAAAGATTCAGGACACAGTTTAAAAGAGTGTCATAATTACTTCACAATATGCATGGCATGAATATTCACATGTTTTGTTTTTTTCAATATCTAGCAATTTCTATGTGTTGTTTATTCTACAAAGTTCCCCTCTTTCTTACCAATCACCTTAAACAACCATTCAAAAATTTTCATTCTGTTTTATTGTGATAGGAGATAAAAAAAAAATTCTACTAGAATTCACAAGGGAAACTCATCTTAGTGAAGAACATCTACATCAAGAAATAAGTGATTATGTTTGGATTGTAATACATAGGCTGTGGTAGTAGGATTTTAGAATGTTCTATGCCAGATACAGATAATATTTAGAGTGAGATACTACCTAAACTTCTCCACATCAAAACACAGAAAAAATTAGCAACTATATTTGGTACAATTCTCCGTCATTAAATCAATACTTTGCTCTGTGGAGTTATGAGTTGGTGTGTAATTATGAGGATTTAGTTGCATATCTCAATGTAGACCTATGCTGTGTTCTATATAAATATAATCATAATGTAAATACTCATATTTTCCTGGGTAGTTTTTTTGATGCATTTTGTTTTTGTGAATGGCTTGATGTTTCATTTGCTTTGTTAGAGATGACCTTGGTGTGTATCAGCCGATACAATTCACCTCTAGTGGCCATGTGAGGACATCTCTGGTTAGAAACTAGAGCTGGTTTGCACATTGTTATTTTTGTCTTTGCCCTGTTGTTTTGAATCACCTGTTTTCATTCTATTGTTATTTGGTAAGTGTTCACCACACAGCTTACAGTTGCTATTGCTCTTTCCCAGTATGATACATAAACTGCAATTCATGCTGGATTATAGAAGTGAGCATTCCTTCCACTTGGACTCACTAGCCATTGCATTTCACAGGATGTAACCCCACTACTCTTAATGCTAACATTTCAATAAATGTAGTATAATTTCTGTCCATAAATATCTGTAATTGTAGGTTTTAACAATTTCATTGATATTTATTAATGATGATGATAAAATATTTGTCTTGAAACAGAGTTCTTCTATGTTGCACAGTGTGACTTGGAAATAGGTAGTATTGTGATTCTTGCACATACATGTCCCAACTTAGAAAACTTACTTCAATACATAGTTCATGAATGTGATTATTACCATAATTTAAAGGAAAAAATGCGGAATGACCTAATGGAGTCCAGGAACATGGCAATAGGAATAGGACACTCACTTCAGAGTTAACTTTGTATTCTGGGAAATTTCTCTCTTCCTTTCTACTATCTAATCCTATACCACAAAGAACACACATTAAAGATAATAGACATGATTCCCATACATGTGTTCACATCTAATTCCTTGATCATTATCTCCAAAGGGTTCCCCCAAATAATGGGAGTTTTTGGATGGAAACAGTTATTCAAAGATTTTGGGTGCAAACTTATTCTATATGTTCAAAGGCTTAGCAGGAACATGTCCATTATCACCACTTTTCTCTTGAGTGTCTTCCAGGCAATCACCATCAGCCCCAGGAAGTCCTATTGGAAGAAATTTAAAGTCAAATCAACGAAGTTTATGGGCTTGTCCATTTCTCTCTTCTGAGTCTTGTTTATGCTAGTAAATATGCTTTTCCCTGTATATACATCTACCAGGGTGAATAGCAAAAACAAGACACAAAAGAGAGATTCTGAATTTTGCCATTCTCTAGGCTGTGACAAAATAGTTGATTTACTGTATACAGCATTTTGTGTGTTTCCTGAATTTGCATTTTCTCTGCTCATTGTATGTTCTAGCACCTTCATAATTGCAATACTTCATGTATACAAAAAGAAGGTTCAACACATCCTCTGTACTCATACTTATCCAAGAAGCTCCCCTGAAAACAGAGCCACACAGACCATCTTCATTCTTGTTTGCACCTTTCTAGCATTTTATGCACTCTCTTCAATTTTGCAAGGCTATATTGCTCTTTCACATGATCCCAGTTGGTGGGTAATGAATATCACAGCCATCATTTCTATGGGTTTTCCTACTTTAGGGCCATTTGTGATGAGTCGTGATTTCACTGTTTCCAGATTCTGCTTTACTTGGATAAGAAATATAGAAAAAATGTGATATTGTAATAAAACAATAAATTGAAGTTTTTTTTATTATTTTAAAGATGGAGATCATTTTGGTTACTGGTGTCAAAATATCTGTGTAATAATAAAATAATATATGATGAGATCTCATCCATTTATCGTTTCACAGGAGAATAGTACTATGTTCTCCCTTATATGTTATAACCTGAATGGGTCTACAATACTATGATAATGTGGTTGGTTATTTGTGTTGTATTTTTCCCACTCTATTGCTTTATTGGGATCACATTATTTATTTATTTATTTATTTATTTATTTATTTATTTATTTATTTATTTATCTTACATTCCAGATTTTATTCCTCTCCCGGTCCACCCTCCAAATGTTCCATATCCCATACCTCCTCCCTGTCCCCTGTCTACACAAGGATATCTCAACCCCTACCCTTCCTACCCTACCAGACCTCTAAACTCCCTGGGGTCTCCAGTCTCTTGAGGGTTAGGTACATTCTCTGACTGAACTCAGACCCAGCAGTCCTCTGCTGTATATATGTTGGGGGCCTTATATCAGCTGGCATATGCTGTCTGTTTGGTGGTCCAGTGTTTGAGAGATCTTGGGGTTCTAGTTTAATTGAGTCTGATGGTTCTCCTACAGGGTTACCCTCCTCCTCAGCTTCTTCTGGCTTTTCCCTTATTCAGCCAGAGGGTCAGCAGCTTCTGTCCATTGGTTGGGTGCAAATATCTGTATTTGACTCTTTCAGCTGCTTGTTGGGTCTTGCGGAGGGCAGTTATGATAGGTCCCTTTTTGTGAGTGTTCCATAGCCTCAGTAATAGTGTCAGGCCTTAGAGCTTCCTGTTGAGCCAGATCCCACTTTAGGCCTGTCCCTGGACCTTCTTTTCCTCAGGTTCATCTCCATTTACATCCCTGCAATTCTTTCAGACAGGAACAATTATGGATCAGAGTTTTGACTGTGGAATGGCAACCCCATCCCTCACTTGATACCCTGTCTTTCTGCTGGAGGTGGGTCTACAAGTTCCCTCTCCCCACTGCAGGGCATTTCATCTAAGGCCTCTCCCTTTGAATCCCGAGAGTCTCTCACCTCCAGGTCTCTGGTACATTTGGGCTTACTTTTTTTGTTGTTTACCAGGGTCATGGTTCAAATTTTTTCCTCCAGTGGATGGCTTAACAAGGGAAGTGGGTGGGTAGGGGATCAGGGTAGTGGGAGGGTATAGGGAACTTTTGGGATAGCATTTGAAATGTAAATAAAGAAGATATCTAGAAAAAAAGTTTGAAATTGTTAGCAGTATGAAAGCTAACAAATTCAGATAACTGTAACTGCTTTATTTTTTTCATGCTTTGTGAGTCTAATTTTATATATATATATATATATATATATATATATATATATATATATATATATATATATATCCACACAGTTATTGTATTCCACAAGACCTGTGAAAACTAATGTAAGATACTATCCCAGCTCTGAGAGAAGAGGAAGAGGAAGATAGGCATGAATTTTCAATACTACCTGAAATCCTAGTAGCATTGCATAGCTGCATGTAAAGAGAGTGATTTATTTTACTGTAATGCTGTGACTATGTGTTAAACTGAGCGCATTCAGTGCCAGGCAGTACACACAATAGTACTTAGGCAACATAAAGTAAACTTTATGGATTTTAAAAGTACTTGAACGATAGAGCAGATCTGAGAGAATTTTGGAGAATGTTTTACTCTGATCAAGATACAGCATATAAGATTTTTAATGAATTGATAAAAAATATAAAAAAGTACCAGTAGAAGTGACTTTATCTGGTGCCCATAGGAGCAAAGCAGAGGTTAAAGTAATATGAAGTTCTAACCTGCATATTCAAACAATGGTTCATTGGAATTAATCTTAGGTAATTTTTCTTGAGGCTAAAACAATTTAAGAAGCAATATGTTCAAGAACAGCAGCTGACTGAGACAAATGCAAAATGCAGATACTTACAGCCAACCACTGGACTGATGTTAGGGTTTCTACAGAAGAGTCAGGGGAAGGATCAAAGGAGCTGAAAAGGATGGCAACCCCATAGGAAGAACAACAGTATCAACTAGTCAGGAACCCTGTGGTGAATTCCTAGAAACTAAGCAGCTAACCAAAGAGCATACATGGACTGGTCCTTGGCCTACCCCCCACCTCCCACCCGCACATTTATAGCAGAATACTGCCTTGTTTTAGTGTGGAAGAATGTTCCTAATCCTGTAGAAACATGATTCACAAGGGAAAGGGGGGTGAGGAGGGAGTAGGTGGGTAGATGAGAGTTGTGGGTGGGTGAGGTGCACCCTCTTATAGGTGAAAGAGATGGGGAATGTGGGGAAAGATCTCTTGGAGGGGGTACCAGGAAAAGGGCAACATTTGCAATACAAATAAATAAAAGAATTAAAAGGAAAACAAAACAAACACACAGAAACAAAAAGAATGTAAGGAGGAGACGACTGCAGTCTATAAATATAGTAAATGCAGAAAGCATGATCAAAAATGAGATAAAGGGCACCAGCACTGGGTCACCTAGGGTGAAGTTTCAGTGTACACCCCCACAGTTCCTAGCAGAGTGCCCAAGCGATCTTAGGATCACTGGTGAGTGGAACACAACAGCTGCTACAATCCAATTGCGCACAGGACCTGAGACACCACTAGGGAAGCAGAGAACCAGCCTGACCATGGGCACAAATCCCTTCCAGTCTGCACTAGCACCAGGTCACCTAGGGTGCAGAGTGGGCAGACACCCCCATGGTCCCTAGCAGACTGCCCAAGCGATCTTAGGATCATTGGTGAGTGGAACACAACAGCTGGTCCAATCCAATAGTGACAGGCCGGTGACAGCAGTAACAAGGACACCACAGCCT
Source organism: Mus pahari (assembly GCF_900095145.1). Classification (NCBI taxonomy): domain Eukaryota; kingdom Metazoa; phylum Chordata; class Mammalia; order Rodentia; family Muridae; genus Mus; species Mus pahari. Next base: position 16,188,128 of record NC_034610.1, on the reverse strand, counting down.
TTCCTGACCAGAGGCTCAGGTTCCTTTTAATCAGTACAGGTTTACTTTGGTTTCAAACAGACCAGACAACTCCATGGTTCTCAAAGGAGACACCACTTCCACGCACTTTAACAAGCCCAGGATCTTAGGACAACAGGATCCCAGGATAACAGAGCTGGGTCACACTAGTATTTGAGTGTCTCAGAGGAGCTTGACTGCCAAGAACTTAGACACACCCAGAATCTCAGGTTCACAGGAGCCCACAATCAAAGAATCACAGAGAAATCTGGACTCTGAGAAGTCCTGAATCAACTGGGATTATAGGAAGGACAGGCTCCAAACAGATATATTGAGGGCAACAAGCACTAGAGATAATCAGATGGCAGGAGGCAAGCATGAGAACAGAAGCAACAGAAACCAAGGTTATTTGGCATCATCAGAACCAAACTCTCCCACCGTAGCAAGTTCTGGATAAACCATCACAACAGAAAAGCAGGA
>NC_034610.1:16185768-16187294 GCF_900095145.1 Mus pahari | reverse complement strand
GATAATAGGAGTAGATGAGAATGAAGATTATAACTTTAAAGGGCCAGCAAATATCTTCAACAAAATTATAGAAGAAAACTACCCATACCTAAAGAAAGAGATGCCCATGAACATTCAAGAAGCCTACAGAACTCCAAATAGACTGGACCAGAAGAGAAATTCCTTTCAACACGTAATAGTCAGAACAACAAATGCACTAAGTAAAGACAGAATATTAAAAGCAGTAAGGGAAAAAGGTCAAGCAACATACAAAGGCAGTCCTATTAGAATTAATCCGAACTTCTCACCAGAGACTATGAAAGCAAGAAGATCCTGGACAGATGTTATACAGACCCTAAGAGAACACAAATGCCAGCCAAGGCTACTAAACCCAGCTAAACTCTCAATTACCATAGATGGATTAACCAAAGTATTCCATGACAAAACCAAATTCACACAATATCTTTCAAGGAATCTAGCCCTTCAAAGGATAATAATGAAAAAACACCAGTAAAGGATGGGAACCACGCCCTAGAAAAAGCAAGAAGTAATCCTTCAAGAAACCTAAAAGAAGACATCCACAAGAACAGGATGCCAACTCTAACAACAAAAATGACAGGAAGCAACAATTACTTTTCCTTAATATCTCTTAATATAAATGGACTCAATTCCTCAATAAAAAGGCATAGACTAACAGATTGGATCCACAAACAGGACCCAACATTTTGCTGCTTAAAGGAAACTCATCTCAGGGAAANAGACAGACACTACCTCAGAGTGAAAGGCTGGAAAACAATTTTTCAAGCAAATAGTCTGAAGAAACAAGCTGGAGTAGCCATCCTAATATCGAATAAACTTCCAACCCAAAATTATCAAAAAAGACAAGGAGGGGCACTTCATACTCATCAAAGGTAAAATCTTCCAAGACGAACTCTCAATCCTGAATATCTATGCTCCAAGTGCAAGGGCAGCCACATTCATTAAAGAAACTTTAGTAAAGCTTAAAGTACACATTGCTCCTCACACAATAATAGTGAGAGACTTCAACACCCCACTCTCATCAATGGACAGATCCTGGAAACAGAAATTAAACAGAGAAACAGTGAAACTAACAGAAGTTTTGAAACAAATGAATTTAACAAATACCTACAAAACATTTTATCATAAAACAAAAGGATATACCTTCTTCTCAGCACCTCATGATACCTTTTCCAAAATTGACCATATAATTGGTCACAGAACAGGTCTCAACAAATTAAAAAATGTTGAAATTCTCCCATGCATCCTATCAGACCACCATGGTCTAAGGCTGATCCTCAATAACAACATAAATAATATAAATCCAACATTCACTTGGAAACTGAACAACACTCTCCTCAATGATATCTTGGTCAAGGAAGAAATAAAGAAATTAAAGACTTTTTAGAGTTTAATGAAAATGAAGCCACAACATATCCAAACTTATGGGACACAATGAAAGCATTCCTGAGAGGAAAGCTCATAGCTCTGAGTGCCTCCAAAAAGAAACTAGAGAGAGCATACACTAG
>NC_034610.1:16159332-16183743 GCF_900095145.1 Mus pahari | reverse complement strand
CTGGCAAACACAGAAGTGGATGCTCACAGTCAGCTATTGGATGGAACACAGGGCCCCCAATAGAGGATCTAGAGAAAGTACCCAAGGAGCTGAAGGGGTCTCCAACCCCACAAGTGGAACAACAATATGAATTAACCAGCACCCCAGAGTTTGTTTCTCTAGCTGCATATGTAGCAGAATATGGTCTAGTCAGCCATCATTGGGAAGAGAGGCCCCTTTGTCTTGCAAACTTTATATGCCTAAGTGCAGGGGAATACCAGGGCCAAGAAGGGGGTGTGGGTGGGTAGGGGATCGGGGGCAGGGGAGGGTATAGGGGACTTTGGGGATACCATTTAAAATGTAAATGAAGTAAATACCTAATAAAAATTGGAAAAAAAAAGTAAAGAACTACAAAACAGAAAATGAGATAAAGTCCCCACATGTACCATGAGCAGAATAAATACAGAAAAAAAGTAGAAACTGATTTCAGAGAATCATCCTCTCTAGAAATGTTCATTTGTTTGTTTGTTTTATTTTACTTTTATTTACATTTCTGCCACTGCCCCCTTCTGTATCCCCACATCCCTCCTCCCCTTGTCTCCAAAATGGTGCTACCCTCCAACATTCCCAGTCTCTGGTGTGTAAAGTACCTCCAGGATTAGTTACATTTTCTCCTACTGAGGCCAGACCAGCCAGTCCTCTGTTATGTATGTGCTGCCAGGGACTAGCCTGTGCATGCTGCCTGATTGGTGACTCAGTCTCTGAGATCTCCTAGGGGTCCCGGTTAGTTGAGACTGCTGGTCTTCCTATGCAGTCACCTTTTTTTTTCAGCTCCTCCAGTCCTTCTCCTAATCTTCTCCTTCATATCCCCTATGGAGATAAGGTACCAGACTTCAGTCCAATGGTTGGGAATCAGTATCTGCATTGGTCTCATTCAGCTACTGGTAGGGCCTCTTAGAGGATAGCCTGTCTGTAAACACATCATGGCATCAGTAATAGTGTCAGATTTGGTGACCACCCCAATGAAGTTCCCAGGTTGGGCTGGTCAATGGACAGCCTTTCCTTTAGTCTCATCTCCATTTTTGTCTCTGGAGTTGTTTTAAACAGGAACAATGCAGGGTAAGAAATTTTGACTGTGGGTTGGTAACCCTGTTGCTCCAATTGGGGCCCTATCTATCTACTTGAGATGGATTCTTCAAGTTCCCTTTTCCTACTGTTGGGCATTTTGGCTTAGTTCACCCCCTCGGAGTCCTGAGAGTCTCTTACCTCCAAGGTTTCTGGGAATTTCTAGAGGGTCCTCTGCCTCCCACCCCCAGAAGCTGTATATACCCACTCATTCTCCTGGTCCTCTAGGTTTCTCTTCTGTTCTCCCCCCTGTAATACCTGGTCCTGTTCCCCTTTTTCTTCCTCCTCCCCTCTCCCACCCAGGTGCTTCCTTCCGCTGCTTCCCATGATTATTTTGTTTCCCTTTCTAAGTGGGATTGAAGAATCCTCACTTGGGCCTTCATGCTTTTTAAACATCTTATGGTCTGTGGGTTTTATACTAGGTATCCTGAGTATTGTGTACTTTTTGGTTAATATTCACTTACTGTACATGTCCTTTTGAGTCTGAGTTACCTCATTCAGGATGATATTTTCTAGTTCCATCCATTTTCTTGCAAAATTCATGATGTTTTCATTTTTAATAGCTAAATAGTATTCCGCTGTGTAAATGAAACCTATTTTCTGTATCAATTCTTCAGCTGAGTTGTTTCCAGTTTCTGTCTATTACAAATAAGGTGGTTAGGAACATAGTGGAGCATGTGTACTTGTGGTATGGTGGAGCATCTTTTGATATATTCCCAGGAGTGGTATAGCTGGACCCTTTAAGTAGAGCTATTTCCAATTTCCTGAGGAACAACCACATTGATTTCCAGATTGGTTGTATCAGTTTGCAATTCCATCATCAATTTGAAGGAGTATTCCCCTTGCTCCACATCCTTGCCAGCATGTGTTGTGTCTTGAGGTTTTGATCTTAGCCATTCTGAGTTGTATAAGGTAGAATTTAAGGGTCATTTCAATTTGCATTTTCCTGATGATCAAGTCTGTTGAATATTTCTTTAAGTGCTTTTAGGCCATTTGAGATATTTCTGCTAAGAATTCTGTTTAGCTCTGTACCCCATTTTTTTGAGTTACTTTGTTTTTTTCTGGAGTCTAACTTCTAGCCCTCTATCAGATGTAGGTTTAATGAAGATTTTTTTTTCCAAATCTGTTGATTGTTGATTTGTCCTGTTAACAGTGTCCTTTGCCTTACAGAAGCTTTTCAGTTTCATGAGGTCCCATTTGTGAATTGTTGATCTTAGAGCCTGAGCCATTGGTGTTCTGTTTATGAAATTTCTCCCTGTGCCAATTACTTTGAGTCTCCTTCCCAGTTTCTCTTCTAATATATTCAGTGTGTCTGGTTTTATGTTTATGTCCTTGATCCACTTGAATTTGAGCTTTATTTAAGGTGATAATTATGTAACTATTTTTATTCTTCTACATGTAGCCTGCTAGTTAGACAAGCACCATTTATTGAAGATGCTGTCTTTTTTCCAATGAATGTTTTTGGCTTCTTTGTCAAAGATCAAGTATTAGATGTGTGGGTGTAGAGAAATTGCATGAGGTGACTGCTCCAAGCCTGCTAGTTGTGAGGTGACATGGGATTTCTGTATATCTCAGCATACTGAGACAGCAAGAATGCACAGCAGAGAATCCCTGTATTCTGCTAAGTAAGCTGCATGGCTGAGGAAGTGACATTCATGACTATTTTCTCATGAAAGAGTAACTTTGTACTTTAATTATACAACACATACAATTTGGACCTCAAAAAGATTTCTCAATCTGCAAAATGGTTTGGGTTACTTTAAACCTAGATAAGACACTTCTTGAGAAACAGAAGTGTTGAGAATTTGAAGCTGCGAGAAATCTTTATTCTGCTTATCTATAAAAGATGCTGGAACATTCAGTAAGCTATGCATTGCCACGTTATTGCTGTGCATCTCCTCTGTACTGATTAATGCCACCCTCACTTGGGACTGCAATGCATTAGACTTTGACATGTGGATTTATTTTGGGGTCTTTGATTCTATTCCATTGATCACCCTGTCTGCCTCTGTACCAATACCATGAGGTCTTTATTACTGTTGTTATGTAGTAAAGCTTGAGGACAGAGATGGTGATTCCCCCAGAGATCTTTTATTGTTGAGAATTGTTTTGATTATGCTGGGTTTTTTATTTTTCCATATGAAATTAAGAATTGCTCTTTCCATGTCTGTAAAGAATTATACTTATGATGAGAACTGCATTGAATCTGTAGATTTCTTTTTGTAAGTTGGCTATATTCACTATGTTAATCCTACCAAGTCATGAGGATGGGACATATTTCCGTCTTCTGAGGTCTTTCTCAATTTCATTCATCAGGGAATTTTAGTACTTGTTGTACAGACTTTTCATTTGCTTGGTAAAAGTGACACCAAGATATTTTGCACTATTTATGACTTTTGTGAATGGTGTTGTTTCCCTAGTTTCTTCCTCAGCCTGTTTAACATTTGTATAAAGGAAGGGTACTGATTTGTTTGAATTAATTTTATATCCTTCCACTTTGCTATACTTGTTTATTAGCTGTAAGCATTCTCAGGTGGAATTTTGGGGGTCACTTATACTATCATATCATCTCTAAATAGTGATACTTTGACTTTTTTCTTCCCCATTCATATCTTCTTGATTGCCTTTTGTTGTCTGATTGCTCTACCTAGAACTTCAAGTACTATATGGACTAGATAGAGAATGTGCAACCTTGTCTTGTTCCTGATTTTAGTGGTAGTGCTTCTAGTTTCTCTCCATTTAACTTGATGTTGGCTGTTGGTTTGTTATATATTGCTTTTATTATGTTTAGGTATGTGCCATGACTTCCTGATCTCTCCAAGTCTTTTAACATGAAGTGGTATTGCACTTTGTTGAAGGCTTTTTTCAGCATCTAATGAAATTATAATGTGATCTTTTTCCTTGAATTTGTTTATATAGTGTATTACACTGATGGATTTTAATATGTTGAACCAGCCCCGCATCCCTGGGATGAAGCCTACTTGATCATGCTGAATGATGGGTTTGGTCTGTTCTTGGATTCAGTTTGTGAAAAATTAGGTCAGACCTCCTGTGTTCCTGGTTAGGGAGAAACCTCTGGGAGACAGACAGCCTTTGGGTTCCAGGGGCAGGATCTGCCCCAGCTGCAGGTAAAGGTGCAGAACAGAAGGACTGTGTCTCTGGTTATGGCAGACATCCTGGGAGAGAGGCATACTCTGGTGTGTGGGAGGGTATCAGGACTGTCTATGTGGCCCAGGTGGAGGAGCAGACCATCTCTTTAGAAATTTGATGACTTTATGAGCACTGTTCGATATTATAAAACTTTATGTTTTGAGAGATCCTCAAGGTAAGTGGTGTCTATACTTTAGATTTCTTTTAAGGTTACCTACTGCCTACCTATGATAATATCTTTTTGTTCACAGCCTTGTACCCCATGGCCTGAGGACCCATAAATCCAGTAGTCTGCTAATATGTAGAAGAGACTGTCATGAGGTAATTTCAGAGGCACTTTATGAATGTTAACTTTTATTTTCAAAGCTATCTATGGTGTTACTGAAGCCATACTCTTTCACTTCAGTGAGCCTTGCTATAACAGCTGCTCTAACCTATAGACAATCTATCTCAGTTGCCCTGGTGCAAATCCACCAACAAACTATCTATTGTTTGCATTGGCATCATCAAAGCTAATTTGTACATGTTGTGAGACATGGGGTAGTACCTCTCCTGTGGCTCCAGCCAGAAATTTTGATGAAACAAATGAGGCTGTATTCATTGAAAACTTTTGCTGGTTCTGATCTAATGATCATGAATAAGTTTAGAAGCTATACACTTGGCTGTAAAAGGTGAAATTAAAATCTGTATATTGCATGTAATACTTCTTCTTGTAATATGAACATTTTCTTCACCCTTCTCTTTAGTCAATATGAAAGGTTATTCTTCTAGGTCTACTCTCCTTACTCATTTTGTGCTATAGAATTGGTCTCAATTAATATTTACCACCAATGGTGTCTTTCTACCTGTACTGTTTTTTGTTGCTGTGACAGACAGAGTAGGCTGCCTGTATAGAACACAATACTGAGGAGTTTTCAACTCATAATCAAATAGGTTGAGAAGATAGCACTGGCTTATGTACCATTTCATGGATACAGATGACTTTAATTGTAAGGAATGGATGTAAATTCTTCTGGAGTTGACCTCTGCTTTGACATGTCATTGCTGATGTAATGCTTACAACTTTTTCAACATATTTCTGTACCATAATTTCTTTTTTATTTTCATTGAGAAATACAAAGTAAGCAATGATATCTTGTGTGGATGACATTATAGTTTTTCTTTTACTCTTACTTCATTACAGTTCCTGAATTCTTGACTCGATCTGATCTGCTCAGTGTTTAAAGACAGAAAATCAGTTACATTTTATAATAATAAATGTAATGATTATTTTCACTTTTTGTAAGGTAGTCCAGAGAAACTATTAAGTCCATTGAGAAAAATGAACCTATTTCTATGACTCTCATATTAGAGACCTTGATATTCCCTCCACTATTATTCATATCCTAGCATCCTATGTCAAAAAACCTGTAAGAACTTTTCCAAACTATTGGTCTCATTAGAGACACTCGTGAAAAACTCATAATTATCTTTGGCTGTTAAAATCTAGAGAAGTTGTTGGCAGAGCTTTTCCAAACTATTGGTCTCTTTGGAGGCACTCATGTAAAACTCATAATTATCTTTGGCAGTTGAATCTAGAAAAGTTGTTGACTCCAAAAAGCAGTGCTGTCATTGCCACTGCAGGTGAAATAAAATTGCAGTTCAGAACGGAGATGAGGCCACAGAGCCACAGAGCCACAGAGCCACAGACTTATATAGACTATTGTAGTTTATTTTCCAACCTCTTTTGTGGAGCTTCTGGTCAGCAGAACAGAGACAATGATTCTGCATTAATAAGGAGTCTGAAAAACACTTTAATTAAAAAAATAGTCTGGGAAGCAGAAAAATTAAGGAATGGCATTCTAGGTAAGTGCTTAATCTAGAGAAATGATTATAAGGTAGAAATTGTTGTAGTCCAAATTAAGTCAGGCACTGTAAATTAAGTTACTAAGAGAAACGTGTCCCATGTATTTCTGTAATCCATGAAATAGCTAATGTAATATGAAGAAATCTTTTCTGAAAGTATATTCTGCAATATATTTCTAGTATATTTTGCAAATGATCATGAAATAAGACTTTGAAGGTACTGAAAGATTATAATTCTATCATTTTCATTTCTACTACCATATCATTTACATGAATCTTAACCAAGTTTTCAGTATAAAAATCACAGATTCTAGTGTAATGGCTTCATGTTAATAATAGAGTTTACATTGGTACTATAACAGTCAAGGCTTCACTGAAAGAATACAGCATCTGTACTTGCTTATAGAGTTAAACATGTTTCTACTGAGCACTACACCTCAGTAGTAGGGTGTAGGTATTGGGTGTCTTAAAAGCCAATTTTGAGATGACTTATGATGATAACTTTTTTCCATGAGTTTGGGAACAGAATGATCATAGGAAGGTATCATAAGGGTGACACTGGGATTCTTCTAGGATAAGTGTATCTTCTGATGTTTTTTTCTGACCTGGTTTAGTGACACTCTGTTGTTATTTCAACCACTAGATTAGTTCTCTAGCATATTCATTATTGACATTGCTGGAGCCAAGAGCTTTGTGAAAGGAAAGCACTGATGTTACCAAGAAGTAATATCCATACCTATTTTTTTTTATTTAGATTTGTGTAATATATGAGTGTTCAGTCTTTAGATCTTATATATTGTATTCAGATCCGATCTGTATAATATCTACATTTCCTGTTGTTTATCATTGTCCAAAATTTTCCAAAATTACTTATAGTTTTCAGGTTAGTAACTATAAGCCTTAAGACTATAAGCCTTAATATTAAATTTATAATAATTTAATAATATTCGTGTGTATATTTGCATGTGAATTCTTGTGGTCAAATCCACCTGTATGTTCAAGTGTACGCTCATTCTCTCTGTGTGTATGTGTACACCTGTTTTGTGTCTCTGTGTGTGTCTGTTTCTCTTGTGTCTATGTGTGTCTGGGTGTATTTGTAGAGAGAAGACAGGATGACATCCTTATTTAGACACATTTTTTTAAAGCCTCATCTTAATGTTCATTATTTGAGAAAGAGTTTCTAACTGGCTTAGAATGCTTTGACTATTCTAGCCTGCTGGTCTTGAAATTCCACAAATGCTCCTGACATTGACTACAAATTTTGGATGATTATATGTCCCAACAAAGAACATTTAAAAAATGGTTTGTGGAGATTTATTTACATGGCAGTGATTTGACAACTGATCTGTCTCCTCAATTTAAAACTTAATTTATATGTTACATCAGCTAGTCAAATGTTTTCATGTGATGTAGCCGAGTGTCAAAGTGATACTGTTTAATAACACATTTGGTAGAGAGTGATATGCTTTTACTCCAGGAAAGTTAAAATATTTGATGCAAAAATGAGTATTGAAGCTTGTCGTTATGTTACATGCTTTTAATATCAGCATTCAGGAGAGAAAAGCAGACAGACCTCTGTGAGTTGAAGACAGCCTTGTCTACACAGTTAATTCTAGGACAGACATGGCTATATGAAGACCTTGTCACAAAAAAAAAAAACAAACAAACAAGCAAACAAATCACCAAAAATTTGATATCATTTACTAATCAAATTCAACTTTGCATGGACAGTGTTTTTAGGACTAGAGAATAATTTGAGGATATCATTACAACTAGTGCCAGAAAAGTAGCATAAAATTGAAAGTTAGAAAAACTAACAATAAAATAATTTAAAAAATTAAACACATTAGATAAAATTTAAAAAATGTAGCTCTCATAGTATTATGGAATACAGACATAGGATAGTAGGCAATCAGCCTGGAGATACTCATATTTCTTAAATCTCTTCATTGCCAACAACCCCATTAGGAATTTTAATAGTATGTTACCAAGGTTTCTGTCAGGTCTCATCTTGCCAATGAAGGCAATGGAATTTTCCACATCAAATATTTATGCAAATCATGGAAGGTGCCAGATTAAGATGATTATACAAAATGGTGATTCATAGTTTGTCATTTCTGTTTGAGATTTCATTTTACCTGTGCTAAATTTACTTATACAGTAGCATATTAAATAAGGCATTATTAATGACAACACATCAAAAATCACTTGATGTTATTAATATAGTCACAATGTGTGCTCATGTAAAGAGTTGTGTTGCTCTGAAGACAAACCTTAGCCACCGAGAATTGGAGAACTGAGAACTGAGGTTTGAAATCACTGACATATTTTAAGGTAATAGAATTCTGGATATTTTTTTCCTCTTCTTTATATCATCACCTTAATGTGTTTACTGATTGAGGGTTGAGGACCTAACACCTGACTAATTTTCAGTCCCAAAGCATTTCACTTTCTAATCATTGTTTTCTTTTTAAATTATTGTTAGATATTTTCTTTATTTACATTTCAAATGTTATCCCCTTTCATAGTTTCCCCTCCGAAGAAAATCCTCTATCACCTCCCTCATCTCCCTGCTCCCCAACCCTCCCACTCCCACTTCCTGGCCCAGGAATTCCCCTATACTGTGGCATAGAACCTTCACAGGACCAAGGGCCTTTCCTCCCATTGATGACTGACTAGGCCATCCTCTGCTACATGTGCAGCTAGAGCCACTAGTCCCACCATTTGTTTTCTTTGATTGGTGGTTTAGTGTCAGGGAGCTATGTGGGTACTGGTTAGTTCCTATTGTTGATCCCCCTACTGGGCTGCAAAACCCTTCAGCTCCATGGGTACTTTCTCTAGCTCCTTCATTGGGGAACCTGTGCTCCTGTGTACCTCCAGTGTTTGACAATTCTTAAGATGCAAGGTGACTATTTCTGTCCTTACAGATCGTCCATAGTAGATTCATCTTTAGAACGTCCAGAGAGGACATTCAAGATCTCAGCAAGCTAAGAGCTATAGGTTGGTAGAAATTAAGAATTTCCCATACATGCTACCTTTCCATGTGCCTCTATGTATTGTGATCAATAGCCATCTTTGTATTATTTCATTATTTAAATATATTTCTTCTGGCACTTCATTTTTCCTCTGACTCTCTAAGTTCTCATCTAGGATGGGGGCCAGTTCTAGACAAAGGAGACTTTGCCAAAGTGTCTGCCTCTATTACATCACCCAGTTTGTATGATTTTACGTTCTCAAGGACCGTACAGATCTCAAAATTCTTGCTTTACATGAGCTTTCCTCAATGATTATGTTGCCCCCAGGAGCAATGCTGTGGGGTCCCAAAAGTCATGCAGCTGTCCTTAGAACTGCTGGTGTTGATGATTTATTCATTTATTCTCTCAACTGGTCAGTGCTCTCCTGTCTTCTCATTCAATAGTTTTAGTGTAGGAGGAACTCAATAGAAGAACACATGTTCCTCATGGTCAGTACCTTTAGCTCATAATATGAATAGTTTTCTGTATCTCTTACTTTGGTTGATTTTCAACACGCTCTTTCCCTTGTAATAATCTGTGACCATGACTACAACAGTTTTTCTGTGTTTCTAAATTTTTCTAATACATGATTGAATCTTAGAGAGATCCCAGATCTAAGGATGTAGAGGCGAGTCATAAGTGTTCCAGGTCTTGGACTATATTCTGTTATTCTCTGTTATCTTAACATTCACCAAAATTAGATGCTTAGTGAGCAGAGGATATATCATAAATGTTTAGAATTTATGTTTATTCACTAATTACTGAAAGATGGATGATCCTTATTTTCCTCGCAAATATAAGCAAGCTTCTCATAGGTAAAAACAGTGGTTTTACATTGAATGAACAATAGTAGGTTATTTGATTTTTTTAAATGGTACAGGTAAATAACTTAGGTTTACTAACATATATAAATTCTTCTATGAATAGTATTCTGATGAAAATTCCAGTTATTTCTGTGGTGATATTTTTTACTTTATCATATTTCATTACCATTTATAGCTTTTTAAAAATTTAATTGTACCAGAAAGCAATGCTTATATGCACAGAGTATGATATCATGTACCTCCTTCAACAGATACTGAATTTCTTAGTGACTTTGCTCAGTTGAATGCACTCTATGATGCAACATTGGAATCTGAAAATCAATAATTAACTTGATATTATTTATAATATCTACAAAAAGGGTGGAGTCTAACAAGACACACACAGAGGTCTCTTAGAATGCCTCTAACACGTTATTGCCTCCAATTTTGATTCCTGTTACCTCTTAGGACTGAGAAAATTTAGACTCTCCTAAGCATGCTGTTTCATTCAAAGTTAAAAAATAAACCTTCACAATTGATTTAAATAGTATTCAATAGGGAAAGTTTCAGAAATGTTCCCAACTTCCAATAACAGCATTGATTTTCCATTGCATGTGTACTGGAAATTGCTCTTCTGAAAGAAGATAAGAGCCCTAGATTAACAGGCTGTTATCTATGTTTCTAACTGATACCTCTGCCCCTGTCTCTTGTAATACCAAATTCTGTATGTAAATTTTCAGTCTACTGAGGAATGAGTCGAGTGAACATATTCTTTTCAGTCTGAGAGACAGAGAATCAAAGAAATGATGTCTGGTAAGTATACATATCTAAAAAGGGGATTGTGAAATGAGAACAGATACAATACAAATTTAGCAAAGATGAGAAAACCTTTTTAGCATGAAGATGAGATAATAAATAGAAGAGAGTCCTTGATGAGACCTCAATGAACATGCGATACTAAACAGAGAAATATCCAAAGTCTACACCAAGAACCACAGACAACTGAAAATAGCAGTGATCAGAGGAAGTGATCTTGCCCAGAGAAAATCATACCTACTGGTTTTCCAGTGTCTAATATCAAATTCCAAATGGTCATCAGTGGAAACATATACAACTAATATTCTATAAAACCAACAAATTCTTTATTCATATATATGTCTGTTTGTGTGTGTGTCCGAATATATAATACATATGATTTTTCAAAAAAAGATGCCATTTATTCTAAGGTGATTTGGAAGGAAATTATGACATGATTTGGAGGAAGGAAAGAGAATGAAGAAATTCAATTAATATGCAGTCTTAAAACATAAGCATAAAGTAATAGGTTACCTGAAAGATACCATGATGTTTCACTTTGTGCAATTGTAAATATATGTTTTATACAAATTTACCTTGAGGATGTAACTTGGAACTCAGAAGCTGCTGTAATAGTATTACACTATGGGCATAACATTGAATTTTTATATGATTCTGACAAATTAGGATAGTATGAATATTTATGGAAACAAAACTATACATAGTGTTTGAGAATGTCTCTATGTAAGTCTTGTTGAATACCATCATAGGCAACTGTTTGGCATGAAACCTGAAAATAATTCTAAATCTTCCAAATGTATCAGAAGCACCTTTACATGAACATTTATAAATATTTCTCATATGTCTTTTCCTGACATTGTTCACACAAAACTGTTACCAATATCACAGGAACTCTATTTCAGAGAAATGCAAAGCTTGATACTTCTGTCGGATGGTTCCAATTAACCTCCAGAAATCCTCTTGCAACAATGAAATTTTATATAAGTACTCATCAGTGCGAATATTTAATTTCAGTTAATATGATGAATGTAGACACACTCCATTCTAATGCAGAATGTTGTAGAGCTGAAGACAATAGAAATGGCTGAATGATACCAGGAATTAGGAAACTGATTCAGGCTGAAGACGTAATCCTGGGCATTTTTTTCTCTTCTTCTTCACACACACACACACACACACACACACACACACACACACACACACACACACACACAATCTTACTTTACTACACTGACTGAGGATTGAGATCCTTATGTCGAATATTTTTTCAGGCTATTAAGTTTATTGAGCTTACTTAGAAGATTATGAGTAAGTGGATCCTTACAGGATCATGAACATATCAGTTATGTTCCTATTGTGATGATGAAACACCATGAACAAAAGCAACTCATAGAAGAAAGCATTTATTTGGGTTAAAGGTTCCAGGAGGATGTGTCCAATATGTCAGGGAGGTGTATTAGCAAGTAGTAGGAAAAACAGGATTCTGGTATCTCTCCCTTATATTCAATCATAAGACAGAGAGAAAAAGCTAGAAAATACACAAGGATTTAACTTCAAAGCTTGGCCTCAGTGATGTACTTCCTCCCACAATACCATTTAAAACCTCCTTCAATACTGACCTTAAGTACAGACCAAGTGTTCAAATTTCTGATATACTGGGGGACATTTCTCATTCTTACTATTACAATTAATGACTTTCAGATAAGCTAGAGAATTCTGAAACTCCAAACTAGAACGTGTGAAAATCTCTTATGGAAAATTTATCATAGACCCAAGTCTTTAAGTAGTCTTTGGTATCTTATATATTCTAGCATCTCTCAAGATCTGTATAGATGGCAGGTAGAAGAAGGTGATGGTGAAATTCCAAGTGTTGTTCTTCATTTTCCTCTTCATGGGAAGTAAAAAGTATTCATTACATGTCCTGCTGCTTTCTCCAGTGACTATAGGGCTAATCCTTCTGGATAGCACTGCAGCAACTTATATTTTATGATGACCATGGTCAAATTAGACCTAGATGATATTGCTTTACCTGAGCAATCTCTTAGGACATGGTTTCTGTCAAAAAGATGTGAGAATACTTGTTTTTATGAATTTTTATTATATTTTTATTAAAATAGATATTGTTTCTTATATAATAAATCATGAATGTGGTTTCAACTCCCTCTACTCCTCCAAATTCCTCCTCATCTTCCATGTCATTTGGGTATACTCTCTTTTTGTGTCTTATTAAAAAATAAATGGTCTTCTAGAGTAAAATACTAATAACACATAATGAGAAAAGCAAAATTAATACAATTAATACATTAAAGAAGCCCTGACATGATGAACAGAACTCCCAGAGACAACTTTGAGTTTGTCTTAGTGTTGGCCATCTACTGGTGAGCATGCAGCCTACCTTTAAGGTAGATATGTTTCCCAGTAAGATTTAGAGAAAACTCATTTTTCTTTTGCAAGTGGCTATCCATTGGAAAGAGCTTCTGGGTTAGGGATGAGACATGTGTCTACTTCTCTTGTGTCTGCACCTCTAGGACTCAACTGATTCATACCCCTGAAGGTGTTGTGTATGCTACTTCAATCTCTATGAGTACATAGATGCATTAATCCTGTTGAATAGGAGAGCTTTATTTTCTTAGATCATTCAATTCCCTCTGGCTTTCACTCTTTCGCTTCTGCTTTCTCTGGTTTCTCTACTCTTGAGGGTAGGTATTTGAGGGAGACATTCCCTTAATGGATGAATATTTTAAAGTGTGTCATTCTGTGCATAATCTCTGGCTTTGAGTCTCTGAATTTGTTCTCAAATGTTTTAGGAAGAAATTGTCTGATGTTAACTGAAAATGACATTGGTCTTGGATTATAACTGAATGTCATTAGGACCCAATTGTTTGATACATATTTCATTCTTTTTGTTGTTGTTTTGAAAAAATAAATATTTGGTTTTATTAAAGGTCCCTGGCCTATATAAACTCTATTTCTTGGTTAATCAAATGTCAGCTAATTGTTCTATCTTGCGGAATGGGCCTTCAGTCAAATCAGATATTAGCTGCTTACTCCCATAGTCTGTGGGAGCTCTGGGGTGTCTGATTGGTTGATACTCTTGTTCTTCCTATGGGACTACAAACACCTTAAGCTCCTTCAGTACTTTCCCAAACTGCTCCACTGGGATTCCTGTGCTCAGTCCAATTGTTGGCTACCAGCATCTGCATGTGTATTTGTCATGCTCTGGCAGAGCCTCTCTGGAGACAGCTGTATCGGGATCATGTTAGCAAGCACTTCTTGGTATTTGCAATAGTGTTTCGGTTTGGTGTCTGTATATGGGATGGATCCCAGGTGGCCTTTCTTTCAGTCTCTGCTCCATACTTTGTCTCCATATTTGCTTTAGGCAGAAGCAAATCTTGGTTAAAATTTGAAGATGAGTGGGTGGCCTCATCCCAGAACTGGGGGCCTTGCCTAACCTCTGGATATGGTCTCTACAGGTTCTCAGAAAATTGGACATACTACCTGAGGAGATATAGAACTCCTGTACACATACCTAAAAGATACTCTAGCCTATAACAAGGACACATTCTCCACTATGTTCATAGCAGCCTAATTTATAATAGCCAGAAGCTGGAAACAACCCAGATGGAAATGGTCCCTCCACTTTGTTGGGCATTTTAGCTAATCTTATCCCATTGGCTCCTGGGAACCTTTCCTGGCATCTGGTACTTTTTGGTGGTTACCCCAATTCCCTATGCCTGATTGTTATACACCTCTGATCAATTTCCTAACCCTCTGCATATCATCCCCATCTCCACCCATACCTGTTCCTGCCTCCCTTTTTTCCTCTCCCTCTCCTCTCTTCCTTCCAAGTCCCACCCACCCTTTACCTTTTGTGAGTATTTTGTTGCCCCTTCTAAGGAGGACTGAAGCATCTACACTTTGGTTTTCCTTCTTCTTGAGCTTCATATGGTCTGTGAGTTGTATTATGGGTATTCTGAGCTTTTTGCCTAATATCCACTTATAAGTGAGTACATACCATGTGTGTTCTTTTGTGATCACTCAAGATGATATTTGCTAGTTCCATCCATTTGTCTGTGAATTTCATGGAGTTATTGTTCTTAATAGCTGAATAGTACTCCATTGTGTAAATATACCACATTTTCTGTATCCATTCCTTTGTTGAGGGACATTTTGGTTGTTTCCAGCTTCTGGCTATTATAAATTAGGCTGCTATGAACATAGTGGAGAATGTGTCCTTGTTATAGGCTAGAGTATCTTTTGAGTATATATATGTCCAGGAGTTCTATATTTGGGTCCTCCGGTAGTATGTCCACTTTTCTGAGAAACTGAAAGACTGATTTCCACAGTGGTTATACCAGCTTGCAATCCCACCAACAATGGAGGAGTGTTCCTCTTTACCCCTCTATTAATCTTATTATTTCTGACTACCTGGTGAATCTTCCTGCATCTGATTCTTCTCCCAAGGATGCTCTTTCAGCCTGGAGACCCACCTTCCTTTTATTGCCTAGGTATCAAATATTTAGTAAGCCGGTCAACACGGGAAAGAGATGATTACAAAATACTGAGACAGGCAATGGGCCATAAGAATAAAAAAAAAATCTAGCCAGTTCCCATCTCTCTGCATGACTAGCAATCAACAGTTGAATATACAGATACCCCTCACACAGGGCACTCCATCAACCTTCAGTATGATGGATATATTTAATTCCAATCCATTCCATCCATGAGCATGAAGGACTTTCCACCTTCTGATCTTAAATTTCTGTCTTTAAAGACTTACAGATTTTGTCTTTAAAGACTTGCACTTTTTAATCATATATGCTTCCCACATTTTCTTTTTGTTGAGAGTATTATGAAAATATTCTTTCACTAACTTTTCCCCAGTCTATTTGATGCCTGTATATATTAATGCTACTTAATTTTGTGAGTTAATTTTGTACCCAGTTTCTTTAGTGAAAATGTTTAGGAGTTTTCTAGAGGGATGCAAGTAGTCACTTATGTGGACTATAATCTATCTCCAAATGAAGAAAACAAATGAAACTCATTATGATTTGTATAACATCACTTGCAGTACCCATACTAATATTTGTATTACTTCAACTTTTGTATAAGTCTTGCTGAAGTGAACACATGCTCATGTGATTTTGAAGTATCCTCAAGGTCTAAGAAACTTTTAAGTTGAAACATATATTTTTCAGTGAATATTTATATTCTTACAAATATGACATGGGAAATTTAAAAGCTTTATCTATCTGTGAGTATGCCAGTCTTCTACACAAGCCAGAGACTAAATAAAAGTAAGTACAACATATAAACCTCAAAATCCTGTCATTTCCACTGTTTCCTTAAGGCTTTATATGGTCTGCATTTCTTTTTTATGATTTTTGTCATTACTATACTATATAATAATGTACAAGAAAGAGCCATTATTAGTGTTGCATGACCATTACAATGAGCTCACAATATGCTCTTTGTTAATATTCATGAGTGTTTCTTGTTTGGATCATGATCTGGTGACTCTTGTTTTGTAAAAATACAAGCAGCACTTCACTCACATTGAAGAAACCTTACCTAGAATATACCTTCTGTATATGTGATAAGTGGTTTTACAGCAAAGAGACATATAGGTTTCATATATGCTCAGATCATGAAATTTTAAAAGTAAAACCCACCTACTGTGAAACAAGCAGACTAAGAAATGGAGTGAGATCTTTGGGTAAAGATATTACTAATACATGTATTATGAAACTTGTTATTTTAGAAATAGTCTAAACAGTACAGATTTATACCCATTATAATTTCTCATAGATTCTAATATTCTAAAATCTTTTCAGCATTTTGATTAACTTTATGTTCTTGTGAGATGCTTGCATATCCCAATCTTTAGCAAGAACTAATATTTTCCACCACTTTTACTTAACATTTCTGCCGCTGCATGACAATTCCAGATAGTGGATTCAATAAAAACAGAGGACATTCTTGCTTTCTTTAATCCACATTAAATGTGTTTTTCCATTTTTCCCATTTTGTTTTTGAGGTTATAATATAATTATAACATTTTTCCTTCCCTTTTTCCTCCCTCCAAATACTCCCAAATCTTTATATATATATATAAAGATTTCTTTCTAAACATGATTTTCCCATTCCGTATAATATTACTTGTGTGAGTGTTTTAGGGCTAACCTTTTACTACTGGACAACTAATCGTTGTGGTCTTCCTCAGGGAAGTAACTCTCTTGTTCCCAACTTTCCTTAGTTATCTAGAACTCTTTTTGTGTAGGTTTAGGACATATTGGCTCATTGAATTCACTTTGGCATGTCTGGTGGTGGTATCCTTGTTCAGCTCACATTTGGAAAGACTATTGGTGAGATTTTATGAATTTCTGTATGCTTCAATAAGGCAAATTCAATCCTCCTTACATACGATCAATTCTTTGATTTTCCTACCTTTCTTCATAGCTGGAGAAACAAGGTAAATGCCCCAAGAAAGAAAAAGTGAATGTTAACATCATCAGTTTTGGAAAAGAGGTAAGTCAGGATTTTAAGGCATGAGATCTGACCAGTTTGTTCACGAACAGAGCCGTCCTTTTCTGGAGTTTAGATATTATTAGGAAACACAATCTGACAGAAAACTCAGTAATGTTTGTTTTTGTGACTAGAGCAAGTATCTGTAATTTAGGACATGAATAAACACCATTGGACATATGCAAACAAGCAATATACCTGGATTATATGACAGACTCATTTTTTTCCCCTTTGGATAATTCTCCATGGTGGTTTCCAGAGTGGTTGGGTCGTTTTGCACTCTTATCAGTGGTGAATGAGGGTTGTTTTCCCTCATCCTGAATGGTGTTTGGTGATAGATTTATTGCTCCTTTATTCTTTCTGACTGGGATGAGATGAAATCTCAGTTGTTTTACTTTGTGTTTCTATAATTGCTAAGAATAATGGACTGTGTTTGAGGTATTTCTTAGTAAATTTTATTTCTACTCTTGTAAACTCTTTGTTCAGGTCTATAGAACACTTTCAATTTTGTCATTTGATTCACTCATTCTTTTTTTTTCCTTTTTGTACATGTGTATTTGTTTAATAACCAGATAATAATTTTGTGCAAGATGTATAGATGTCAAATATTTAGAGTTCAGATAAAGAAATTAATGGGATATTTTTAAACTAAAAATACTGACAAATCTATCATTTTATCCAATACAAATTATAAATAATAATTTATCTTGTAATGTAGATGTGAGAGTTCTTATCACTAATACCAAATCATCGTTGTTTCTCCCAGAGTCACATGTCTTTCTATTTAATAATTAAATTTCTTAAAAAGTATTTGGAATTCTCTCTTTCAATATATATGCTTGATGATGGCAATAGTCTCACTGCAAGCTATTAGTGATGAGCAATTGCATTTCAAACAGGATTTTGTTATATTGTCTCCACTGACTTCACAAGCTGCAGCTCAAAACGTTTCGTCCTCAACCATCATCCACTGCCTAATGCTAAAACATCATTTTGATCAGAGAAGTGATTTTATGTCATTAAAATGCAATTATGGTTAATGACAGGATGGATTCCAAAAATCTGGCAATATTTGTAATACTCATCCTTCAATGTTCAATGGGAATTCTGAAAAATTTCTGTCTTCTATCTTACTACTTAATGCTTCATTATAATAAACACACATTAAAACCAGTTGATTTCATTTTCATGAACATGTTCATAGCCAACTTCTTCATCATTTTCTCTAGAATTGTGCTACAGACAATGGAAACTTTTGGGAAGGAACTGTTCTTCAATGTATTTGTTTGCAAATTTCCTATGTATACTGAAAGAGTTGGCCGAAGTGTTTCCATTGGTACCATCTGTCTCTTGAGTGTCTTCCAGGCCATCACCATCAGTCCCAGTGACTCATGCCTTAGTGGTCTTAAAGTAAAAGTTTCAAAGTACATCAGCCTTTCTATTTTCCTTTGCTGGGTCCTGTTTTTGGGGTTAAATATGATTCCACCAATGTATGCATATATTAAGTGCAACAGCAATAATGTAACACATATAAGAACTTCAAAATACTGCTTTAGTTTAGGTCATGATGAATTTACAGGCTCAATGGTTACAACAGTTTTTGTATTCCCTGAAGTCTTTTTTGCTATCCTTATTGTCTGGTCTGGGAGCTTAATGGTGGTTATTTTGTATAGGCACAAGCAGCGTGTTCAACATATCCACTGCACTTATGTTTCCAACAGAACATCCCATGAATCAAGAGCCACTAAGAGCATTCTGGTGCTAGTGTCAGTCTTTATTGGCTTTTATTCTCTCTCCTCCATCTTACACACTTGTGTTGCTCTTTTTTGTGGTGCTGGTTGGTGGCTGGTAAATATCACAGTCATCATTCATCTGTGTTTTCCTACTTTGGGCCCCTTTATTGTGAGCCATGGCACTGCTTTGCCCAGATTCAGCTTATCCTGCATAAGAAATACAGGAAGACCTTAACTTTATCGTATTTGTGTAAATTATATGAATTTAGTCATTTATTTTTAAGGATCAATATAAAACCTTATAGTAAAAGCCATTTTCTTTCTTAGGTGAACTTTAATAATTATTTAGGCTTCATATTGTACAGAGCAAACAGGAATGAAAGAGTTGCCCTTTACTCAATACATATAGCTCCTTTGGCAAAAAACTTATGTAGTCTCTCTCTCTCTCTCTCTCTCTCTCTCTCTCTCTCTCTCTCTCCTTTTTTTTTTCAGAGCTGAAGACCAAACCCAGAGCCTTGAGCTAAATTCCCAACCCAAGTAGTTTTTCAAGGCTAAGAGAAGAGTTTAGACATTGATCCTCAAGTGTTTTCCATAATGTTTTAACAAAAAAGGAAAAATATGAATTATGTGTCTAAGAAGCAAAACAGTTACTAGAGTGGTGGATATTGTTAGAAGATAGGTTACTATTAAGTTTCTTACGTATATTTAACCATTTTGCAAATTTTGCTCTGTACTTTTTAATTATATTCATGTGATATATACCTCTAGGAAACAGACAGAATGTCAGTTTTTAGAACAATGTATAAAATAAGTTTGCTGCACAACAAAAAATAAAACTTAAACCTCCTTCTACAACAAAGGTTGTGACATTTTTGTTAGCTCTCTTTGTAAAACTGATGTTTCTCATAAACTCTCAGGTGGAGGATGCAATCAACTTCCTGTATCCACTGCCACAGGTGTAGTATTCTCCACACATGAGAAATTGTTGAGAAAAAGAAATAACCACAATTAGGGTATTCATGTCAACTTCTGTTCTCAAGTAGTAATAATCTTCTTTTCTCTTCTAAATATTGTATGTTTTCATTCAAGGTTGTTTGGAGATTTACAAAATAACTTCAAACTTTTACAGACACTAAAAATAATTACAGGCCTGCTTCATAGTCTAAACTGAAGTAAATTTATGTGTTACATGTGGACAGATGGCCTGTATCTGGTTCATGCTTGCTCTTTGGTGGTTCAGTCTCTGGGAGCACCCAAGGGGGCTTGGTTAGTTGACTTTGATGGTGTTTCTGTGGAGTCACTGTCTCCTTTGAGTCCTTTCACCCCTACCCTACCTCTTCCACAAGACTGTGAGTGCTATTTAATGTTTGAGTCTCTGCTTCTGTTTCCATCTGCTGCTGGGTGAAGACACTCAGATGACAGTTATGTTTGGCTCCTGCCTGCAAGCATAACAGTAACATTTCTAGTGTCAGGGATAGGTTCTTACACATGGTGTGGGTCTCAGATTTGTCCAGTCATTTGTTGGTGATTCCCTCCATCTCTGCTCTTTGGTCCTGCTCATTTGGTAGGCCAGACACATTTTGGGTCTACTGTTGGTTGGATGAGATGCTCTCCTTACTCCTCCATTGGGAGTCCTGCTTGGCAACAGAAAGTGGCCAATTCATGATCCATTTCCCCCAGAACTGTGAGTCTTAGCTCTCAGCTAAAGTCATCCCCATAGCACCTTGACTTATTACTCCACCATACCTCAGTCTCTGGCATGTCATAGAGATACCTTTTTGTTATCCCCACAGAGTTCTGTTCTCTCTTTCCTCCTGCTCTTCCTACACATGATTACTCCTCGATGCAACCCCTCTCCTATTTCACCCAGTTCCCTCCTTCCATTCATCTCCTATATAAATTTTATTTCCACTTTTGAGAAGGATTTAACAGTTCTCTTAGGTACTCCTTGTTGTTTGGCTTCTTAGGTCTGTGGATTGCAGCACAGTTATCCTCTATTTTATGACTAATATACACTTAAAAGAGAGGACATAGCATTTCCTGTTGGTCTGGGTTACTTCTTTATTTTTTATTAGATATTTTCTTCATTTACATTTCAAATGCTATGCTGAAAGTCCCCTATCCCCTCCCACCACCCTGATACCCAACCCACATACACCTGATTCCTGACCCTGGCAATCCCCTGTACTGGGACACATAAGCTTCTCAAGACCAAGGGCCTTACCTCCCATTGATGGCCTACTAAGCCATCCTCTGTTACATATGCAGCTAGAGACACAAGCTCTGGGGGATACTGGTTAGTTCATATTGTTGTTCCTCCTATAAGGTTGCAGACCCCTTCAGCTCCTTGGGTACTTTCTCTAGCTCTTCCATTGGGGGCCCTGTGTTCCATCCAATAGATGACTGTGAGCATCCACTTCTGTATTTGCCAGGGACTGGCAGAGCTTCACAAGAGACAGCAATATTCAGGGTCCTATCAGCAAAATCTTACTGGCATATGCAATAGTGTCTGGTTTGATGGTGGTTTATGGGATGGACCCCTGGGTGGGGCAGTCTCTGGATAGTCCTTGCTTCCATCTCAGCTCTGAGCATTTTTTCTGTAACTCCTTCTATGGGTATTGTGTTCCCCATTCTAAGAAGGAACAAAGTATCCACACTTTGGTCTTCATTCTTCTTGAGTTTCATTTGTTTTGCAAATTGTATCTTCATGTTCTAAGTTCCTAGGCTAATATCCACTTACCAGTGAGTACATATCATGTGTGTTCTTTTGTGATTGGGTTACCTCACTCAGGATGATGTCCTCCAGATCCATCCATTTGCCTAAGAATTTCATAAATTCATTGTCTTTAATAGCTGAGTAGTACTCCATTGTATAAATATACCACACTTTCTGTAACCATTTCTCTGTTGAGGGACATCTGGGTTCTTTTCAGCTTCTGGCTATTATAAATAAGGCTGCTATGAACATAGTGGAGCATGTGTCCTTATTAAAAGTTGGAATATCTTCTGGGTATATGCCCAGGAGGGTATGGCTGGATCTTCCCCTAGTACTATGTCCAATTTTCTAAGGAACTACCAGACTAATTTCCAGGATGGTTGAACCAGGTTGCAATCCCACCAACAATGGAGGAGTGTCCATTTTTCTCCACATCCTTGCGAGCATCTACTGTCACCTGAAGTTTTGATCTTAGCCATTCTAACTGGTATGAGGTGGAATCTCAGAGTTTTTATGATTTGCATTTCCCTGATGATTAAGGACGTTGAACATTTTTTCAGGTGCTTCTCAGTTCTTCAGTATTCCTCAGTTGAGAATTCTTAGCTTAGCTCTGTACCCCATTTTATAATGAGGTAATTTGATTTTCTGGAGTTCAGCTTCTTTTTTTTAATTAGATAATTTCTTTATTTACATTTTAAATGTTATCCCCTTTCCTAGTTTCCCCTCTGAAAATCACATATTCCCCCCCTCCTCCTGCTCCCCAACCCACCCACTCCTATTCCTGGTCCTGGCATTCCCCTCTACTGGAGCATAGAGCCTTCACAGGACCAAAGGCCTCTCCTCACATTGATGACCAACTAGGCCATCCTCTACTACATACATAGCTAGAGCCACAAGTTCCACCATGTGTTTTCTTTGATTGGTAGTATAGCTACAAGAAGCTCTGGGGGTACTGGTTAGTTCATATTGATATTCCTTCTATGAGGCTTCAGTCCCCTTGAGCCTCCTGGGTATTTCTCTGGCTCCTTCATTGGGGACTTTGTGCTCCATTCAATGGATGACTGTGAGCATCCACTTCTGTATTTTCAAGGCATTGTCAGAGCCTCACAGGAGACAGCTATATCAGGTTCCAGTCAGCAAAATCTTGCTGGCATATGCAATAGTATCTGGGTTTGGTGGCTGTTTAAGGGATCGATTCCCCGGGTGGGGCAGTCTCTGGATGGTCCTTCCTTCCTTCTCAGCTCCAAACTTTTTCTTTGTAACTCCTTCCATGGGCATTTTGTTCCCCATTCTAAGAAGGAACAAAGTATCCACACTTTGGTCTTCTTTCTTCTTGAGTTTCATGTGTTTTGCAAATTGTATATTGCATATTCTAAGTTTCTGGGCTAATATACGCTTATCAGTGAGTGCATATCAAGTGACTTCTTTTGTGATTGGGTTATCTCACTCAGGATGATGTCCTCCAGATCCATCCATTTGTCTAAGAATTTCATAAATTCATTGTCTTTAATAGCTGAATAGCACTCCATCGTGTAAATGTACCACATTTTCTGTATCCATTCCTCTTTTGAGGGACATCTGGTTTCTTTTCAGTTTGTGGCTATTATAAATAAGGCTGCTATGAACATAGTAGAGCATGTGTCCTTATTACAAGTTGGAGCATCTTCTGGGTGTATGCCCAGGAGAGGTATTGCTGGATCTTCTGGTAATACTATGTCCAATTTTCTGAGGAACCACCAGACTGATTTACCCAGTGGTTGTACCAGCTTGCAATCCAACCAGCAATGGAGGAGTGTTTTTCTTTTAGCACATTTTGGCTAGCATCTGCTGTCACTTGAATTTTTGATCTTAGACATTCTGACTGCTGTGAGGTGGAATCTCGGGGTTGTTTTGATTTCTATTTACCTGATAACTAAGGATGTTGAAGATTTCTTCATGTGTTTCTCGGTGATTTGGTATTCCTCAGTTGAATATTCTTTGTTTAGGTCTGTACCCCATTTTTTAAAGAGGTTATTTGATTTTCTGGAGACCAGCTCCTTGAGTTCTTTGTATAAATTTGATATTAGACCCCTATCAGATTTAGGATTGGTAAAGATCCTTTCCAAATCTGTTGGTGGCCTTTTTGTCTTGTTGATAGTATCTTTTGCCTTACCAAAGATTTGCAATTTTATGAGGTCCCATTTGTCCATTCTTAATCTTACAGTACCAGCCATTGCTGTTCTGTTCAGGAATTTCTCCTCTGTGACCATGTCTTCAAGACTTTTCCCTAATTTCTCCTTTATAAATTTCATTGTCTCTGGTCTTATGTGGAGTTCCTTGATCCAGTTAGACCTGAGCTTTGTCCAAGAACATAAGAATGGATTAATTCCCATTCTTCTACATGATAACCGCTAATTGAGCCAGTACCATTTGTTGAAAATGCTGTCTTTTTCCACTGGATGGTTTTAGCTCCTTTGTCAAAGACCAAGTGACCATAGTTGTGTGTGTTCATTTCTGGGTTTTTAATTCTATTCCATTGATCTACCTGTCTGTCGCTGTACCAGTACCATGCAGTTTTAAATCACAATTTTTCTGTAGTTCAGCTTGAGGTCAGGCATTGTGATTCCAACAGAGGATCTTTTATTGGTGAGAATAGTTTTTGCTATCCTAGTTTTTTTGTTATTCCAGATGAATTTACAAATTGTCCTTTCTAACTCAGTGAAGAA
>NC_034610.1:16151499-16158552 GCF_900095145.1 Mus pahari | reverse complement strand
CTAAGAATTTCATAAATTCATTGTCTTTAATAGCTGAATAGCACTCCATCGTGTAAATGTACCACATTTTCTGTATCCATTCCTCTTTTGAGGGACATCTGGTTTCTTTTCAGTTTGTGGCTATTATAAATAAGGCTGCTATGAACATAGTAGAGCATGTGTCCTTATTACAAGTTGGAGCATCTTCTGGGTGTATGCCCAGGAGAGGTATTGCTGGATCTTCTGGTAATACTATGTCCAATTTTCTGAGGAACCACCAGACTGATTTACCCAGTGGTTGTACCAGCTTGCAATCCAACCAGCAATGGAGGAGTGTTTTTCTTTTAGCACATTTTGGCTAGCATCTGCTGTCACTTGAATTTTTGATCTTAGACATTCTGACTGCTGTGAGGTGGAATCTCGGGGTTGTTTTGATTTCTATTTACCTGATAACTAAGGATGTTGAAGATTTCTTCATGTGTTTCTCGGTGATTTGGTATTCCTCAGTTGAATATTCTTTGTTTAGGTCTGTACCCCATTTTTTAAAGAGGTTATTTGATTTTCTGGAGACCAGCTCCTTGAGTTCTTTGTATAAATTTGATATTAGACCCCTATCAGATTTAGGATTGGTAAAGATCCTTTCCAAATCTGTTGGTGGCCTTTTTGTCTTGTTGATAGTATCTTTTGCCTTACCAAAGATTTGCAATTTTATGAGGTCCCATTTGTCCATTCTTAATCTTACAGTACCAGCCATTGCTGTTCTGTTCAGGAATTTCTCCTCTGTGACCATGTCTTCAAGACTTTTCCCTAATTTCTCCTTTATAAATTTCATTGTCTCTGGTCTTATGTGGAGTTCCTTGATCCAGTTAGACCTGAGCTTTGTCCAAGAACATAAGAATGGATTAATTCCCATTCTTCTACATGATAACCGCTAATTGAGCCAGTACCATTTGTTGAAAATGCTGTCTTTTTCCACTGGATGGTTTTAGCTCCTTTGTCAAAGACCAAGTGACCATAGTTGTGTGTGTTCATTTCTGGGTTTTTAATTCTATTCCATTGATCTACCTGTCTGTCGCTGTACCAGTACCATGCAGTTTTAAATCACAATTTTTCTGTAGTTCAGCTTGAGGTCAGGCATTGTGATTCCAACAGAGGATCTTTTATTGGTGAGAATAGTTTTTGCTATCCTAGTTTTTTTGTTATTCCAGATGAATTTACAAATTGTCCTTTCTAACTCAGTGAAGAATTGAGTTCTTATCATACAGAATTTCACTTCCTTAGTTAGAGTCACACTAAGGTATTTTATATTATTCGTGACTTTTGTGAAAGGTGTTGTTCCCCTAATTTCTTTCTCAGCCTGTTTATCCTTTGTGTAGAGAAAGGCCACTGATTTGTTTGAATTAATTTTATATCCAGCTACTGCACTGAATCTATTTATCAGGTTTAGGAGTTCTCAGGAGGAATTTTTAGGGAGATATATATATATATATATATATATATATATATATATATATATATATATAAACATATCGTCTGCAAATAGTGATATTTTGACTTTTTCCTTTCCAATTTGGATCCCCTTGATTTCCTTTTGTTTTCTAATTGCTCTGGCTAGGACTTTGAGTACTATATTGAATAGGTAGGGAGAAAGTTGGCAGCCTTGTCTAGTCCCTGATTTTAGTGGAATTGATTCAAGTTTCTCTCCATTTATTTAAATGTTGGCTACTGATTTGCTGTATAATGCTTTTATTATGTTTAGGTATGGACCTTGAATTCCTGATCTTTCCAAAACTTTTATCATGAATGAGTGTTGGATTTTGTCAAATGCTTTCTCAGCATCTAAGGAGATGATCATGTGATTTTTGTCTTTGAGTTTGTTTATATAGTGGATTATGTTGATGAATTTCCGTACATTAAGCCATCCCTGTATTCCCTGGGATGAAGCCTACTTGATCATGATGGATGATCATTTTGATGTGCTCTTGGATTTGGTTTGCTAGGATTTTATTGAGTATTTTTGCATCGATATTCATAAAGGAAATTGGTCTGAAGTTCTCTTTCTTTGTTGTGTCTTTATGTCGTTTAGGTATCAGAGTATTTGTGGCTTCATAGAATGAATTGGGTAGAGTACCTTCTGTTTCTAGTTTGTGGAATAGTTTGATGAGAATTGGAATTAAGTCTTCTTTGAAGGTCTGATAGAACTCTGCACTAAAGCCATCTGATCCTGTGAAGTTTTTGGTTGGGAGACTATTAATGACCTCTTCTGATTCTTTAGGGGATATGGGTCTGTTTATATTGTTAATCTGATCCTAATTTAACTTTTGTAGTTGCTCAGGTAGGTGTCAGGCTATAGGGTTCCCCTGGGATCACACTCCAAGGATGAGGAAGCCTAGTCTGAGGTGTGTGGATAGACCTTGCTGACGTGGGTGGCATCTTAACAGGTCTGTGGGAAAAGTTGTGGATCCTGAGGTATGTAAAGGTCTTATGTGTTGGGTAATGAATGATAAGGCATGTTTCTTTGACCATTATATCTATATCACATCTATGACCACTACCACCATCATCCAGGTGTTTAACTGTACTGGACACCGTCATCAGCAAGACTTATAACATTATCTTCTGCAGCATCTTCTGACATGCTAATGTGGAATATGCTCTCTATAGATGTAGTATTGTGTATAGAGACCACAGAGTTTTTATTTTAACCAGATACCTGTTCTTTGAGGTTGTGCCATGAAAGACTCAGCTTGATGCTGGAAACAATCTACTGAGTACAGCACAGAACAGCAAACCCAATATTTTATAAATCATCACAATGTAATAAAAATGTTCAAAATACTTAAGACATGATTTGGTCATAATAACCCTTATCTGCAGTTGTGTTGCAAGATTTTATGTCAGGAATGGAGTGATGAATGTGGTTAAGATATGTTGTATTTAAAAATGTAGGAACTCTTAAAGAAAGAAAGTATCTTCTATAAATGGTGCTGGTCTAAGTGACAGTCTGTATGTAGAAAAATGAAAATTCATCAGTATTTGTTACTTTGCACAAAGCTCAAATCCAAGTGGATCAAGAATCTCAACATAAAACCAGATATACTGGATCTAATAGAAGAGAAAGTGGTAAAGAACATTTAACTCATTGGCATGGGGGTGGGTGAGGGGATTTCCTAAAAAGAACTCCAGTGGCTCAGGCTCTAATATCAAGAACTGATAAATGAGGAAATCATGAAACTGAAATCTGTAAGGCAAAGGATATAGTCAATAGGACAAATTGGCAACCTAAAGATTGGGACAAAAGTCTTCATAACTCTACATCCAAGAGAGGGCTAATATACAAAATACATAAAGAACTCAAGAAACTAGCCACCATAAAACCAAACAACCCAATCAAAAAATTTGGTATAGAACTAAACAGAGAATTCACAACAGGTAAATCCTAAATGGCAGAGAAGCACTTAAAGAAATGATCAAAGACCTAGTCAATAGGGAAATGAAAGTCAAAACTACCATAAGATTCTACCTTACACCAATAAGAATGGCTAAAATAAAAAACTCATGTAACAGCACATGTTGACAAAAATGTGGAGAAAGAGGAACATTCTTCCATTGCTGGTGGGAATGCAAACTGGTACAACCACTCTGGAAATCAATCTGGAGGTTTTGGAAATTGATCTACCTGAAGACACAGCTATACCTCCCTTGGGCATATACCCAAAAGATGCCCCACCATGCCACAGGGGCACATGTTCCACTATGTTCATAGTGACTTTAATTGTGATGGTCAGAAACTGGAAACAACCCAGATGCCCCAAAAGGAAGAATAGATATAAAAAATGTGGTTCATTTACACAATCAAATACTATGTAGCTATTAAAAACGTGGAATTCATGAGTTTTACAGACCAATACATGGAACTAGAAAATATTATGATGAATGAATTAACTCAGACCCAAAAGGACATGCATGGTATATAGTCATTAATAAGTGGATATTAACCAAAAATTACAGAATGTCCAGCATACTATCCACAGAACTCAAGGATACCAAATTGAAGGACCCAAGTAAGGATGCCTGCCTCAAGCCCCTTCGGGAGGGAGAGGAAAGTATTCACAGAGGGCAGAGGGAGGGAGAGTCCTTGGTGGGAGAGGGAACAGGAAGGGGAAAATGGAAACATGATCAGGTATTGGGGTAGGGAAACAGGAGTGAAGCCCTGAGGGCCAGCAGAAAGAATAGAAACAGGCAACTTTGGGAAGTGGGAGGTGGCAAGAGCCTCTAGGATGTAGCAGAGACCTGGGAGGTGAAAGACACTTAGGACTCAGAGGGACCGACCTTAAATGAAGTGCACAACAGTGCCACACTACCTCCAATAAGGTCCTGTGTGACAGGTTCCACAGGCTGAGGCGTTTGACCTCAAAAGGGGGAGGCCTCCTGGAACTGGTTGTGGAACTCTTTGCCGGAGATAAATTATTGAGACCTAGTTCTCTTAGCTACTTAACTGTTTTATGTTTTCTATTCCTTTTTCTATATACGAGATGTCCTTGATAGCCTAGTCCAAGATCTTAAGCGAGTATTATGGCTACAAAAACATCCCGTGAAATGGAGTCACTAAACATGTACTCATCTCTGGGAAAATCAGCGGTTCACTTTATAAATCATGTATAAGATAGCACTGATAAATATAAACTTTCCCAACAATAATATATTATATGGCTGCAGTGTGTTATTGGAATTAAGTTTTGGTATATTCTTTAAGAAAGCCTTAATTAGAAAGAATTAAAACAGTTTAAATTCATACTTTGAAGAGTTACAGAAGAACAGGAGATAGAGGTTAAATAGTAACTGATCATAAAAATTCATTAACTTGTTCTTGGGAATTTGCCACTAGCTTTAGATGATTTTTGTATTTTGATGTACCAAATGATCATAACAATATATGTGCTACCTGGATGTTTTACTGAAAACACCTTCTTTTGAAGTTGAAAAACTTGGATGATTTTGTATTTTGATGTACCAATTTTGGTACATTATTGTGATTATTGTTATGTTTGTTCTCTTTGGCTGCTTCACTGAACACAGCTTTTCAGAGCTGTAACACCTGTTTCTCTATGTCTAAAAACCCTTGCTTGAGAGCTACAAAGTACACTCAGATTCAAACTGCCTTTGTGTTTGTTTCTATTTGTCACCACCGAATCCTTACCCACATGACCTCAAGAACACACATCCCAGGAAACCCCATACTCAGCTGGGGTGTTTCACGGCACAACAGTGGTTAGAGGAAACTTGTAGAGTCTACCTCTGGTAGAAAGACATGGCCTCAAGTGGAGGATGGGGTTGTCATCCCACAATCAAAAACTCTGACCCAGAATTGTTATGGCCTAAAAGGACTGTAGGGACAAAAATGGAGGAAAGACTGAGGGATAGAATGTCCAGTGACCAACACAATTTGAGATGCAGATCAATGGAAGGAAACAAGGCCTGAAATTATTACTGATGGTGTGCTTACAGACAGGAGCCTAACATAGCTGTCCTCCAAGAGGCCCAACAAGTAGCTGAAAGAGTCAGGTTCAGATATTTAAACCCACCAATGGACAGAAGCAGGGGACACCTGTGGTTGAATTAAGGCTAGGCTAGAAGTTGAGGAGGAGGGTGATCCCATAGGAAGACCACTAGTCTCAACAAACCTGGAACATTGAGATCTCTCAGACACTGAGCAACCAACCAGACAGCATACACTAACTTGTCTGAAGCTCCCAGCACATATACAGTAGAGGACTTCCTGGTCTAGCCTCAGTGAGAGAAGATGCACCTAACCCCCACCCCCAAGAGACTTGAGCCCTCAGGAAATGGGGATGTCTAGTGGGGTCATGGGGTGGGGCCAGCCTATTGGACATAGGGAAGGAGGAATAGGATGAGGCACAGAGGGCAGAGGGCAGACAGGAAGGGGGATAATGACTAGACTGTAAAAAAAAAAGATTAAAGAATAATAACAATAACATTTTTTATAAGTTCACAATGAAGTTTACAATTAATCAAATATATGTATAATCATACATATATGTATAATCATACATATATGTATAATATATATATACATATATGTGGCATATATGATATATGTATTATATGTATGCCATATATATATATATATATATATATGGCATGGAATGTTTAAAATGACCAATGTAGTTTGGTAGCAAGGAGTTGTGCTTGACATGTGTGTTACTAGTCTTCTGTTGAGTGGCTTCAACAGGACCACTTATTCATCAAGCTTTTTTGTAGATAGTCTAAAAGCCAGACTGGAAAGAAATTAGATATTGAAATTTCCTCTGTCAGTAGTATCTTAGCTTAGTTAAAGTAGGTGCTTGAAGATGGCCTATTTGGCCATCATTGTGAAGAGAGGCCCCTTGGTCTTGCAAACTTTATATGATCCAGCACAGGGAAAGGCCAGGGCTAAGAAGTGGGAGTGGGTGGGTAGGGGAGCAGGGGCGGGGGGCATGGGGAACTTTTGTGATAGCATTTGAAATGTAAATAAAGAAAAAAATAAAAAAATAAATAAAAAATAAAGTAGGTGCTTATAATAAAGGCTTATTATTAACATTAATAGTGAGTAGACCACACATAAAAATATTTAAATCTTGGCATAGATTATGAGTTTGTCGAATTCCCCTAATATTTCTCAGTACCTCTGAATGAAGCCTAAATTTCAATGTGCATATCTCTTCACACCCAGTGTAGAGGTTTATACCCCTGCCTGCACTCTACACTTAATCTGTAATACTAGATAGTCTTAGTGAAATCCAGTGAATAGGGCTTGCAAAGAAATCCCACTAAAATCTGGGACTAGGCAAGGCTGCCCACTTGCTCCCTACCTATTCAATATAGTACTTGAAGTCCTAGCCAGAGCAATGTGACAACAAAAGGAGATCAAGGGGATACAAATTGATAAGGAAGAAGTCAAAATATCATTATTTGCAGATGATATGACGGTATACATAAGTGACCCTAAAAAGTCCACCAGAGAACTCCTAAACCTGATAAACAGCTTCAGTGCAGTAGCTGGATATAAAATTA
>NC_034610.1:16137583-16148889 GCF_900095145.1 Mus pahari | reverse complement strand
GAGTGGGTGGGTAGGGGAACAGAGGTGGGGGGAGGGGTATGGGAAACTTTCGGGATAGCATTTGAAATGTAAATAAAGAAAATAATAATAAAAAAGGAAAAAAATGGGGTACAGAGCTAAACAAAGAATTCTCAACTGCGGAATACTGAATGGCTGAGAAACACATGAAAAAATGTTCAACATCCTTAGCCATCAGGGAAACGCAAACCAAAACAACCCTGAGATTCCATCTCACACCAGTCAGAATGGCTACGATTAAAAATTCAGGTGAGAGCAGGTGCTGGCGAGGTTGTGGAAAAAGAGGAACACTCCTCTAAGGCTGGTGGGATTACAAGCTTATACAACCACTCTGGAAATCATTGTGGCGGTTCCTCAGAAAATTGGACATAGTACACCTGGAGGACCCAGCAATACCTCTTCTGGGCATATACCCAGAAGATCTTCCAACTGGTAATAAGGGC
Source organism: Mus pahari (assembly GCF_900095145.1). NCBI lineage: Eukaryota > Metazoa > Chordata > Mammalia > Rodentia > Muridae > Mus > Mus pahari. The sequence continues at coordinate 16,148,428 of NC_034610.1, read as the reverse complement.
ACATGCTCCACTATTTTCATAGCAGCTTTATTTATAATAGCCAGAAGCTGGAAAGAACCCCTATGTCCCTCAATAGAGCAATGGATACAGAAACTGTGGTACATTTACACAATGGAGTACTACTCAGCTATTAAAAACAATGAATTTATGAAATTCTTGGGCAAATGGATATATCTGGAGGATATCATCCTTAGTGAGGTAACCCAATCACAAAAGAAGTCACTTGATATGCACTCACTGATAAGAGGATATTAGCCCAGAAACTAAGAATACCCAAGATACACTTTGCAAAACACAAGAAAAGCATCCTCCTTTTCAAAAAAGCAACACACACACACCACTGTGGGGCATTGGGCTATGCACAGACAGGCTGGTCTCCAGTCAATCTGAGGTCTGAACCCTGAAGGGTGATAATTCACCTAAATGACATGGTAGGTGTTCCCTCATGCTCCTGGAACTCTGGCTCCTGCCTAAGTTACTACCCCCTCCCCACAGTTCCCACAAGAGAAGCATGGCTAGAAGTCATGTAGGCAATGGCCCAAGCTTCTGTCCTTCAGGCTAAACTCCTTTCCAGTTACCTAGAAACAGTAAATGTCATTAGAAAAGGGCTGTTCAGCCCTATCTAGCTCTCTTACTCTCTTACTTGTCTCTCTTATCTCTCACTCTCCTTTCTGTCTTCTCTCCTCTCTCCTCTCTGTTTTCTCCTCTCCTCTCCTCTCTCCCTCTTATTCTCTCTTTCTGTCTAGCCTTAACCCCCTCTTTCTCTCTCTTTCTACCTTCTTTCTTTCTCCCTGCATTTCTATAATAAAGTTCTAAAACTATAGAGTCTCTGCTCATCAAGGTTGTGCTCACTCTCGCAGGTGTTGCGAACCACTTTCCTCATCCCTCTCTCCCACAACCCTGGTGGCTTTAACAAAGTAGCTCCAGGAATCCCAGGTAGGGCTGCTCCTTGACACCCCCTGATGAGTGGGTCAGAGGCTTGAATTCTTACCCAGTGATGAGTGGAATGTAGATAGCAGCCCTCCCACACCCGACAGACCAGAGAATAGGTAAAACTGTGACAGGGTGTGGGTTTTCTCTTCTCCCTCTTCCCCTGAGCCCCCCTTTTTAGTTCCCAACACACCACAAAGAATATAAGTCCTGGAAGTACATAGTTGCATTTGAATCCTACAAACTCATGTAAGGATATGGAGCCCATGGGAGAAGGTACTAGCTTCATCTTCAAAAAGTCTTCTAAAGGAGTCATCAACAATTGAAATAGAGTTAAAATAGGATGATGACAGTCTGCCTGGGTAGTTGTTTTTTAATTTCCCCATTAAGCTATGAAATGCATTTTTCTAAAACTATGCCTTGGAATACTTTCAGGTAATTCAATAATGATATGGTCTCCTTCAAAAAGACTATTCTCATTGGTTTGTTATACCTTGTATTTCTGCTATATTTTAATTTATCCTCCCATATCCTTCTTAGTACATGGGACTATTATGACTTAATATGTGGTAGTCTGAGACAGGGATGACAATTAAGGCACAAAAGCATTCCAGCAATAAATATATCTTCTATCTATTCTAGGCTATATTTCAAACTGATGCTGCTAATGATGTGTGGAAAAAGAAACATTTATTCACAACTGATGGACATTTCAAGTGGTACAGCCACTATAGAAATCTACACCTCTTCAAACCTTTTGGGGGTTGCTCAAAATGCTGAAAATTGGTCTACCATAAAATAAAGCTATACCACTCATGGCCATATACCCAAAATATTCTACATCTTACTTCAAGTATACATGGTAGTTCATGTTCCTCTTTTTCTTTTTTTTCTATTCCTAATAGTCAGTAATTATAAGGAAGCCTAAATATCCATCAACTGATGAATGCATAAAAATGCGGTACATTTACATTGTGGAATGTTCAGCTACTAATAGAATTATGAAGATTTCTGGCATATTAATGGACCTGGAAACAATCATCATAAATGAGGTAAAGCAGATGCTGAAAGACAGGTATAGAATATTTTCTCTGATATATGGTTGTTTGCTTTTAAACTTTAAATATGTTCATTCCATTTAGAGTAACATCAGTGGTCAGGAACCTGAGAAGAAACCATGGAAATGCAGTATTTCTTGCAAGGAAAGGAAAAATATAATATCGTCCCATAAAGGGAATAAGTAGAAATTGGAATAGGTATACTGGATGGAGAGTGTCCTATGAGGACAGAGTAGAGTAGGAAATTGAGGGAGGAATATCTAACACTAAAAGTTTTTAAGAGATAATCTCCTTGTGAACTGTGTAAAGGTAGTGTTTGCATTATTCAAATGTTGACTCTGTACCAGCAGAAAACTGATTACTGTCCAGTATTTTATATATTTACATTCAAAATGTTTTATGACATGTGTTTACTTAACTATTAGATACTAGATACTAAATAACTGGGCCCTGAAAAAATATATAATTACATATGATTCAACAAATTTTATGTCAGCCATATTAAAACCTGGCACTCAAATACTATGGCTAATATGGCAGACAATTGATATTTATTCAAGAGTTATTTATTTTTTAAGAAATTATATATTTATTTATATTCAAAATATTGACCTCCTTCCCAATGGTTGTCCCTCCCTGAGTTCTTCACCCCATTGCTTTTGAGAGGGTGCTTCCCCGATCCCCACTCCTATCACATACTCACCTCCTCCCCTTCACCCTACACTCCAACTCCAGCATATCACTACCCTGGGGCATCAAGTCTCTACAGGATTAGGGAAATACTCTCCCACTAAGGCTAGACAAGGTAGTCCTCTGATACATATGTGCCTGGTGCCACAGACCAGCCCATGTATGCTATTTGGTTGGTGGCTTAATCTCTGGGAGCTGTAAGAGGTCAGGTTAGTTGATAGAGTTATGTTGCCATCCCCATTCAGGTTCTTCAATCCTTCTCCTAACTCTTCCATAGGGGACCCCATTCCAATGGTTGATTGTAAGTATTTGAATCTTCTTCAGTCAGAGATGATAGAGAATCTCAGAAGACAGCTATGCTAGGTTCATGTCTCTAAGCACAGCATGAGATCAGTAATAGTGTCAGGGTTTGGTGCCTGTACAAGGGATGGATTCCAAGATGAGCTGGTCATTGGATGGGCTTTCCTTTAGTCTCTGCCCATTTTTGTCCCTGCAGATCCTTTAGACAGGAACAATTATGGGTCAAAAATTTTGAAGATGAATAGCTTGAGTTTTTGATCTTAGACATTCTGATTGTTGTGCATTGGAATTTCAGGATTGTTTTTATTTGTATTTCTCTGATATATGTGATAGAGGGTTAATATCCAAAATATATAAAGAACTCAAGAAGTTAAACAACAAAAAACAAATAACCCAATTTGAAAATGCAGTACTGAACTAAACCAAGAATTCTCTGGGGATTCTTGAATAGCAAAGAAGCACTTAAAGAAATGTACAACCTCTTTATTCAAAGGAATTTAACGGATATATACAGAATATTTCACATTAAAACAAAATAACATACCATCTTCTCAACACCCCAGGCACCTTCTCCAAAACTGATCATATACTTGGTCACAAAACAATATTTAACTGATACAAGAAGATTGAAATAATCCCATGCATCCTAACAGATTACCACAGACTAAGACTGATATTTAATTACAACAAAAAACAACAGAAAAACCACATATCTTCAGAGATGGAAAAACTCTACTGGAGAATAACTTGATCAGTGAGGAAAGAAAGAAAAAAAATAAAGACTCTCTAGGCTTCAATAAAAACAAAGACACAGCATATCCAAATTTATGGAACACAATGAAGACATTGCTAAGAGAAAAATATAGAGCACTAAGTGCCCTCATCAAGAAACTGGAGAAATCCTACACTAGCAATTTAACAGCATTCCTGAAAGTCTTTGAATAAACAGAAGCAAACACAACCAAGAGGAGTAGATGTCATGAAATAACTAAGCTCACGGCATAAACCAGCCAATTACAAAGAGAATGATACAAACAATCAACAACACCAGGAGCTGGTTCTTTGAGAAAATCACCTAGATAGATAAACCCTTAGCCAAACCCACTAAATGAAACAGACACAATAGACAAATTAACAAAATCAAAATTGAAAAAGGAGACATAACAACAGAAACTGAGAAATTTTTTTAAAAAGAAAGTCATCAGAACTTACTCCAAAAGTCTTTACTAAAAATAAAAAATAAAAGAGAGAGAGAGAGAGAGAGAGAGAGAGAGAGAGAGAGAGAGAGAGAGAACCTGGAAAATCTAGATAAAATGGATGCTTTTTATTTTTTTTAGACAGATACCACATACCAAAGTTAAATCAACAGGAGGTAAACTATCTGAACAGTGTCATATCCACTAAGGAAATAGAAGAAGTCATTAAAACCCTCCCAACTAAAAAGAGACCAGGGCCAGATTGCTGTAGTGCAGAATTCTACCAAACCTTCAAAGAACAGCTAATATCAACGCTACACAAAGTATGCCATACAGTAGAAGCAGAATGAACCCTAATTCATTCTATGAAGCAGCACTTACTTTGAAACCTAAACCACATAAAGTCCCAACCAAAAAAAAAAAGAGAACTTCAGACCAACTTCCCTTATGAATATCAACACAAAAATACTCAATAAAATTTTGGCAAATCAAATCCAAGAACACAACAAAAGCATCATTCACCAAAATCAAGAAGGCTTCATTCCAAGTATGCAGGGATGGTTCAAAATATGAAAATCCATTAATGTAATCCACTATATAAATAAACTCAAAAAGAAAATTATATGATCATCTCATTAGATGGTGAAAAGCTGTTGACAAAATACAAGACCCCTTCATGTTAAAAGTATTAGAGAGATCTGGAGTTCAAAGTGCATACTTAAACATAATTAAAGCAAAGAAACAGCCAATATTAAATTAAATGGAGAGATACTTGAAGCTATTCCAATAAAATCGGGGCTAAGCCAAGATGCCCACTTTCTCCATATCTATTCAATAGAGTATTAGAAGTTCTAGCTAGAGCAATAAGGCAACAAAAGGAGAGGAAGCGTATACAAATTGACGAAGATTATGTGAGGAAATCACTATTTGCAGATGATATGATAGTATGCATAAGCTACTCCAAAAATTTTACCAGATAATTTCTATACCTGACAAACAAATAGAGCAACATGGCTAGATATAAAATTAACTGGAACCATAGACATCTTTTATACAAATGATAAACAGGCTGAAAAAGAAGATGGTATGTTCTTTTGTTTTAATGTGAAATATTCTGTATTTATCTGTTAAATCCATTTGATTCAAAAACTTCACTGTCTCTGTTTAATTTCTATTTCAGTGACTTGTCTATTGTTGACAGTGGGGTGTTGAAGTCTCCCTCTACTATTGTGTGAATTTCTGTGTTTGTTTTGAGCTTTCATAAAGTTCCTTTCATGAATTTGGGTGCCCTTGCATTTAGGGCATAGATGTTCAGAATTGAGATTTAATTTTTGTGGATATTTTCTTTGATGAAGATGAAGTGTCCTTTTTCATCTCTCTTGATTGCTTTTGCTTAAAAGTCTATCTTATTGAATATTAGAATGGCAACTTCAGCTTGTTTCTTGGGACCATTTGATTGGGTGATTTTTTTTTCCCAGCATTTTACTATGAGGTAGTGTGTGTCTTTTTGTCCTTGAGGTGCATTTCTTAACTGTAGCAAAATGCTAGATTCTTTTTGCTTATCTACTCCGTTAGCTTATGTCATTTTATTAAGGAATTGAGTCCATTGATGTTGACAGATATTAAAAACATACAAATATTAGTTTCTGCTATTTTTTTTTATTTATTGTTGTTGGAGGTAGAATTATGTGTTTGTGATTTTCCCCTTTTGGGTTTGTCGTAATATGATTAATTTCTTGTTTTTTTTTTTTTTTTGTTTTTTTTTCTTGTTTTTTGTTTCGGTTGTTTTGTTTCCTTTGGTCTAGAAATTTTCCTTGTGTTGGAGATTTACTTCTAGAATCCTCTGTAGGACTAGATTAGTAGATAGATATTGTTTAAATTTGTTTTTTCCCATGGAATATTTTGGTTTCTCTATCTATGATGCTTGAAAGTTTTGTTGGTTATAGTAGCCTGGACTGGCATTGGTGTTCTTAGTATCTACATGATATCTGTTCATGATCTTCTGGCTTTTAGAGTCTCTGCTGAGAAATCAGGTGTAATGCTGATATGTTTGACAATATATGTTTCCTAGCCCTTTTCCCTTATAGCTTTTAATATTTTGTCTTTGTACTGTGAATTTAATATTTTGATTATTATAGTACAAGAGAATTTTCTTTTTTAATCCAATCTATTTGGTGTTCCAGAGGCTTCTTGGACATTTATGGCCATCTCTTTCTTTAGGCCGGGGAAGTTTTCTTCTATGATTCTGTTGAAGATGATTTCTGGCCCTTTGAGCTCCTAATCTTTACTCTCTTCTATTCCTATCAGTCTTAGGTTTGGTCTTTTCATTGTGTCCTGAATTTCCTGGATGTTTTGATTTGGGAGTTTTTTTTATGTTTTAATTTTTCTTTGACAGTTATGTCAATGTCTTCTAAGGTATTTTCTACACCTGACCTGATTGAAGAGAGCTTCAATATCTTGTATTCTGTTGCTGATGCTTACATTTGTAATTCCTGACCTCTTTCCTAGATTTTTCCTTTCCACAATTGCCTCCATTTGTGTTTTCTTTATTGTTTTTACTTCCACTTTTTGGTCTTGGACTGCTTTGTTCAATTCCTCCACCAGTTTGATTGTGTTTCCCTGTATTCCTTTAAAGGATTATTTGTTTCCTCTTTAAGGGCTTCCACCTATTTATCTGTTTTTTACTGTATTTCTTTAAGTGCATTATTTATAACTTTCTTAAAGGATTATATTATCTTAATGAGATGGGATTTTAGGCCACCATCATATATTTCAGGTGTATATTGGTATTCATGGCCTGCTGTGGTGGGAGAGCTGGGTTCTATTGTTGTCAAAGTATATTGGCTTCTGTTGCTTATGATTTTGTGCTTGCATCTTGCCAACTGGTTTTCTCTTGTGTTAGCTGGCTTGGGTGACTCTGTATAGAACCTGGCTCCTCTCTCTGGGTTGTTGCAAATATCCTGGGTGATCTCTGGCACTAGCTGCAGCTGATCTCCTGGTAGAACTGTAGACTGTTGCCCTGGCTGTATTAGATCTCCTAGGAACCCTGCAGATTGATTCCCTGGGTGCAGTAGTTCTGTACACTGTATGGTGTTGAAAGGGAAGGGAACACAGGTTGATCTGTTTAATTAGAGGTGTAAACAGAAAGGGAGATGGCTTTCATGCATAGGTGAGGAGTCCCACTTCTGTTGGGTATATGTGGGGTTCCATCTGCTGCAATTGTTTGGGTAGAAATCCTACCTGTTGAGCTGAATGCCTATCTCCTGGCAACCTTGCTGAATGTGCAGTTTGAGAGGTGGGGCAAGACAGACTGATTTTCCCCCAAGCAGGTATAGAGCAGAAGGAAGCTGCAATTCTTATTTTACATTCTACTACAGCACAAGCATTCAAAGACATTTATAGCCTGAAGTTCCAAAATCCTTGTACAATATTCCTCAAAACAATGTGGGTTAATACATTATAGGCAAACATGATGGTTATTTCTTTTTTAAATATTATTTTATTAGATATTTTCTTCATTTACTTTTCAAATGCTATCCTGAATGTCCCTATACCCTCCACCCGTTCTGCTCTCCTACACATTCACACCAACTTCTTGGCTCTGGCATTCCCCTGTATGGGGCATATAAAGTTTGCAAGTCCAAGGGGCCTCTTTTTCCAATGACGGCCAAATAGGCCATCTTTTGCTATATGTACAGCTAGAGACACAAGCTCTGGGGGTACTGATTAGTTCATGCTGTTGTTTCATCAATAGAGTTGCATAACCCTTCAGCTCCTTGGGTAATTTCTCTAGCTCCTACACTGGGAACCCTGTGTTCCATCCTATATATGACTGTGGGCATCCACTACTGTATTTGCCAGGCACTGGCATAGCCTCACAAGAGATAGCTATATCAGGGTCGTTTCAGCAAAATCTTGCTGGCATATGCAATAGTGTCTGCGTTTGGTGGCTGATTATGGGATGGACCACTGGGTGGGGCAGTCTCTGGATGGNCCATCCTTTCATCTTAGCTCCAAACGTTGTCTCTGCAACTCCTTCCATGGGTATTTTATTCCCTATTTTAGTGAGGAATGAAACATCCACGTGTTGGTCTTCCTTCTTGATTTTCTTGTGTTTTAGAGATTGTATCTTGGGTATTCTAGGTTTCAGGCTAATATCCACTTATCAGTGAGTGCATATCAAGTGACTTCTTTTGTGATTGGGTTATCTCACTCAGGATAATATCCTCCAGATAAATCCATTTGCCTAAGAATTTCATCAATTCATTGTTTTAAATAGTTGGGTAGTATTCCATTGTGTAATTGTACCAGATTTTCTGAATCCATTCCTCTGTTGAGGGACATCTGGGTTCTTCCCAGCTTCTGGCTATTATAAATAGGGCTGATATGAACATAGTGGATCATGTGTCATTATTTCCAATTGGAACACCTTCTGGGTATATGCCCAGAAGTGGTATTGTTGGATCTGCCAGTAGTACTATGTCCAGTTTTCTGAGGAACCGCCAGAGTGATTTCCAAAGTGGTTGTACAACCATGCAATCCCACCAACAATGGAGGAGTGTTTCTCTTTCTCCACATCCTTGCTAGCATCTGCTGTCACCTGAATTTTTAATCCTAGCCATTCTGACTGGTATGAGGTGGAATCTCAGGATTTTTTGATTTGCATTTCCCTGATGATTAAGTTTGTTGAACATTTTTTCAAGTGCCTCTTAGCCTTTCGGTATTCCGCAGTTGAGAATTATTTGTTTATCTCTGTACCCCAATTTTAATGGGGTTATTTGAATTTCTAGAGTTCAGCTTCCTGAGCTCTTTGTGTATATTGGATATTAGTCCCCTGTCAGATTTAGGATTGGTAAAAATTCTTTCCAGTCTGTTGGTGGTGTTTTTGTCTTATTGACAGTATCTTTTGCCTTACAGAAGCTTTGCAATTTTATGAGGTCCAATTTGTCGATTCTTGATCTTACAGCACAGGCCATTCCTGTTCTTTTAAGGAAATATTCCCCTGTGCCCATTTTTCCAGGCTTTTCTCCACTTTCTCCTCTATATATTTCAGTGTCTCTGGTTTTATGTGTAGTTCTTCGATCCACAGAGACTTGTGCTTTGTACAAGGAGATAAGAATGGATCAATTCCTATTCTTCTACATGATAACCACCAGTTGTGCCAGGACTATATGTTGAAAATGCTGTGTTTTTTCCACTGGATGGTTTTAGCTCCCTTGTCAAAGATCAAGTGACCATAGGTGTGTGGGTTCATTTCTGGGTCTTCATTTCTGTTCCATTGATCTACCTGTCTGTTGCTGTAACAGTACCATGCAGTTTTTATCACAATTGCTCTGTGGTACAGCTTTAGGTCAGGCATGGTGATTTCCCCAGTGGTTCTTTTATTATTGAGAATAATTTTTGCTATCCTAGGTTGTGATTATTCCAGATGAATTTGCAAATTGCCCTTTTTAACTCAATGAAGAATTGAGTTGGAATTTTAATGGGATTGCATTGAATCTGTAGATTGCTTTTGGCAGGATAGCCATTTTTACTATATTAATCCTGCCAATCCATTAGCATGTGAAATCTTTCCGTCTTTTGAGATCTTCAATTTCTTTCTTCAGAGACTTGAAGTTCTTGTCATACAGATCTTTCACTTCCTTAGAGTCACACCAAGGTTATTATATTTTTTGTGTCTATTGTGAAGGGTGTTGTTTCACTAATTTCTTTCTTATGCTATTTATCCTTTGTGTAGACAATGGCCACTGATTTGTTTGAGTTGATTTTATATCCAGCCACTGCACTGAAGCTGTTTATCAGTTTTAGGGGTTCTGTGGTGGAATTTTTAGGGTCAGTTATGTATACTATCATATCATCTGCAAATAATGATATTTTGACTTCCTCCTTTCCAATTTGTATNCCCTTGATCTCCTTTAGTTGTCGGATTGCTCTGGCTAGGATTTCAAGTATAATATTGAATAGGTAGGGAGAAAGTGGGCAGCCTTGTCTAGTCCCTGATTTTAGTGAGATTGCTTCCAACTTCTCTCTATTTACTTTGATGTTGGCTACTGGTTTGCTGTATATTGCTTTTATTATATATAGGTATGGGCCTTGAATTCCTGATATTTCAAAGACTTTTATCATGAATGGGTGTTGGATTTTGTCAAATGATTTCTCAGCATCTAAGGAGATGATCATTTGGTTTTTGTCCATCAGTTTATTTATATAGTGGATTTTGTTGATGGATTTCCATATATTAAACCATTCCTGGATTCCTGGGATGAAGCCTGCTTGGTAATGATGGATGATTGTTCTGATGTGTTCTTGGATTTGGTTTGCAAGGATTTTATTGAGTATTTTTGCATATAATATTCATAAGGGAAATTGGTCTGAAGTTCTCTTTCTTTGTTGGATCTTTGTGGGGTTTAGGTATCAGAGTAATTGTGGCTTTATAAAATGAATTGGGTAGAGTACCTTCTGTTTCTATTTTGTTGAATAGTTTGAGGAGAATCGGAATTAGGCCTTCTTTGAAGGTCTGGTAGAACTCTGCACTAAACCCATCTGGTTCTGGGCTTTTCCTAAGTTGGGAGACTATTAATGAGTACTTTTATTTCTTTAGAGGAAATGGGACTGTTACGATCATTAATCTGATCCTGATTTAGCTTTGGTACTTGGTATCTGTCTAGGAA
>NC_034610.1:16118057-16136782 GCF_900095145.1 Mus pahari | reverse complement strand
AGACTGCTAGTGTATTCTCTCTCTAGTTTCTTTTTGGCTGCACTCAGAGCTATGTGTTTTCCTCTTAGGAATGCTTTCATTGTTTCCCATAAGTTTGGGTATGTTGTGGCTTCATTTTCATTAAACTCTAAAAATTCTTGAATTTCTTTCTTTCTTTCTTCCTTGACCAAGGTATCATTGAGTAGAGTGTTGTTCAGTTTCCACATGAATGTTGGCTTTCTATTATTTATGCTGTTATTGAAGATCAGCCTTAGTTCGTGGTGATCTAATAGGATGCATGGGATAAGTTCAATATTTTTGTATCTGTTAAGGCCTGTTTTGTGACTGATTATATGGTCAATTTTGGAGGAGGTACCATGAGGTGCTGCGAAGAAGGTACATCCTTTTGTTTCAGGATAAAATGTTCTGTAGATATCTGCTAAAACTATTTGTTTCATAACTTCTGTTAGTGTCCATGTGTCTCTGTTTAGTTTGTTGCCAGGATCTGTCAATTGGTGAGAGTGGGGTGTTGAAGTCTCCCACTATTATTGTGTGATGTGCAATGTGTGCTTTGAGCTTTACTAAAGTTTCTTTAATGAATGTGGTTGCTCTTCTATTTGGAACATAGATATTTAGAATTGATAGTTCATCTTGGTAGATTTTACCTTTGATGAGTATTAAATTGTCCCTCCTTGTCCTTTTTGATAACTTTGTTGAAAGTCAATTTTATTTGATATTAGAATGGCTATACCAACTTGTTTCTTCAGAAAATTTGCTTGGAAAATTGTTTTCCAACCTTTTACTCTGAGGTAGTATCTGTCTTTGTCCATGAGGTGGGTTTCCTGTAAGCAGCAAAATGTTGGGTCCTGTTTGTGTAGCCAGTCTATTAGTCCATGTCTTTTTATTGGGGAATTGTGTACATTGTTGTTATGAGAATTCAAAGAAAAGTAATTTTTGCTTTTGTCATTTTTGTTGTTAAAGTTTGGATTCTGTTCTTGTGGCTGTCTTCTTTTCTTTCTTTTTTTTTTGAGGGATTACTTTCTTGCTTTTTCTAGGGTGTAGTTTCTATCTTAATGTTGGTGTTTTCCCTTTATTATCCTTTGAAGGCTGGATTTGTGGAAAGATATTGTGTGAATTTGGTTTTGTCATGAAATATTTTGGTTTCTCCATCTATGGTTATTGAGATTTTTGCTGGGTATAGTAGCCTAGTCTGGCATTTTTGTTCTCTTAGTGTCTGTTTAACATCTGTCCAGGATCTTCTGACTTTCATTGTCTCTGGTCAGAAGTCTGGAGTAATTCTAAAAGGCCTGCCTTTATATGTTACTTGATCTTTTTCTCTTACTGATTTTAATATTCCATTGTTATTTAGTACATTTTTTTTGTTCTGATTATTATGTGTGTGGAGGAATTTCTTTTCTGGTCCAGTCTATTTGGAGTTCTGTAGGCTTCTTGTATGTTCATGGGCATCTCTTTCTTTAGGTTTGGGAAGTTTTCTTCTATAATTTTGTTGAAGATATTTGCTGGCCCTTTAAGTTGAAAATCTTCATTCTCATCTAATCCTATTATCTGTAGGTTTGGTCTTCTCATTTTGTCCTGGATTTCCTGGATTTTTTAAGGTAGGATCTTTTTGCATTTTCCATTTTCTTTGACTATTAACAGTGTTCATGTTCCCTATGGAATCTTCTGTACCTGAGTTTCTCTCTTCCATCTCTTGTATTCTGTTGCTAATTTTCACATCTATGGTTCCTGATTTCTTTCCCAGTGTTGTCTCCCTTTGGGTTTTCTTTATTGTTTCTACTTCCATTTTCAGATCCTGATTGGTTTTATTCAATTCCATCCACTGTTTGGTTGTGTATTCCTGTACATCTTTAAGGGATTTTTGTGTTTCTTCTACCTGTTTAGCAGTGTTTGCCTGTAGTTCTTTAAGTGCTTCTACCTATTTAGCAGTGTTCTGTAATTCCTTGAGGGTTTTTTGTGTTTCCTCTTTAAGGGCTCCTAACTGTTTAGCCATGGTCTACTGTATTTCTTTGAGTGAGTTATTAATGTCTTTCAAATCTTCTATCACCATCATGAGATATGATTTTAATCAGTGTCTTGCTTTTCGGGTATGTTGGTTTATCCAGGACTCACTGTGGTGGGTGTACTTGGTTCTGATGATGCCCAGTGTTCTTGGTTTCTGTTAGTAAGAGTCTTACATTTGCCTTTTGCCATCTGGAAATTGTCATAATGTTCAAGCTATCTCTGGCTGGAGTTTGATCCTCCTGTCATTCTGTTAGCCTCTGTCAGCACTCCTGGGAATCCAACTCTCACCTGAGACCCAGTGGTCAGAGCACTCTCTGCAGGTAAGTTCTCCTCTTTCAGGGCAGGTGTCCAGAAGTCTGAAGCTCTGATCCACCTTCTGGGTCCTGGAGTCAGAGCCCTCCCTCTAGGCCAACTCTCCTCTGGCAAGGAAGGTGCCCAGGCATCTGTGTCTCTGCTTTGCCTCCTGTGATCTGGAGCTGATCTCGAGTTACTGAGATCCAGAGGTGATTCCGAGGACCTGCAGCATGGATAGTCCTCTGGAGTGCTCAGTCACCCACCCTGGGAATCTCAGAAGAAAGATTGCGGGGGTGTCCCTGACTGGACCGGAACCCAGCCTCTGGGTAGGCGGGGTTCCTTTTTCCCTATTCCTGCTGGCACATCCCCCTCTGAGATTCTCTGGAGTCGATGTTGCCTTCAACTCACCTGTGATCCCGAGGTGGTCCCGAGGACCTGAGGCATGGAGAGTACTTCAGAGCACTCAGTAGCCTCTGCTGGGGTTTAGAAGAAAGATGGCGGGGGTGGCCCTAACCGGACTGTAACCATTATAGCTATTTCTATATTAGTTATATGTATAATACAGTGTTAAATGTCATAACCCAAACTACTTGTGGATAAACATTTTATTTCAGCCTATACTTCTAAATAGTTTTCTATCACTAAAGGAAGTTAAGGCAAGAAGATAAGGTAGGAAATCAAGGCAAGGACTAAAACAGAAGCCATTGGAGCAGAGGTGTGTAGTGCTTGCTCTCAATACCTTTTTCAGTCTGCTTTCTTCCACAGCTCAGGACAATTTTCCCAGGGGTACCACCACACACATTGTGTTGAGACCACTTTACTTCAATCCTTAATCATGAAAATACTCTATATATTTCCCTATATATCAATATGATAAAGTTATTTACAAGTGCCAGTTTCCTATCCCCAGATGACCACTTGTAAAAAATAAAAGCAGATCCAAATAAACTCACCCAGCATAATAAATATAAGGAAATTCAACATTAACATCTAAAATAAGATAAAACATGTTGTGTTCTTATTTCAGGTTCTCTGATATCAGAGTGAATATTTCCAACTCAATTCATGTTTTGGAAATTTCGTATACTTTAATAAATGAATAACATTCCATTTTGAAAATTTATCACATTTCAATCATTCATTAATTCTTGATGAAATAATAGGGTGTTTACATTTCTGAGACACTGAAGAATATCCACACTGTTTTCTATAGTGCCTACAACAGTTTGATCATACAAAGATAGTAAAGAGTGCTTCTACTTTTAGGTCATCCTCACCATAATTTGTAGTAATTTGTTTCATGGATCAAGATAATTCTCACTGGTAAGGTAATCCTTAATGGCTAAGAATGTGACACGAGTTCTTTAAGCCCTCTCCTTTCTTACTCTCTAGCCCTCCTTCTCTCTTTCCCTTCCCCCTTCTCCCCATGTGACCATGGCTGGTCTCTCGTTCTACTTTCTCTCTTTTCCACTGCCTCTCTACAATAAAGCCATAAACCAGAAGAAAAGAATGTGACATGATTTTTGTATGTTTTTGAAAGATTGCATTTTATTCTTTGAAAACTCAGTTTAATTGTAAACCCTTTGGCATTAGATGCTTGCTCTGTCACATCATCACTCACCTCAATGCAGCCACTCTCATTTATTTTGCACACAAACCCATATTTTCATCCTTCTGATATATCTGCTTTATTCATTTCAAGAATATTAGGCCTTTTCTTTTCATCTCAGTCATTTGTGAAACCTCCATTATCTTACATTCATATATCTTTTCTCCCTGCTCTACATCAATATGTGAAAGTATTTTAGTGTGATTCCTGTTTAATCTGTGCCAAACATCAATGGAGATAGCACTCACCAGATACTTTGAAATACTCAATATAAACTTTAACACCATTACCTCAGCATTTTTTCCCATGAGAACTTTTAATCCCCAAGGCCCATTGTACTACTCTTATTTTTTTTTTTTTTGCGATTCATTTTTATTCCCTTGAATCCCCATCATTTTCCCATAGAACCCATTTATATGACTGAGAGGTTGAATGTGATTTTTTTCCCATAGAAATATCTTGACTATTGCGATGACACTTTTTTAGGATACAGTGGAAATACCACAAAGTAGAAACTAAATAGAAGAAGTAGGCCATGGATATAAGACCATGCAGGATAGGCTCCTGTCCATTAGTAAGTCTTGTCAGATCTTACTAATGCATGAGTAAAGTGTTGTCTTTTTGCAATGTTTTATCTCCCAAGGTCTCAAATATTTAGTGTTCATGGTCACCCTCTATCTGTTCTGCTACCTTTCAGCTAATGCTCATGTTGTCCTTGATTCTATTGGAAATCTGAGTGAATGATGGAAACTACAAGTATCTTTCTGTTCTTTATGCAACCTGATTGCCATGTTCTACCCATAATAAAGACCAGAAGGTACATTGTCTTCTACTTAGTAGAGTATTACATCATTGAGGTGGAAGATTTTGGAGAAAAGCTCTCTTGATTAAACTAAAAAGAGTAGTGCTGAATTGATTGTTACATAGATAAAAGAGGGCCCTAAGATGTAAATACAACACTGTAAATCTCCAATAATCAGCCTTTGGTCGATACCCTTAATCTTGCTCAGTCATGTTTTTATTGAGTCTGTATAAGACGTATCAGTTTTACTTTGATATATGGTGTAGTGTAGCTATTACAAAGCTCATGGCAAACAGGGACTCATACCTCTGGAGAAGCTGCAGGCAAGGCGAAGTGTACAGGCACAAGAAGTGTTTGGATCATTCATGTCCTGGAGTATATGTGAACTGAACAAGTCTTTCTATGGTAAAAATTTACCAGCATTTAACCAGTAGTTGTAGTTACTTAGTCTTGGGCCTATTGAGTAAAGCTTAGTTAGAATACATAGGAAATATACCAGAGCATTCAGCACCCACCTGATAGCAAAAGTGGAGATGATTTGCTAAAACATATTGAGAATGTTCTCATCAAGGAAGCCCGAACAACAACAACAACAACAAAATGCTGTGAAATGAGTCCATTAAAGTGTCAAAGTTCCCAGATCAACACAATTTTGCTAATCTTGGAATAATGTCCCACCAGCTGAAGTAACCTAAATAGTCATTACGATTTAACTTATAAAGGCCTTTGGCTCTATAATGTCTTATCCAAGGCATGGCTGTGTGTTTTTTTTTTCTTTTTGAAAATTGGACTCTTCAAAAGCATTCAAAGTATTAAAGAGTTTTGTATACTTTTCCTAGAGAAATCAGGGTTTGGAGAGAGGGGATAATTTATTCATAAGTACAAAAGGGATTGAAGTGGGAATACATAAAGTTATAATGTTTGTGAAATTAATTAGCCACCAATTTGAACTGTGAAATACAGCGTTGTAAGCATGTAGGATGGCAGAGAGTGTATAGAAAGTCATAAAGATGGAAACTAGGACCAGGATGCTCTGAGTGGCTCTGGATTCAGGGGTGCTGCTAAGGGAAGCGTGAGTGCTGCGGATGTATTGAACTCGCTGTTTGTGCCTGTACAGAATGACAATCACTGAGCTACCTGACCAGGTGATGAGACCAGAGAACAGAATTTCAGGAAACACAAAAAAACTTATATATAAGGAAACTGTGTTTTTGTCATATCCTACAATAGTATAGAGTTTGAAATTTGTATCCTCTGTTTTGTTTTTCCCAGTAAATGTTATGGACATGTACAAAGGGAAAATAAGATTTATGAAGATGTATAAGACCCAGGAGAGAGAAATGCAGAGACTAATATCCTTTGGAGATTTGACTCTAAGATTCTTCCAACAGGAGTTTCTTGGGATGATGGTGATGGCCTGGAAGACACTCAAGAGGCAGATGGTGACAACGGACATGCTCCTGAAAACTCTTAGAACATACATAAAAAATTGATAGCTCCAATCATTAAAGAAAAGTTTCAACCCAAAAGTTGTCATTGTTTTAGACATTCCTTTCGAGAGTATGATCAAGATATTCACTATGATCAGATGCATAATAATCAAATCCGTGGGCTTTCGTTTGGGGATCTTATAATAAATAACCAAGTAGTAGAAAAGGAGAGAGATGTTTCCTAGAATTCCAACTGTACTCTGTAACAGATATATTATTCCTATTCCCAAATTCCTGGCATCCATATTATGACTGAGAAAAACTGACTTCAATATATGCAACCAAACACTTCTCATGTTTCAAATGATGGTTACATTTTTGTATCTCAAATGGTACTATGCACATGTTTTAACAAATGCACAAGAATCATATTAGCTGAAGATTGAAAACCCAAGGTGGTTGGCAGAACAAAATACTGTCTGCATCACCTTCTACAGTTACTGAAATACCAACAAATTCCAATGTGAACTGGTGAAGTCTTCAAATGCACATGTTTATGGAGCAAATTCCATTATATATTTATAAAATATTAACATTAGGGATAGGGCAAAGTTATCCTGGTAGAAAAAATGACATGTGAGCTCAAAATGAAAGAATGCTCAGTTCTACAAACCCACCCACATTGCAGAAGCATTCTCTCATCGTCTTCTTCAAGGAAGAAATCTATTGGAAATGACACTCTCATATCAATATTAACATTAAAACTTACAGTACTAGAGGATGAAAGAACATGTTTTCTTCTCTTGGATGATTGCTTTTATTAAGTACTACTAACGATGAGATGGAAATGATAAATTAGGTTTTACCTTAAGAGCTAATTCTTTAGATATCACTTCCCCCACATACATGTAGAAATGGTGATACAGAATTAGGATGAGAAGAGTGGATGGAGGATGTATACTTTGCATAAGGAATTGTACCTAACACAATGGAGAGAAAATAAGTAAATGATTCCAACAGAGATTAGTTAGAAGAGGGTCATGCTCAACACAGAATAAATAATGGAAGAAAGTACAGTGTTTCTATCTAATTCATTATCTGGCATCTGAATAGCAGTAGAAATTGAAGAAAAAATTATATGAAAGAGTAACTTTTGGTACACATGTCAATGAAACAAGAATTCTGGCTATGGAATTCACATTGTTTCACAATTGTCCCAAATGAATTTCCCAAATTAAAGGTTGTTAGAAGGTGTAAGAGGCTGGAGCCATGGGTCCCTCCATGTGTACTCCTTGGTTGGTGATTTAGACCCTGGTAGCTCCAGTTGGTTGATATTGTTGTGGTTCCTATGAAGTTACAAACCCCTTCAGCTCCTTCAGTACTTACTCTAACTCCTTTATTGGGGACCCTATGATCAGTTCAATGGTTGGCTGTGAGCATCTGCCACTGTATATGTGAGGTTCTGGCAGAGCCTCTCAGGAAACAGCTATATCAGGATCCAGTCAGCATGTGTTTCTTGGCATCCACAATAGTGTCTGCCTTTGGTGACTGATTACTGGATGCATCTACAAGTGGGGCAGTCACTGGATGCCCTTTCCTTCATTCTCTATTCCACACTTTGTCTTCGTATTTGCATCCATGAGTATTTTGTTACCCCTTCTAAGAAGGACCGAAGCACCCACAGTTTGGTCTTCCTTCGTCTTGAGTTTCATGTGGTCATGTGAATCATATCTTGGGTATTCTGGGCTTTTTGGCTAATATCCACTTATCAGTGAGTATATACCATATGTGCTCTTTTGTGATTGCGTTACCACACTCAAGATGATATCACTTGAGGGATCAATGCCCCAGTGTAGGGGAATGCTAGGGTGGGGAGACAGAAGTGGGTGGGTGGGGGCACACACTCTTAGAAGCCGAAGGGGTTGGGGTAGGAGGTTTCTAGGGGGAAAATCGGAAAAGGGGATAACATTTGAAATGTAAATAAATAAAATATCAAAAAAAAAAGGTACACAGAATAGTAAAATGAACTTCATGTCCAGGATCAAGTCCCACCATCAGCCATCAAGAGTCATCATTTGGTGTCTGTTGCCGGTTTTCACACACTATTTTGAAGCAAATGGAAAAAAAATAGTATAATTCCACCAGTAAATATTTACTTGTACATGTGTAAAGAGGTACTTTCTAAACACCTTCAGAATACTTAAAGGCAACTTGCTGAACATTTCTTCAGTTTTCTTTGTCATAACAGCATGGTAGTTGATTTTTCTGTCTCTCTGCTTGGTCAAACCAATATTTAAACAAGGCAGTTGACTAACAAATCTATAAATCTCATTTTATTTGTTTTGCAGTTATAACTCATCTTTACTTTTTTATTTTCAATGTATATGATAAAGAAACTGCTATATTTGCAGCAAATGTGCAGCTTGGTCTTCACTTGGGTTCCCTAACAATTGGAGGGGGGCTGTCTCTGACTCTGTTTCCTACCATTGGCTCCCCTTCCCCTAACTGGACTGCATGGTTGGGCCTCAGTTGGACAGGATGTACTTAGTGGATGTCCTGGATGTTATAGGACTGGGTAGTACCCCAAAGGGGGATGGACCTGTATGTTTGGGACTGGGAGGACAGGACAGAGGAGGGCTTCAATCAGAATGTAAAATGAATTAATAAATAAAATTAATTAAAGAAAAAGGTGTAAGAGTTATATACTTTCATCTTGAAAACCTAGCATTTAAGAAGTAAACTTCATATACAATGTCCAGAATTTGCATGCAATGAATGACTTGAAACCAAGTCACTGACTTGCATTGAAAGCAAGATTCAAATCTGTACTTTACAATTTTTTTTTTTCGAGACAGGGTTTCTCTGTATAGCCCTGGCTGTCCTGGAACTCATTTTGTAGACCAGGCTGGCCTCGAACTCAGAAATCTACCTGCCTCTGCCTCCCAAGTGCTGGAATTAAAGGCATGTGCCACCATCGTCCAGCCAAATCTGTACTTTAGCAGGATAGCAATTGACTGATGTTTACGCAGTTTCATCCTATGTAGCAATGTAAATGAAATGAGCAATGTATTCACAACACTTAACACTCAAATGCATGAAAAACCACTTAGAAATTGTAAGAGATCCTGCTCTGATATCAAATTATGCAACTATTAACATGGAAGCAGGATTCTGTTCTTTCCAAGCTTAGAAGAGACAGGAACCTACCTCTATTTGCTTCCACTCTTGCTAATAACTCAATAGTACTCTATTTTTGATGTGTTCATTTAAATGAAAGAAATCTAGTTGATGTCTTAGTTTTGGTGCTACAGTGAATGTGTGTATGTGTGTGCCTTGCTCAATAATGCAGGATAGTCTTGAATGTACAACAATCATCCTGTATCAATGCTTCAATTGTCCTGAGATTGAAAGATCAAGACAATGCACAGTTTCCTGATTTAATTTGTTCATAATGAGGTGTCTATCAATTATGATCAGTGAAGACATAGTCAAATTCATTGTTTTAACACATGAATGACAAGGTTTTTGAGCCACCTCCAAGACCATGTGTAGCAGTAAAATGTATCATGTTCTTAAGAATGATATATAAGACCTGAACCCTCAATCAGAGTTGAAATGGAAGACATGATACAAGAAAGAGAAAAAACATCCAAGATTTCATCTTCTCCGTGAGACCATAGTGTACAATGGAGAGAGTAAAACTGTTTAGTTTTTGCCTTAGAAGAATGAGAACTTGAGTTCAACACACACACATTCTCATAAAAATCTAAATCTTTTGTAACCAGGCAAGGCTCCTAGCAGTGGTACTAGGGTGTCAACCTAACACAAAACATTTTAACATGCAATCTGTCCTGCCTACAAAACATGCTGAAACAATGGAAGCACAGAACTATGCAAGTAGCAACACCCCCACACCATTAATGGTCAAACTAGAGGCCCATATCACAAGTGGGAGCCTACTTCTGACACTGCATGGATGAACAGAAAAGAGAGTGAAAGAATTGTAGGATTCAGAAGGGTGGAATACCTGAGGAGAATACAGGCAACAGAATCAACTAAACAGGACTCAAAGGGTCTCACAGAAATAAAGCCACAGACATGAATGTACTTGGCTGTATGAAACCTGTGTGAGTATGAGCTATGTCCTCACATGTACACTTGTTATGAGGTATAATAGCTTGGTGTTCTTGTGGGATTTTCAGAAAGGGAAGTAAAGGATATCTCTTACCCTTTTGCCTGATCTTGTGGACCCTTTTCCTCATATTGTGTTTCCCCATCCAGCTGTGATATAAGGATTTTTTTGCCCAGTCTTTTTATGTCTTATTAGATAATATTCACAGAATATCGCCGAAAGACCCCCTTTTTGTTTTCTTTCCAGAGGAGAAGTGAGGATAGGACATGGAGAAGTGGAAGGACTGAGAATTGTGTTCTATATGTAATGTATGAGAGAAGATAAATGTTAAAAACAAGAAACAGAATCACATTTGATTTTAAAACTGCTCATGTCTTATTAAATTTAAAAATAAATTAAAGAAAGTTATGTACAACACCATGCAACAACAATATTCTTAGATTCTTTTTTTTTTGACAAGCATAATAATATGGGATGTATAGCTCCTGGAGAAGATGAAAGAAACTATTATATGTAAAGCTATAAATAAATACAAACTATATCTCTATTTGTTGTTTCTTAAAATTGAACTGAGAGAAATGGGTTGGACATCAGGGCTGCTTTTTGCTGTCCTACTGCTCTAACATTCAAGATATATTGTATCATTCAGCCAGTTGTGGAAATGAAGTTTGAAGAGCTGAAGTAACTTTCTCAGAAACAAAGCCAAAGCCAACTGAAGAGCTGGCTCTATTAGAAATTATAATAACTACAGTGGGAGAGGAAATAGCTATATGATTATGGACATATTTAAAACTTTCTCTTCTATTTGGAGGATAATATTATAAAAGCCAGTATATTAAAATAATAATTCTACTAGCATATATTGATTTTTATGAAAAATATGTGCATTTAGAATTGTTTCTATGGGATAATTAATTTTTGTTATTTAATAAGGTAATAAATAGACATTTACTGACTGTCAAAATTTTTCAGTGAAACATTAAAATGATTTTTTTTCAAATTTCCATTTTGTTTCTAAGATTAAAACAGGAATAGCTAATGTAATTAGTTTTTAATTCTAAAGAGGCTTGTTAGTGTACTGTAATATAATAAGTGCAAATATTAGTAATCACTCAGGGATACCATTAGTTCTATATTTAGTAACTAATATTTCTTGTACAAATATAAACATGTGACTTTATACAAAATATATGAATTTTATGTTTAAAAACTCTGGAAGTGTGACCCTACACTTATCATTCAAACACTAGAGATTGGGGTAGACTCAGTGGAATTACTGGAGCAGGCTTACAGGAATTGTAATATATTATGAGAATTTCAGGTGAGTAAGAGACCATGTCTCATAAAGAACAAAATTAAAAACTGTCTCAGGAACTCCAATTCTAATTTCTTTCTGACTCTTCAGTCTCATATAAGTCCATACACACCTGAACACAAAACTCTCCTGCACATAGAAAAAGAATACCAACAAACACAAGGACTTTAAGTTATAATTAACTTCTGTTTTGAAGGTTTATTTACTAAGGCCGAGGTCAAGTCAAACTATTAGTAATAAATCAAGACTTGTAAATGACACCTAAGTGAAAATATATATGCATATAATCTATAAAATATAAAATCTGATCAAATGCATATTTAAAAGGAATGCTATAAATATGTGCTATGGGTGTCACCTAAGTTTAAACTCTTTCCGGCCATGTATAAGGCTCTATATTCTGGAAACTTCAGTTATGAAAAGTGGAAAACCCATTGTGAAATGTCCGTGAACTCAGAATATCACTAAAATAGGGGAAATGACAGAGACGGTACTCGTGCTAGACCAGAATTCTACCAGATTCACAATGACATTGTCACTTTGACTTTAACACAATATTTTCAAGTTCAAGACAGAAAACAGTCTCAGTAGTCACCTTATGATTGTTTTGACAGATAAAGCTCCTGCCCAGTCATAGATGTAGTGCTGCCTAGAAATGCTACTTCCCTGGAAAGTCCCAACCTTGGCTTCTTCCTAAGATTAGATGATTTTCCTAATTCCATTTCTAAGGTTTATTTGTAAACACAAAGTCATTTTCCAAAATTTTAGATTGTCATACTGCAAAATTAGTCTATGTGTACAATGAATCGAAAACTGAATGAGGGAATTAACATAATCCTGAAACACCTTCAGAATCAGGTAAAATTACTAGATTTTACAGTTTTTAGTAGGTAGCCTGAAAGAGGATTTTGTTTTACTTTTGCTGCATAGTGTGTTAGTATACAAGTTAGTAAGTTAGTATAGGTCAGAGACAATCACTTTCCTTAGTAATTTGGTCTGCAGTCTATAAAGTCTTCCTGATCATTAACTAAGACCCAAGAGTTCTGTCTCTACCAAGAATCTATTTTCCAGAGGTGGACATTTACCAGATCTTTTTTTTTTTTTTTTTTTTTTTTTTTTTTTTTTTTTTTTTTTTTTTTTTTTTTTTTTACATAATTTCACTGCTTTTGAGGATGAAAAACAAGAATCTCACCTGTAATTTTTCAGTCTGTAGAACTTTCAACTCAGTGTGCAGCTCATGGAATGACAGCCAACACTATGGAAGAGGGGTCAGCTCAGCCTTTAGATAGTATTTCAGAGACCTTTGACCTCAACTCCTTTCAAAACTACAATTTTCGTATCACCCACAGTTGTGATAATTACACTACCTTTGGGAGTCAAAGACATTTCTGAACATTTCATGTTGATTATTATTAAAGACACTGATGAGTTTCTTGCAAACGTATCCAAAGAGACAATGTGTTTGGAGAATTTCTTCAATTTCATGATCCCTGATGGCTTACTAGAAGATAGTGTGCCATGAATATCGAAGTCTCAAGTGAAAGAGTTCTGTAAGGAAGTTTGTCACTTTGGATGCAGTTAGTTTTCTCTGGGATCTCCTAAACAAAACCATGTGAAGTACTAAGTTTTGGATCCCAGAGCTTTTGGAACCCTTTTAGTGCACGAAGCTGAATTCAGTCAGGCAAGAGTTCTGCAATTTCTGCTGAAGTACCAGTAAAAGGGAAAATGTGACATCTTTAATTCACTAGAAATCATTGGTCTTAGTTGAACTCAATGCAACTAGAAATGATGAAGTATACTGAGAAAAAGTACTATTATAAACCCAGCAATAGCTTCAAGTTCAGACAGCACTACCTGAGGATATTTTATACACATAAACATTTCTCGACAGGAAATCAAATGTACCCAATTAATTTCACATAACAAATTGTCCCTTTCTTTTCTTGTTTCATTTGTTTTTTTCCTTTTTTTTTTAAAATATTCATTTATTTATTATTTTCTTTCTTTTTTTTTTCTAAATTTTGGACAGTTTTATTTGTGAAATTCAAATGCAAAAGCTGCATGTGTTATGACAGCAAGACAAATTTAGAATACATAAGTGATTAACAGTTTAATTCTCTATGACAAAGTAGAATTTATTCTAGGAAGATTAGATTATAGTTATTAATTTATACTAATATTAATATTAAAAGGTATATTAATGCAACTTGTCATATTATGAGATACAGTGAAACATAATTACTTCAGCTATAGAAGAAAAACTCTTGAGAAAACATAATATTCATTGTGACAAAAATTCTTAATTGACCAAACTTTAGTCAATATTCTGAGCCTTCTTCTAAGCCCATCTTTGTACTTCCACATCAGACAGTGTTAACTAGAGAACTCTGATGATATAACTAGAACCTTCCACTTGATATCTGATCAGATTCCCCATTCTCCTCTACCCACCAGGTGATTGCTCAGTCACTAAATCTTATTTACAACAAGTGTTATGCTTATTTATTCAGAATCTTGATGTTTCTGTCTTATTTTTTTTTATGTATAAAAGTGATTTTCTTAAACTTTAAAAGACTAATCAAATGTGGTGTTATTAATTCTTTTTTTTTAATTTTCTTTATTTACATTTCAAATGCTATCCCGAAAGTTCCCTATACCCCTACCCCGCCCCTGCTCCCCTACCCACCCACTCCCACTACTTGACCCTGGCATTCCCCTGTGGTGGGTCATATAAAGTTTACAAGACCAAGGGGCCTCTCTTCCCAATGATGGCTGATTAGGCCATCTTCTGCTACATATGCAGCTAGAGACTCGAGCTCAGGGGGTACTGGTTAGTTCATTTTGTTGGTGCACCTACAGGGTTGCAGTCCTCTACAACTTCTTGGTATTTTCTCTAGCTCCTCCATTGGGGGCCCTCAAGGAGTTTTTCCCTTTTTTTAAAATTTGATATTTTCTTTATTTACATTTCAAATGTTATCTTCTTTCCTGGTTTTGCCTCAAAAAAAAACAAACAAAAAACAAAAAATCCCAACAACAACAACAACAACAACAACAACAACAACAACAACAAAAATCCCTGTCCTGTCCTCCTCCTCCACTCACCAACCAAGTAACTAACACTTCCTGGCTCTGGCATTCCCCTACACAGGATAGAGTTTACATGACCAAGGGCCTCTCCTCCCATTGATAACCAACAAGGCCATCCTCTGCTACATATGCAGCTGGAGCCATGAGACCTGCCACATGTACTCTTTGGTTGGTGGTTTAGTCCCTGGGAGCTCTGAGTGTACTGGCTAGTTCATATTGTTGTTCCTCCTATGGAGTTGCAAACCCGTGCAGTTCCTTGGGTTCTTTCTCTAGTTCCTCCATTGGGGAACCTGTGCTCAGTCCAATGTTTGGCTCAGAGCATCCACTTCTGAATTTGTCAGGCACTGGTTGAGCTTCTCAGGAGACAGCTATAGCAGGCTCCTGTAGGCAAGCACTTGTTGGCATCCACAATAGTGCCTAGGTTTGGTAACTGTATATGGGATGGATCCCCAGATGGGGCAGTCTCTGGATGGCCTTTCTTTCAGTCTCTGTTCCACACTTTGTTTCTGTAGCTCCTTCCATGGATATTTTGTTCCCACTTAGAAGGACTGAAGCAGCCACAATTTGGTCTTCCTTCTTCTTCAGCTTCATGTGGTCTGTATATTGTATCTTGAGTATTCTGAGCTTCTGGGCTAATATCCACTTACCAGTGAGTGCATACCATGTGTGTTCTTTTGTATTGGGTTACCTCATTCAGGAAGATATTTTCTAGTTCCATCAATTTGCTTAAGAATTTCATAGATTCATTGTTTTTAATAGCTGAGTAGTACTCCATTGTGTAAATGTACCACATTTTCTGTATCCATTCCTTTGTTGAGGGACATCTGGGTTCTTTCCAGCTTCTGGCTATTATAAATAAGACTGGTAAGAACATAGTGGAACATGTGTTTTTATTACATGTTGAAGCATCTTCTGAGTAAATGTCCAGGAATGGTATTGTTTTGTCCTCACATAGTAATTTGTTTAATTTTCTGAAGAACCCCAAAGCTGATTTCTAGAGTGATTGTACCAGCTTGCAATCCCACCGGTAATGTAGGAGCATTCCTCTTTCTCCATTACCTTGCAAACATCTGTTGTCACATGAGTTTTTTATCTTAACCATTCTGANTGGTATGAGGTGGAATCTCAGAGTTGTTTTGATTTGCATCTATTGGGTTTTTTGAAAGAAGATTAGTTTCTTCGTTTTTCCAGTGTATAGTTTCCCTCCTTGTGTTGGCATTTTCCATCTATTTTCCTTTGTAGGACTGGATTTGTGGAAAGTTATTGTGTAAATTTGTTTTTTTCCTGGAATATATTGGGTTTTCTACATATAGTAGTTGAGAGTTTTGCTGAGTAGTAGTCTGGGTTGGCATTTGTGTTCTCTTAGGGTCTGTATGAGATCTGCCCAGGATCTTCTGGTTTTAATAGTCTCTGGTGAGAAGTCTGGTGCAATTGTGATAGGCCTGCCTTTATATGTTACTTGACCTTTTTCCCTTACTACTTTTAATATTGTTTCTTTGTTTAGTGCTTTTGGTGTTTTGATTATTGTGTGATGGAAGGAATTTCTTTTCTGGTCCAGTGTATTTGGAGTTCTGTAGGCTTCCTTATGTTCATGGGTATCTCTTTCTTTAGGTTAGGGAATCTTTTCTCTATAAATTTGTTGAAGATATTTACTGGCCCTTTAAGTTGAGAATCTTAACTCTCTTCTATACCTATTATCCTTAAGTTTAGTCTTCTCATTGTGTCCTGGATTTCCTGGAATGTTTTGGGTTAGGACCTTTTTGCATTTTGCATTTTCTTTGGCTGTTATGTCAGTGTTTACTATGGTATCTTCTGCACCTGATATTCTCTCTTCTATCTTTTATATTCTGCTAATGATGCTTGCATCTAAGACCCCTGATCTCCTTCCTATGTTTATTTATTTATTTATTTTTTTATCTCCAGTGTTGTCTCCCTTTGTTATTTCTTTATTTTTTCTATTTCCAGTTTTACATCCTGGATGGTTTTGTTCTGTTCCTTCACCTGTTTGATTGTGTTTTCCTGTAATTCTTTAAGGGATTTTTGTGTTTCCTCTTTAAAGTCTTCTACCTGTTTACCTGTGTTCTCTTGTATTTCTTTAAGGGAGTTATTTATGTCCTTTTTAAATTCCTGTATCATCATCATTAAATTTTTTTTTAAATCTGAGTCTTGCTTTTCTGGTGTGTTAGGGCTAACCAGGTTTTGCTGTGTTGGGAGAACTGTGTTCTGATGATGCAAGTAGTCTTGGTTTCTGTTGCTTATGTTCTTCTGCTTGCCTTTTGCCAGCTGGTTATGTCTGGTGTTAGCTGGTCTTACTGTCTATAACTTTGGCTTATCCCTCCTGCAATCCTGCAAGTCAGTGTTTCTGTACTCCTGGGAAGCCAATTCTTTTGGGGAGAAATTTAGGTATGGAGATCTGTGGTACAGGGTCAGCTCTGGGGTACAGACAGAGATCAGAAGGATCCGGTCCCCAGCTGCTCCTTGGTTCCTGCATCCTGATGGCTTTGTGAGGGGTCATTGTGCATCAGGAACTTGAAGAGAACGGGTGGCCTTACCTGTGCTCACAGTTGTGTATGTACTCCTGAGAGACCAGCTCTTTCCTGGCACTATTTGTGTATGTAGCTCTGTGGCACAGGGTCAGCTCTGGGCACAGGCGGAGACTGGAAGACTTCTGTCCCAGGCAGTCCCTAGGTTCCTGTGTTCCAAGGGTTCCAGGCAGGTTCCTCTGAGCAGCAGTGCTGGTCCTACTGGCACTCACAGGCCTGTCCTCACCCCTGGGAGTCTTGTTCCCCCCTGATGCTATTTGGGTATGGAGCCCTGTGGCGTAGGATCTGCCACAGGCAATGCCAGAAGCCTGAAGCCCCTTCTCTTTCTTAAACCACTGAATTGAAACCAGAATAATAGTCATTTTTTACTATGCAGCAAAAGATTATTCATCATTTAGCATTTAATGAAATAAATAAAAACTAAAGGTTAAAATTGATTCTTTGTCCACTAAGTATCTTACTTACACTAACACATAAATAGAGATAAACAGTCCTATCAGACCACCATAACATCCTGCACACAAAAAGTCTTTGGTTTGCTTATCTCTGTGCTTCTGTAATTCTCTAGATGTAGGAACACAGAAACCTATTAAAGTTATACAAGAAAATAATCCTTCTTAGAGTGTCCCCAGTAGAAAGTGATGCAGTAAAATTGAGGATAATAACTTCTGGTTTATACATAAAACATTATTGCCATGCTAGGCATATGCTCAACTACTTATCCATAACTAAGCCAAAGTTACATTAGTTGTAGAAGGCATGAAGAAATCCTTGTACTTAATAGTTCCAAAGGTCTGTAGTGTCTTATTGGGGTGGTGAACCTAGGTCTATTCTTTCAGACAACACAACCACAGAGGGAATGTGTAAGTCAAGGATGGTGATGGGTATGAATCTTTACAAAAACTCAAAGTTTATTAATTTGTATAATTGGATACATTTATTTAGACCCATTTGTTTCTCTTGCTTATGGTCCCACTCTGGCCTTCCACCAGTTTCTGCTATCACCTAAGTGAGGATGAAAAAATCAAATTTCTTAGAACCAGAGTAGTAAAAAGAATGACTTACTTCTTACAAGTGATGGGAGTGTTACTGGTTGAGAAAAGCAATGAAATAAAGATGCTGATATAGGGATAAATGGCTATAGAATACAAAAAGCAAGAAATGAACACAGGAAGTCTGAAGAGATAGAGAAAGTATGGCTGACATCTATGAAAATGCTTCTTTCACATTTTAAAATAGTTTTGGGCATTACAGCTCGTTGAGCCTTTTGAATTCTGTGAATTGTATCTTATGTATTTGTATGGATTTTTTTTTCTTTTTTGGCTAATATCTCCTTATACCATTTAGTGTTTCATTACTCTTTTTAAATAAACATACAATTTTCCTTATAAAATAAAATGAAATGTAGCTGTATTTTAATATATTTGGATGTTTAGTTAAACCTTAGAATATATACTCACTCTGTTACTGGCATGTCAAGGACTTTTTTTTTTTTTTTTTTTTTTTTTTTTT
>NC_034610.1:16108601-16118008 GCF_900095145.1 Mus pahari | reverse complement strand
GCGTAAGGATGTTTTGCTTGCATGTGTGTACTTGCTTTCGGTTTTTTTTTTTTTTTTTTTTTTTTGATTCTTAGTTCAATTCACCAATTCACTCTCACACCTACTTATGAATGCTAAATTTTATCTACTAGATATGTCCATGATCCTAGAGGACAGCAAAATCTAATAGTCTTAGATAATTTTCTGTAAATAGGACAAATGCTGACAATATATTTCAAGATCTGATACGAGTTGACAAGAAAAGGCACTGTATGTAAAATGACCAGAAAACTTCAGAAAACAATCAATGAGAATATTTCACATCTAGAATAACAGTCTTGCCAGAAAATGTACTTTTAACTTGTCTTGAAGCTGAAAGAAAACATTCATTTATGTTCTTTATCTGTACTATTCATTCTCCACTCCACCAAAATGCTGGTTCTTGCACCATTGACATAAGTTTTCATGAAAAATATAGTTTAAGAAAAATAATATGTTTTGTTAACAATACATATATGCTTAATATGTGATCCAAAAATATATATCACAATGATTTTTAAGTTTTAGATTATGAAAATGTTGAACAATGGACTAAGAAGTCCCTGGACTTGAAGATGTCCCACTCCCTGACTATTCTTTGAAGAGACAGTTAATGGCTACTATTCTGTGGTTTTGCTCTTGCACCAGGATGGACCTGGAAGCAGGAAAACAAACGTTGCTCAGAGAAGAGTTTAGATGTTGGTGGGAGGAAGGGAGGGGTCACTAGGTGCCAGTGAAGGACCTCCCTCATTGTTATTCAATGTCTTGCTGGTGCTACTGAATGATCAATCAAAGGAGGTCCCTAGGATACTTGCTGTGGAGTATGTTCTTGTGAACATCCCTTCTCTAGTTCTGCTTTGGAACAGGGCAACCAGGAAAGTATACTTATTGCTTTTAGTTTCCTAATTATCACTTAAAATACCACTAAAGTATGTTATGGGTTTAGGGTGGTCAAAATGGAAGGATCCAGAATCTGATGTAGGGAGCTTGGGAAGGGTATGATCTGATAGAAGTTGATCTACAGTCTGCTATTAGGTGGATAGGAAGGGTTTGTTCTAATGGAAAAATTGGAAAAAGGAAGATTATAGGTGGATATAGTTAAGGCTGTGACCCTTAGGTTGCTGCAAATTGACCTTCTAAAAATTAAGAATACAAACAACCCACTTATAAACTTACAAAAATTCATATTTTACAAATATTTTCAGATTGAAACTGTCATGGTTTGTCTTTGAATTAATGAGATAAAGCTAAAAAGATTGAGTATATTCAGCAGCAATGCTCTGAGGTAACACTTATCTCTGGAAAATAAAAGTTAATTTATATCTGGCATCCAACATTATTGGAGAACAAAGAAAGCCCACCACTGTGGTCAAAAGCATAGGCTAACCCAGAGAAATGTCACACAGGCAAAGAGACATCTGACAGAAAGTCTCGGGGGAGAAATTTGCCTTGGGTTCTCTCTAGCTCTAGCCTCAGTCCTTGCTGGCCACACGGAGAGATTCAAAAACTCCAGAGCAGCAGAGCCATCAAGCTCATAGCAAAAACAAACAAAACAAACAAACAAACAAACAAACAAAGCAAAACAAGTTCCTCTGTGAAAGCAAATCATAATAAGTCAACCTCAGTTCTTCATCGAAGAGGGAACAAAATCCGATTGGGAGGAAATATGGAGACAAAGTCTGGAGCGGAGACTGTCTCACCTGGAGATCCATCCCACATACAGTCCCTAAACCCAGACACTATTGTGGATGTCAAGAAGTGCTTGCTGACAGGAGCCTCATATAACTGTCTCCTGAGAAGCTTTGCCAGAGACTGACAAATTTAGAGGCAGATGCTCACAGCCAACCATTGGATTGAGTACTGGGGACCCCAATGGATGAGTTAGAGAAAGGACTGAAGGAACTGAAGGGATTTTCAACCCCATAGGAAGGACAACAATATCAACCAATCAGATCCCCCAGAGCTCCCAGGAACTAAACCCCCAACTAAAAGAGTACACATGGAAGGACCTATAGCTCCAGCTGCTTTTGTAGCAGAGGATTGCCTTGTATGATATCAACAGGAGGGGAGGCCCTTTGGTAGAGGAATGATAGGGTGCTGTTGTGGGAGCGTGTGGGTGGGTGAGCACCCTCATAGAAGCAGGGGGGAGGGGAGGGGATATGGTGTTTTTTTGACGGGAAACCGGGAAGGGGAATAATATTTGAAATGCAAATAAAGAAAAAAACCAATAAAAAATAATCTGGGATAAGGCAGAGGGATAATGGAAAATGTCTTTGTAATTCACAAAGATTGTGCAAAGCCCCAGAGAGATTTTTACTTTCTTTTTACATAGATAAATGTTCACTATAAACAAAGCAATATCTAATACAGATGCCACACAGGTATTAATTGAAACTCGGGTTTTAAAAGTGCAAAGTCAGATTGTGAAAAAGTTCCTAGAACTTTATTTTATTTTATTTTATTTTACAGGGGATTAAAATTGTTTTAATTTTTGTCTTCTTAGGATATCTGGTTGGGTCTGAGACTGAAACTGACTTGAGAAAAGTAAACACAGAGTTTTTCCTACACAGAAAGGTTCCAACATGAAAGGAGGGTTCTCAAAGTACACTCAACCAAATGCTTTCATTCTTTATATAATGTTAAATAATGTATGACATTTGTAGAAAATCAAATATTTGTGGAGATCAAAGGACAAAGGAGATTTTTAAATGATATATGTTCACAAAGGTATTTTTCTGCCTCAAATCCTCATCTGAAATGACAAAATATTGTTTTTTTATCATTACAGAAAAATGAGATATCTGAGTGCTCCCTTTTCACCAGATGTTTTTGAGCTTTAACACAAAATAATCCTAGTGGCCATATGACATATTTTGGTGGTGAAATGATATTTATACTACTAGCCTTACTCTTAGTTTCAGAAGCAATAAAAACTAAAACTATTTTGGAAGACATTATGCTCCTAAAATCACCAAGAATCATGTGCTCAGATTACAGTCTCTGAAAAGAAGTGTCTCTTGTATCTCCCTTACTCCAGATTTCTTGCAGACCCTTAGACTCACAGGCCAGGGTGGCAAATGGTCCTAGAGCTATTCTGAACTATGAGCTCTCCATGGGCCTCTGTTTATCTTGTGGCCAAAGGTTTCTTTTAGCCTTGCTTAGAAGAACTCAGTTTAGTTAACTGGCAGAAAAGAATAGGTGATTTTGTCAAGTTAATTTTAATACATTTTGGTGGAAGTAGTTTTTCCTCTTAGGCTTGTTAAAATTTTTCTTGCTTCCAGTGCCCTGATACTTCTTCACTTTTTAAATATGTTCATAAAACTCATTATTCCTAGGTACATTCAGATTTGTTTAAAATTATTCACTACAGAATTTGGTGTGCTAAGATAATATTGTATTTAGGCAGCTGCATTTTTAGAATGACTCCTTAAGAGTTCAGGATTCAGAAGTGCAGCAGGTAGAGAAAAGTTTACAATTTTTTTTGAGAGAAAAAAGAATCATGGGTGAGTGTCTCCATTTCTTTAATTGTGAGACCCGAAGCATTTAAATATCCATTATCTTTAAGAGTGCCTTTCTAGGCAGGTGGAGATGACCAGGAAAGTGGAAAGATACTATCACCAGTTGGAACAGTAATATTCTCCACTTCCTTTATCAGCTTTAAGGTTATTCAAAGTTCCAAGCAAGTGATATGTGAACTGTGGGGAAGATAACGAAGTCATTTCTAGAGACATCAGGAGGATAGCTATCTAGGAAACTCAAAGCACTTAGCTTTTTTTCCTTTATATTAATGCCAATGATATATAGTTTTTCTAATTTGAAACACTGATTAGAAACTGATGGGTATATAGAACATGCAATAAGACAACTAGTGACAAATTGGAGACAGTTGTTAGACCTTTAAAAGCTTGGTCAGTATCCATAGATGAAAGGATTAGAACTACTGCTGATATTGACCATAATGACTATATAATTAGACAAAATGTTAGCCAATTATCCTAGATATAAAAATTTCCATTGTTTTGACCGTAGGAAATGAGGACATTTGAAAAGGCATTGTAGGTAACATGTTTCTAGACACTTCCCTAGAAGACATCAGCCTTCTGGAAATTGTAGGTGTGGTAAAGGTGGGCAATGAACTAATGAATTCATATTAGAAAGAGGTATTCAAGGTAATCCCTCACAGATGGGAAACTCTGTAAGCAGTTTAGCTTGTCCTCTGGGAACAAACAGCAACAGAAAGACAATCACACATTGCCAACAATCCACATGGCAACTATTGAAAACTAAACTAGCTATTGTAGACACTGTGTACTGGCATTTTATGAATATGGCTTGATTTTTTTTCCTGTGTCTAAAGAGTTGAGAATTCTGGCTCACTGGTATGGAACCATGAATGGAATGTGAGTGCCTAAGTGTCTAGTTTATGTGTGGATTTATAAAGATCTAATTGTACGTTTTTAAACAGAAAGAGGAAAAGGATGATCTGAAAGACACTGGATTGTTGAACAAAAAACTGAATTAGAATAACCTAAATAACCTATATACTTTAAAGATGAGTTAACATCATAATGAAAATCAGAGAATGTGTTATCTTGGGGAAGATGTTTGTCTACATTTCTACAGGGTATGAAAGACTATGGATTCCATCAAAATTGATACATATCCAATCTGAGTAAGAAAAGCTTTTACAAAAATGTCACAACTCAAGGATGTAAGACACACAGAAAGACGGCAATGCTGATAAGGCAGAGAGTTGACTCCCCTGCATGGGTACATCTCAAAAACAAACAAACAAACAAACAAACAAAAAAAACTGGTGGAAAAGGGAAAAAGGACAGATTGTTCATCAGACTGGCAGAATGGAAAACTTTGCTTCTGAAATGAACATTCGCTGAAGGAGAAATGATCACATCTGTAGTTATGAAGGATCATTGCATAAATAGATCTTCATATGAATTCAAACTGTATGCTTGCAAGTTTGATAATTGTTTCTACTTTAATTGTTAGTATTTCTTCTAGGCTCTTCCAGTTACTTGGTAACCACCAGTTAAGAGCATGGCTTGCTAGAAAAGGACTGTTTGGCCATTCTTGTGTGCTCTGTCTCTCTGACATTTCTCTGGCCTCCCTCTGGCCTCCCTCTGGCCTCTCTCTGGTCTCTCTCTCTCTCTCTCTCTCTCTCTCTCTCTCTCTCTCTCTCTCTCTCTCCTTCTCTGTGCCCTCGCTCTTTCTGCCTCTACTAACTTCTCAACCCCCCCCATGTTATGCTCCGAAATAATTTTCATTTTATATTAGACTTGTCATATACCTTGTACCTCAGGGGGTCGGGGAGGGGGATGTCTCAGCATGGGCTAAGGCACTCCCTCTCACTGCACCATAATGTATTTTACAAAACATATCAGTAATAGATAAACTGTACAATTTTAGCAATTTACTACATCACAAGGTGTGTGTGGGGAGAGGGGGGAGTGACATCCACTTAGTCTTTTTCCAGCAACCTGTAAGGCATTGACCATGGTCAAAGTTTCAGATGACGGGGTCAAATATTTGAGATAGAGAGCTATAACAAGTGTTACACTTAAATTCTCCGCATTTTTTTCCCCAGAGGTATCTCTCTTTTTCAACTAAGTTTTTATTTTTTTGTTTTCAAAGAAAGAAATGAATTTATTTACTGAGGGTTCTTGAGATCTAATTTTGGAAATGCAATTGGACAGTTCTTTGACAGGTGTGTTTTCTTTAAGCATTATGTGTTGACTTAAATGCTATACATGAGATTTAACGGGAAATGGAGATGGGAATTAGTTTGAGAGTCACTGAGACTAGATTCTCTTCAGTTTAGGAAGACAAACTGGAACAAGTATTTTAAATGATTCTGATGAATGTGCCAGTTCCTAAAACTAGTACTTGATAAGTAGTCCATAGTTGAAATTTGTAGTCAGTATTCCACTCATTATGAGACAGCCAGAGGAAGAGTGAATAGAGTGCCATTTATGACAGCAGTGACACATTAATTTTTTTCTGTTAGTTTCATAAGCTTGTGATAAGGTAGAGTAAATGCAAGGTGTGTCATCTGATCTGTGAGATGAAGGCAGTTGATCTTTCAGTATATGCATTCCATGCCAAAGGACTTCAGAGTCCTCTAAGTCAGTGGGAGCATCTACAGCTGTGTATAACATAATCTAAAATAAATGATGGCAAAGAATTCACATGGTTCTTATATCACTAGTGCTTTTCAGCTGCATGATTCTGCACTACAAGAATGAATTAGAAAAATAAATAGCATTTTATCACATTATAATGATAAAAAAAATAACTGTTACTTTGTGGCATAATTTACAAATGGTCATTTTTAATAGCAGGCTCAGAAGTTTCAGTCACCTGCGCTCTGGTGGTTTGAAAAAAAAATGTCCACCATATTCTCATATATTTGTACATTTCCCCATGTCTTTCATGTAATACTTGTTTGGAGGATGAGAAAGATACAAGATGAAGGGGATCACAAATACTTTTTCCATAATTTCCAAGAATACCTGAAGCAAGACAAAGTATGGCAGGGCCACTGTTCCTACACTGAGACCATCATAGGCCATTGTGTGAAGCAGTGAAGGTGAAGCCTGAGTTTCACTGGAGACTCAAGATCCTGGAGACTGGCAGAGCCCTGTGTTATTGGTCAAGGACAGTTACACAGAGGGATGGAAATGAATTAAAAAAAATATGTATCTTTTAGGTATATAGTTGGAAGGGTATAGAGACCTAAGATCATAAAATTGATCACCAATAAGTAGACATGGAGATATAGTGTGTGACATTGGATCTGCTTTTCATTTGTATTTGTTAAACATTTTTTTCTCTGCTTGGGATGGAAATTAGTATTTATGATACTTGATATTGAACATAACTACTTTATCTATCTATCTATCTATCTATCTATCTATCTATCTATCTATCTATCTATCTATCTATCTATCTAATTTTACAGAGGATCAAACTTAAGAGAGTAACTTGAGTCTTAGAAGAATTATCGATGTTAGACTTCAACAGTGTTAACGTAGTTAAAGAATATGAGGACTTTTCATTTTGTTGAAATGGATTTTGGCATGAGATACACATGAGTTGTCAAAAACAGAAGCACAAAATAGTTATCTGAATGTAAAACTTCCTCTAAAGTGTCTTACATGTTTTTGTCTCCCCGTTTCTTGGACTGTTTGGGCTATTTTTTTTTTTTAGGTAATTTCTTTATTTACATTTCAAATACTATCCCAAAAGTTTCCTATACCCTCTCCCTGCGCTTGCTCTCGTAACCACCCACTCCCACTTCTTGGCCCTGGCATTCCCCTGTACTGAGTTATATAAAGTTTTCAAGACCAAGGGGCCTCTCTTCCCAATGATGGCCAAATAGGCCATCTTCTGCTATATATGAAGCTAAAGACACAACCTCTGGGATTACTGGTTAGTTCATATTTGTTGTTCCACTTATAGGGTTGCAGACCCCTTCAGCTCCTTGGGTACTTTCTCTAGCTCCTTCACTGGGGGCCCTGTGTTCCATCTAATAGCTGACAGTGAGCATCCACTTCTGTGTTTGCCAGGCACTGGCATAGCCTCACAAGAGACCACTATATCAGGGTCCCTTTAGCAAAATCTTGCTGGCATGTGCAATAGTGTCTGGGACTGGTGGCTGATGAGGGAATGGATCCCCAGGTAGGGTAGTCTTTGGTTAGTCCATCCTTTCATCTTAGCTCCAAACTTTGTCTCTGTAACTCCTTTCATGGATATTTTGTTCCCTATTCTAAGGAGGAATGAAGTATCCACACATTGGTCTTCCTTCTTCTTGGTTTTCTGGTGTTTTGCAAACTGTATCCTGGGTATTCTAAGTTTCTGGATTAATATCCACTTATCAGTGAGTGCATATCTAGTGACTTCTTTTGTGATTGGGTTACCTTACTAAGGATGATATCCTCCAGATATATCCATTTGCCCAAGGATTTCATAAATTCATTGTTTTTAATAGCTGAGTAGTACTCCATTGTGTAAATGTATCACATTTTCTGTATCCATTCCTCCATTGAGGGACATCTGGGTTCTTTCCAGCTTCTGGCTATTAGAAATAAGGCTGCTATGAAAATAGTAGAGCATGTGATCTTATTACCAGTTGGAACATCTTCTGGGTATATGCCCAGGAGAGGTATTGCTGAATCGTCCAGTAGTAATATGTCCAATTTTTTGAGGAACCACCAGACTGATTTCCAGAGTTGTTGTATAATCTTGCAATCCCACCAGCAATGGAGGAGTCTTCCTCTTTCTCCACATCCTCGCCAGCATCTGCCGTCACCTGAATTTTTGATATTAGCCATTCTGACTGATGTGAGATGGAATCTCAAGGTTATTTTGATTTGCATTTCTTTGATGATTAAGGATGTTGAACATTTTTTCAGGTGTTTCACAGATGAGAATTCTTTGTTTAGTTCTGTACCCCATTTTTAATGGGGTTATTTGAATTTCTGGAGTCCAGTTTCTTGAATTCTTTGTATGTATTGGATATTAGTCCTCTATCAGATTTAGGATTGGTAAAAACCTGCCGCAGACTACCATCTTTCTGGGGTCTCCTATCTGCATGGAACGGGTCTCTGGTTGCAGATGAACAAGGATTCAGTGAATGACAAACAGACTGACACTAGAGAGTGTGTAATATCTGAATTTAATATCAAATCGAGCATCAGACTTTTTATACAGAAGAAAATAGGGGAAGGACTGGCAGGAACCAACTGGGATAAAATTCAATGTTAAGAGCTAGGATCAAATACAGCTCCACCTAAAGTCAGCTTAAACTTAGAAGCCAGGGTTAAGTGTTTCATGCCCTTGCCACAGTTCCTATGGTTCACCTCCCCCCTAGGCCATTGTAAATACTTGTGTATGGGTGTAACTCAGCTATCTATAGTTCTAAGTGTCTACTCTGGTTCCTCCTTAGATCACAAACTTCCTACTTCCTAGAGAATGGTAAATTCCTGTGTAGGGCAGGGAGCTAGCCATGACCAGGTTCACCTCAAGGATTGAATGCCTAGGACTGGTGAAGAATCTAACTTAGATATATGTCAAAAATTCAAACCTTAGGAGCACTTATGATAAAGCAATATTAAGGGAAAGCACACAGATCCATTTACCAACTAAAGCGAGGATTGGAGCATTCCTTATACAGGATGCCACGATTCCAAGGGACTAAGTTTCTGTGAACTTTTTGCCTCAGGACAGTGCCCAGGTTTTGGGGCCTGTAACACTTGTCACTACTGGAGTGGATGTAGCAAAAATCCTTTCCCAATCTGTTGGTGGCCTTTTTGTCTTGTTGACAATGTCTTTTGCCTTACAGAAGCTTTGCAATTTTATGAGGTCCCATTTGT
>NC_034610.1:16100046-16107931 GCF_900095145.1 Mus pahari | reverse complement strand
TTCATAAGGGAAATTGGTCTGAAGTTCTCTTTCTTTGTTGGATCTTTGTGTGGTTTAGGTATCAGAGTAATTGTGGCTTCATACAATGAATTGGGTAGAGTACCTTCTGTTTCTATTTTGTGGAATACTTTGAGATGAGTTGGAATTAGGTCTTCTTTGAAGGTCTGATAGAACTTTGGAATACCTGGTCCTGGACTTTTTTGGTTGGGAGACTATTGATGACTGCTTCTATTTCTTTAGGGGAAATGGGAGTGTTTAGATCATTAATCTGATCCTGATTTAACTTTGGTATCTGGTATTTTTCTAGAAAGTAGTCCATTTCATCCAGGTTTTCCAGTTTTTTGAGTATAGCCTTTTGTAGTAGGATTTGATGATGTTTGGATTTCCTTAGGTTCTGTTTTTATGTCTCTTTCTTCATTTCTGATTTTATTAATTAGAATACTGTCCCTGTGCCCTCTAGTTAGTCTGGCTAAGGGTTTATCTATCTTGTTGATTTTCTCAAAGAACCANCTCCTGGTTTGGTTGATTCTTTGAATAGTTATTTTAGTTTCCAGTTGGTTGATTTCACCCCTAAGTTTGATTATTTCCTATTATCTACTCCTCTTGGGTGAATTTGCTTCCTTTAGTTCTAGAGCTTCTAGGTGTACTATCAGGCTGCTAGTATATGCTCTCTCTAATTTCCTTTTGGAGGCACTCAGTGCTATGAGTTTTCCTCTTAGGACTGCCTTCATTGTGTCTTATAAGTTTGGGTATGTTGTGGCTTCATTTTCATTAAACTCTAAAACGTCTTTAATTTCTTTCTTTATTTCATCCTTGACCAAGAAATCATTGCGTAGAGAGTTGTTGAGTTTCCACGTGAGTGTTGTCTTTCTATTATTTATGCTGTTATTGAAGGTCAGCCTTAGTCTTTGGTGATCAGATAGGATTCATGGGATAATTTTAATATTTTTATATCTGTGGAGGCCTGTTTTGTGACCAATTATATGGTCAACTTTGGAGGAGGTACCATGTGATGCTGAAGAGAAGGTATTTCCTTTTGTTTTAGGATAAATTGTTCGGTAGATATCTATTAAATCCATTTGTTTCATAAGTTTTGTTAGTGTCCATGTGTCTCTGTTTAGTTTCTGTTTCCAGCATCTGTCCATTGGTGAGAGTGGTATGTTGAAGTCTCCCACTATTATTTTGTGAAGTGCAATGTGTGCTTTAAGCTTTACTAAAGTTTCTTTAATGAATGTGGCTGCCCTTGTTCTTGGAGCATAGGTATTCAGAATTGAGATTTCATCTTGGTAGATTTTACCTTTGATGAATATGAAGTGCCCCTCCTTGTCTTTTTTGATAACTTTGGGTTGGAAGTTAATTTTATTTGATATTAGAATGGCTACTCCAGCTTGTTTCTTCAGACCATTTGCTTGGAAAATTGTTTTCCAGCCTTTCACTCTGAGGTAGTGTCTGTCTTTTTCCCTGAGGTGTGTTTCCTGTAAGCAGCAAATTGTTGGGTCCTGTTTATGTAGCCAGTCTATTAGTCTTTGTCTTTTTATTGGGAAATTGAGTCCATTGATGTGTAGCTTCTGCAGTCCACACTCTCACTGGAGAAGACTGGTCTCTGGGTGAAGTGGAGCAAAGATGGCTCCCTCACCAGTTCAGGCCTGTTTGGGCTATTAAAGACCCAGTAGTTGGGTGGAATTTCATTGATGAGTTTTATGTATTTTATAGCTTCATCCTAATAATTTCTCATTTTTTCTGTTTTCTGAGTGTTGATTAAAATATTATCAGTTGGCATTTTGTTCCTGCCTCCTTGCTTTCCTGAATCTTGAAGCACCTTCCCAGTAATGATGAACACTACCTTTGAAACCATAAGGTAAAATAAGCCCTTTCACTTCTGTGGCCTTTGATGATGATATTTTCTAATAGTGGAAGAAAAACTAAATTGACACCCAACACCAAAACTCTGAGTGAACATTGTACATTTCTCTGCTACCAGCTCATATCTTATGTCTGTATAGTCCTTGCCATCTGCCCTAGGTCTATGTGATGGTTTGTATATGCTTGGCCAAGGGAGAGGCACTATGAGGAGGTATATCCTTGTTGGAATAGGTGTGTCACTGTGGGCATGGGTCTAAGACACTCACCCTAGCTGCTTGGAAGTCAGTATTCTTCTAGTGGCCTTCAGATGAAGATATAGAATTCTCAGCTCCTCCTGTACCATGCCTGCCTGGGTGCTGCCACATTCCCACCTTTTTGATAATTGACTGAAACTCTGAACCTGTTAGCTAACCCCAATTAAATGTTGTCCTTATAAGAGTTGCCTTTGCCATGGTGTCTGTTCAGAGCATTAAAACCCTAACCCTAACTAAGGCAGCATTTTTTTCACTTTTCTTCATTGTCCTCCCCTCACGTCCTTCCATTTTCCTCTGCTCATTTTTTCCTCAATTCCCATTTCTTTACTGATATATGTTAGAGATGAACACATGGCCTGACTATAAATTTTAACTTGATCCCTAGATGATGTCACTATTTGGAATAGCTTTTAGAAGTTTTAGCATAAAATAATCTAGCTACAATAGGTGTGTCATATGGAAAAGCTGAGTATTCCAAGAATAACCTTTGCATTTAATTACTGGTAATACTTCAGCTCTTCTGTAATCTGAAATTGCAGTCTTATTTTTATGCTGTGTAACTGTCTTCTACATTCTCAGGTGTGAGATGGTTCATCAGGAACTCTATCACAATTGTCACTGTTGTTGTAATTGAAGTACTCAGAATGTAAAGATTTGTTTATAGAGCTTCTGTTCATTCAGGATTCCTAACAATAGAGAACAGCAATTGTCCAATGATGCCTCTGAACCACATCAAAAATAGTCATAGGCCTTCCTTCTGGCCATACCATGATATTATCACACAAAAGTGATTTGCTTTTTACAATAAATCCATTGTAACCATAAAATAAGTGTTTTTGTTTGTTTGCTTGCTTGTTTGTTTGTTTTTTGTTTTTGATTTTGCCTACACTCGACAAGTGTATGATCTTTGGTTGGCGGGTCAATCTCTGGGAACCCCTAAGTGTCCAGATTGAGTCTGTTACTCTTTGTGTAGACTCCCTGTCCCAAATTTCCTCCAACTCTTCCACAAGATTCTTTGACTTCCATATAATGTAACATTGTGGGTCTTTACATCTATTTCCATTGGTTGTGCATAGAATCTCTCAGAGGAAAGTTATGTTAGGTTCCTGTCTGCAAGCATAACAGAGTATCATTATAGTGTCAGGGACTGGTGCTTGCCTGTGGGATAGGTTGGGCCGGTTATGCGTTGTGCATGCCTTTAGTCTCTGCTTCATCCCACATTCCTGAATTTCTTGTAGATAGGACAAATTTTGGGTCTAAGGTTGCTGTGCTTTTCCTCCACTGGGAATCCTTTTTCTGTACAGGAAGTAGCCACATCATAATTCATATCCCCCACTGCTAGGAGGCTCAGCTAGAGTTGCCCCATAGACTCCCTAGAGCCTTCCCAATCTGAGGTCTTTGGCAATTGCTGGAGATGCCCAGAGGTCCGCACCCCAGCTGATTTCCACTCCTTCTTCCCTGATCTTCCTACACCTGATCCCCTGGCTAGCTCCCCTCCCCATATTCTTTTCCACCCACTTCTTCCATCCATATACCTCTGATATATAATTTGTTTCCACTTCTGAGAAAGATTCAACCATCTTCACTTGGACCCTCCTTGTTATTTGGCTTCTTTGATTCTCTGGATTGTAGTGTAGTTATGCTGTACTTTATGGGCTAATATCCCCTTATAAGTGGGTATATACTATGGATTTCTTTTGAGGCTGAGTTTCTTCACTTAGGGTGATATTTTCTAGCTCTGCCCAGTTCCTTAT
This sequence comes from Mus pahari, assembly GCF_900095145.1. Lineage (NCBI taxonomy): Eukaryota > Metazoa > Chordata > Mammalia > Rodentia > Muridae > Mus > Mus pahari. The sequence continues at coordinate 16,104,060 of NC_034610.1, read as the reverse complement.
AAAATTCATGATGTTCTTGTTGTTAATAGCTGAGTAGTATTCCATTGTGTTAATGTACCACATTTTCTTTTTCCATTATTTGGTTGAGGGGCATTTAGACTACTTCCACATTCTGGTTATTACAAAAAAAAGGTGCTGTGCAATAGATGAGCAAATATCCTTATGCTATAGTGGAACATTTTTTGGGTATATGGCAAGGAGTAATATGACTGGGTCTTGAGGGTGAACTATTTGCAAATTTCTGAGAAACTACCAAATTGCTTTCTATTGTAAAAGTTTGCACTCCCATCAGCAATGGAGGAATTTCCTCTTTCTCTATATCCTCTCCAGCATGTGCTGTCACTTGAGTTTTTGACTTAACCATTTTTATGATTGTAAGATGGAATCTCAGAGTTTGTTTTATTTGCATTTCCCTGATGACTAAGGACTTCGAACATTTCTTTAAGTGGTTCTTTGCCATTAAAGATTATTCTGTTGAGAATTCTCTCTTTAGTTATAAACTCTACTATAATTATTTCACTTTCTTTGATAGTGTCTAATGTCTTGAGTTACTTATATAGTTTGGACATTAGGCCTCTGTCAGATGAATGGTTGGTGAAGATACTTTGCTATTCTGTAGGCTGCTGTTATATCTTAATGATCTTATCCTCTACCTTAAAGAAAAAAATTCAGTCCCATTTACAAATTGTTAATCTTAGTGTCTGAACCACTGGTGTTCTGTCCAGGAAGGTTTTTCTTATACTAATGACTTCAAGGCTATTATAGCCTTTCTGTTCTACTAGATTTAGTTTACTTTTTATCCTTGATCTCTCTAAGACTTTTAAAGATGAAATAATGCTGTATATTTTTTCAAAAATTTTCAGCACCTAATGAGATATCATGTGATTTATTTCCCTTTGTTTATATGTTGGATTACATTAATGGATTTTTGAATACTGAATCTCCTCTGCATCTATGGACTGAAGCCTACTTGATCAAACTGGGTGATGTTTTACGATTCAGTTTGTATTTTTTAAAAATAATTTTCTTTATTTACATTCCAGTCACTTCCCCCTTATCCCCTTCCCACAGTTCCTTATCCCATTCTTCATCCCCCTTGCCTCCTAGAGGTTGCTTCCCTCTACCAGGCCTCACCCTTCCCTGGACCTCAAGGCTCTTGAAGACTAAGCACGTCTTCTTCCACTGAGGTCAGACCAGGCAAACATCTGCTCTATATGTACCAGGGACCTCAGACAAGCCCATATATGCTCTCTGGGATCGGGGTCAGTTAAGACTGACCATCTTCTCTTGAGGTTGCTCTCCCCTTAAACTTCTTCAATCCTTTCCTCAATTCAACCAAAGGAGTCCCCTCATTCAGAACAATGGATTGGTAAAAGTATCTGCATCTATCTCAGTGAGCTGCTGGTAGTGCTTCTCAGAGGACCGGCATGCCAAACTCCCATCTGTAGGCACTTCATAACATAGTAATAGTGTCAGGCCTTGGTGCATCCACCCCCCACCCCCCCACCCCCCAGTGAGATGGATCCCAAGTTGGGCCAGTCTTTGGACTGTCCCTCAGACACTTCTCCAGTTTTGCATTTTTGTCACTTCAGTTTTTTTAGATAGGCACAATTCTGGGTTTGAAATTTTCTGTGTGAGTTGGTAACCCAACACATCCACTTCAGGCTCTGTCAATATGCTGGGGGTGGACTCTTTGAGTTCCCTTTCTGCAATGTTGGGGATTTTGGCTAAGGTCACCCCAACTGAGTCCTGAGAGTCTCTCACCTCCCAGGTCTCTGGTATGTTCTAGAGGTCACACCCCTATACCTGATCCTGTTTATCATTTCCCCTCCCTTCCCTCTTGCTCCCAGATCTCTCCTTCCCTCTGTTCCATATAATCATTTCCTTCCCCGATCCAAGTGGGATTGGAACATTCTCATTTGGGCCTTTCTGCTTTTTATACTTCTTCCAGCCTGTGAGTTGTATCCTGGGTATTCTGTACTTTTTGGCTAATATCCACTTATCAGTGACTATATACCATGCATGTCCTTCTGGGTCTGAGTAACCTCACTCAGGAAGATAATTTCTAGTTCCACCCATTTGCCTGCAAATTCATGAAGTCCTCATTCTTAATAGCTGAATAGTATTCCACTGTGTAAATGAACCACATTTTCTCTATCAATTCTTTGGTTGAGGGAAATCTAGGTTGTTTCCAGCTTCTGGCTATTAGAAATAAGGCTGCTATGAACATGGCATAGTATGTTTTCTTGTATTATAGTGTAGTGTTTTGGGGGTATATGTCTAGTAGTGGTATAGGTAGGTTTTGAGGTAGAATTCTTTCCAATTTTCTGAGGAATCACCACATTGATTTCCAGAGTGGTTGTACCAGTTTGCAATAACAACAGCAATAGAGGGGTGTTACTCTTTCTCTACATCCTTGTCATAATGTGCTGTCACTTGAGTTGTATATTTTAGATATTCTGATTGGTGTGAAATTGAATTTCAGGGTTGTTTTGATTTGCATTTCTCTGATCACTTGAGTGTATTCTTGAGTTCTTTATATAATTTGGATATTAACTCTCTGTTGGATGTGGTGTTATTGTGGATTTTCCTCCATTCTATAGGTTACCAATTTGTCTTATTGTCTTTGTCTTTTGCCTTATAGATGCATTTCATTTTCTTAAGGTCCCATTTGATCTTAGAGCCTGAGCCATTTGTGCTTTGTTTAGGAAATTTTCCCCTGTGCCAATGAGTTTGAGGGTCTTTCCAATTTCTCTTCTATTAGATTCAGTGTATCTTGTTTTATGTTGAGGTCCTTGATCCACTTAGACTTGAGCTTCGTGCAAGTTGATAAATATGTATCTATTTTCATATTTTCTCCTTCCAGTTTGCTAGTTAGAGCAGCACCATTTATTGAAGAGGCTTTCTCTTTTCCACTGTATGTTTTTGTATTCTTTGTCAAAGATCAAGAGTCCATAGGTGTATGGGTTTACTTCTGAGTCTGATTCTACTCAACTGATTAGACTGTCTGTCTCATTACCAATACCATGCAGTATTTTATCACTGTTGCTTTGTAGTACAGATTGAGGTCAGGGATGGTGAGTTCCTTGGAAGCTCTTTTATTGTTTGGAATTATTTAGGCTACTCTGGGTTTTTTGTTTTCCTGCATGAATTTGAGAATTGGTCTTTCCATGTCTGTGAAGAATTGTTTGGGAATTTTGATGCAGATTACATTGAATCTGGAGATTGGTTTTTTAAGATGGCAATTTTTACTATGTTAAACCTAGCAATCCATGAGCATGGGAAATCTTTCCATCTTCTGAGGATTTCTTTGATTTCATTTTTCAGATTTCAAGCTCTTGTATTTGTAGACCTTTAATTGGCTTGGGAAGAGCAATCCTAAAGTCTATCTATATTCTCACCTGCTGTGAGGAGCTTATAGACTTCCTCTTCTATGACCTTGCACAGAGGTAAACATGAGAACAAAATTTGACTGCTTTCTCCTGATACTAAGAACTAAGAAGCACCTTAATTTCAAGTCTGTCATATGGGAGGTTATGAACTATTCCATATGACTTTCCAACCTTTATCAAATGTTCAATATATAATATCACTGTTATGATATGGAAAGACAATGTATCTAAGTGACTATAGGCAGGTTTATATTCTATTCTGTGACACCAACCTAACAGGTTACACCTGGATGCTTAATAAAGTAGCTTCTAAAAGCTGCAGTTGTCACTCTAGCACCTGAATTGAAAGAAGCAGCTTCCTACTATGTTCATAGCAGCCTTATTTATAATAGCCAGAAGCTGGAAAGAACCCAGATGTCCCTCAATAGAGGGATAAATACAAAAAAAAATGTGGTAATTTACACAATGGAGTACTACTCAGCTATTAAAAACAATGAATTTAGGAAATTCTTGGGCAAATAGATGTGTCTGGAGGATATCATCCTTAGTGAGGTAACCCAATCACAAAAGAAGTCACTAGATATGCACTCACTGATAAGTGGATATTAGTCCAGAAACTTAG
>NC_034610.1:16097809-16099806 GCF_900095145.1 Mus pahari | reverse complement strand
TTGTGAAGAGAGGCCCCTTGGTCTTGCAAACTTTATATGCCCCAGTACAGGGGAATGCCAGGGCCAAGAAGGGGGAGTGGGTGGGTAGAAGAGCAGGGGCGGGGGGAGGGTATAGGAAACTTTCAGGATAGCATTTGAAATGTAAATAAAGAAAATATCTAATAAAGAAAGAAATAATATTAAAAAAAGAAGCAGCTTAGTGAAGGAAGGTGTTCTTTCCACTTCACTGGTTTCTGCATGGAGTTGTTAAATACAACCATTACTGATCTTAAAAATATTTTGATCATATTTTAATCTTGGGATTTAAGGAGTCTGCGTTTAAATCTTTACAAAGGACTGCAGAGTTGGTTCAGTGGTTAAGAACAATAACTGTTCTTCCAGAAGTGTGAATTCTCTTCCTAGCACCCACAAAGCAGCTGACAACTGTCTGTAACTCCTGTTTCAGTGGATCCCAAACATCCACACAGATGTATATACAGTGAATTCACAAATGTATATAAAATAAAAGAAAATAAATTAAAAATAACCAGATTCTATATATTTAAAATACCTTAATCAGAGAAATAACTTTACAAATATTTTATCATCATATAAAATTTATCTATTTCATTCTCTTAACAGTGTATTTTCTAGGATAGCATTTTTCATTGGAAGTCAATTTACTTCTTTTATTTCTTCCATTATAATACTGACTGCTTTAAGCAATGACCATGGCTACATAGCAGAATTTACTGAATAGCAAAAGATAAACCAGTTTATAGAGAGGTATTGTTGTTTCTGAAAGTGGTTTGTTTATGACAGATTTCCTGGTAATGCATCCCTCCTTGTATTTCTTTTCTGGTTGTTTCATGGTTTTAAAAATAACTAACAATCTATATTCCCTTCTCTACACAATTTTCCATCTCTCCAGAATCTCATCAATAATTAGATCCAATGAAAAAATGCTTAACTGTTAAGGTTTTCTCCCCAAATCTGAGTAAACTGCTGATCTTCCATGACTGAGATTTCCAAGAATCCTCCCCATCTCAAGTGATAAAGACTAAATATTCTAGGCCTTAAATGCAGTTCACAATATAAAAATATTCATAAATGACTCCTTTTATATATGAAAGAAAAAAATATATACATATACATACACACACACACACACATATATTTAAAGTTGAGTAAGGGATCATGTAGTATACAAAGTTATTTTGACTTGTAAGAAAAATATTCATAGTTCTCAGTTCTTTCTCTTGCTCTTTTTCCCAAGAACTTAGCTCTATTCACCTCACAGGCCTCTAGATGTTACCTGTGTTCTCTAAACACTTTATTATTATCTGGAAGTTCAGTGCTACAGGTAGACCAAAAAAATATTGCCGAATCTGGACTGTATTTCTTTAAGTTTTATGCTGATATAAAACCATTAATTGGGGTGCTTAGTGAGAAGAAGTATACTATCAAAGTCAAGAATATTTATGTTCTGTTTCATAAACCATGGTTCTTCTTCATTATTTAAAATTAAAATTAGTATAGATTGTCAGATGATTTGAAGTACTTAAAATGAGAATATATCTTATGTAATATTTCACGGATAGAGCTGATTTGAGAGAATGATACATGCAGTTCTTCCTAAGAATAGGGTTGTGTTCAGATAGCCTGGCACTTTGGGGATGACATCTGTAGCTTTACCAAACATATATATTTAGTCACAATTCTAGTTAATTAACTAGAAGTTAATGTGTCATGTGTTGTACAAAGAGGGCGTTGATTTCTTTTCTTTCTCCTTTATGATTTCTTTTTGTGATTTGGTGTTCCTGCTTGATCTGTATATATATGTAATCCTAGCACTCCTGGAAGTTGCTATATAAACCACACAGGCCTTAAAAATTGCCTTTAGAAATGTCTTATACATCAGACATACATACATACATACATACATACACACACACACACACACACACACACACATATATATATATATATATATATATATATATATATATATATATATA
>NC_034610.1:16093543-16097720 GCF_900095145.1 Mus pahari | reverse complement strand
ACACACACACACACACACACACACATATATATATATATATATATATATATATATATATATATATATATACATATAATCCTAGCACTCCTGGAAGTTGCTATATAAACCACACAGGCCTTAAAATCACAACAGAGTTCCACTTGCCTCTGCTTTCTTATTACTAAGATTAAAGGAGTTCTCTACCACAATTGGCACTGGTTTTTAATGCAGGTTATGACATCATGTTTTTTCTTCTATGTTATTTATTAGATATCTAATATTATTTCTTTTATTTACAAATTCTTCTAGGCAACATGGTCAAAAATGGACACAGTAGGATATGAAAAGAAATAACTTGATTTTTGGAGTAAGAACACAAAAAATGTTTAGAGTACTATGTGATAAAAATGCCTTTACAAATGTCTTATACATCAGACACAGATGCTCTCTGTGTGTTTACTCCTAGTCAACCTTCAAAGATATTGAAAAGACAAGAGCTTCTTCGAAGTACATTGATTCTTTGGAAACACTCAGAAGTAACTCATAATTGCTTTTGCTAATTTGCAACTGGTAAAAACTTTAGAGTTCTTTGATGCCAATGCCAATATTGTCATTGCCCCTGCAGGTGAAATGAAGATTATAACTCACACGACACCTGACGTCATGAAAATGTAGATGTTTATTTCAGCATTGAGATGCCTTCCGCTCCAACAATGCTGGCTAATAGTATTTTAAGAGCTACATATTGAGCTACAGAACAAGAGTTAAGCAAACATTTGTATTTCAGCTTGGAGGACAGTTCCATCCAATAAGGGATGTTTGGTAAATGCTCAAAGCTACAGAATAAATTCTGAGGTTAAAACAGATGTAGAACAAATTCTGTAAATTGAGAAGAAGAGTTCATAAGCTGTGGTAAAGTCAAATAATGAAAACAGTTTAATGAGCTTGCATTAATCGTTCACATAGTTAATATGAATGATGTACTAAAATTTTTGAACCTGAGTTTTGAAGATTTCTTATCATTTCAAATGTGATTAAGAATAATAGTAATTAGGACATTAAAAATTTGCTCTAACATATTTTACATAAGTCATTAATGACTTTTTAATATAGTTATCATAGATGTTGGAAAATGGTTTCATATTTATAAGAAATATAATAATAAATTATAGGAAACAACTAACCTTTGAGCGAATCACGAAATGAGCTGGTTTCTAGAGTAAAGAATATTGAGTCTGTCCTAAAGCTAAGTTTTGATGACTGCTACATCTGCTTTCCTTCATGAACTTTATAACATAAAGTTGAAAGGAAAGTGAGAGTCATTATAAACCTTGCACAATAATCATTTAGCACAACTTACTTTTTTTTAATTAGATATTTTCTTTATTTACATTTCAAATGTTATCCCCTTTCCTAGTTTCCACTCCAAAAATCACCTATCATCTCCCCCCTTCCCCTGCTCCCCAGCCCACCCACTCTCATTCCCAGTCTTGGCATTCCTCTATACTTGGGCATAGAACTTTCACAGGACCTAGGGCTTCTCCTCCCATTGATGCTTGACTAGGCCATCCTCTGCTACATATACTGCTAGAACCACAAGTTCCACCATGTGTTTTCTTTGAGTGGTGGTTTAGTTCCAAGGAGCTGTTCCTCCTATGGGGCTTCAGACCTCTTTAGCTCTTTGGGTACTTTCTCTACCTCCTTCATTGGGGACCTTGTGCTCTGTCCAATGGATGATTGCAAGCATCTACTTCTGTATTTGCCAAGCACTGGCAGAGACCCTCAGAAGAAAGCTATATCAGGCTCCTGTCAGCAAGCTCTTTTTGGGACCTGCCATAGTGTCTGGGTTTGGTGGTTGTTTACAGGATGAATCTCCAAGTGGGGCAGTCTCTGGGTGATCATTCCTTCAGTCTCTGCTCTGAAATTTCTCTCTGTAACTTCTTCCATGGGTATTTTGTTCCCCGTTCTAAGAAGGATTATGAGCTTCTGGGCTTATCAGTGAGTGCATATCATGTGTGTACTTTTGTGACTGGGTTAACACACTCAAGATGATACCCTCCAGATACATCCATTTGCCCAAGAATTTCATAAATTCATTGTTTTTAATAGCTGAGTAGTACTCCATTGTGCAAATGTACTACATTCTCTGTATTCATTCCTCTGTTGAGGGACATCTGGGTTCTTTCCAGCTTCTGGCTATTATTAATAAGGCTTCTATGAACATAGTGGAGCATGTGTCCTTAGTGCATGTTGGAGCATCTTCTGGGTATATGCCCAGGAAAGGTATTGCTGGATCTTCTGNTAGAACTATGTCCAGTTTTCTGAGGAACCGCCAGACCGATTTCCAGAGTGGTTGTACCAGCTTGCACCCACCAACAATGGAGGAGTGTTCCTATTTCTCCACATCCTCAACAGCATCTGCTGTCAGCTTAGCCGTTCTGAACTGGTGTGAGGTTGAATCTCAGGGTTGTTTTGATTTGCATTTCCCTGATGATTAAGGAAGTTGAACATTTTTTTTTAGGTGCTTCTCAGCCATTTGGTATTCCTCAGTTGAAAATTCTTTGTTTAGTTTGTACCCCATTTTTAATAGGGTTATTTGGTTTTATGGAGACCAAATTTTTGAATTCTTTATGTATAATGGATATTAGTTCCCTACCTGATATAGGACTGGTAAAGATCTGTTAGTTGCCTTTTTGTCTTATTGATATTGTCCTTTGCCTTACAGGTGCTTTGCTATTTTATTAGGTCCCATTTGTCAATTTTTGATCTTACAGCACAAGTCATTGCTGGTCTGTTCAGGAATCTTTCTCCTGTGCCCATATCTTTGATGCTCTTCCCTGCTTTCTCTATAAGTTTCAGTGTCTCTGGTTTTATGTGGAGTTCTTTGATCCACTTAGACTTGAGCTTTGTACAAGGAGATAAGAATGGATCAATTTCCATTCTTCTACATACTAACCGCCAGATGAGCCAACACCATTTGTTGAAGATGTTTTCTTTCCACTGGGTAGTTTTGGCTCCTTTGTCAAAGATCAAGTCAAGGTGTGTGAGTTCATTTCTGGGTCTTCAATTCTGTTCCATCGGTCGCTCTACCAATACCATGCAGTTTTTATCACAATTGCTCTGTAGTACAGCTTGAAGTCAGGGATGGTGATTCTACCAGAGGTTCTTTTATTGTTGAGAAGTTTTTGTTATCCTAAGATTTTTGTTATTTCAGATGAATTTGAAAATTGTCATTTCTAACTCAGTGAAGAACTGAGTTGGAATTTTGATGGGGATTGCATTAAATCTGTAGATTGCTTATGGCAATGTTATTCTCATCAGTTAGATTTGTTTTCCAGTTTTCATCACTTGTATTGATACTGAAAGATTTGTAGGTGGAAGGCAAGGAAACAATCATTTGCCTAAATTCATGGGCCATATTTAAATTAATATTTCTTTTTTATAAAGCATAGCATTTTATATTATACTGACTTTATATTTGTCTTCTATTTAGGATTTCTTTTGACCTTGATTTATCACTAAAAGTTTCATCAATCATAGACATCAGTAAATACAAATCTTGACTTAAAATTGTTTATACTCCATTTTGTTTGTGTAATGTGCATGTTTTTGTGTCAACTTTCATGTGTCTGGCTGATTGCATGTAAATGTGCATGGTTATAGCACAATGTCAGTTATTCCGTAGGTAATATTCAACTATGTTTTAAACTATAAGAGTCTATATCTCTGACCTGGAAACCTCTGAGTAGGCCTAGGTGGCTGGTGAGTGGGTCTGGGAATCTTCATGTCTGTGTTTCCCTACTGCTTAAGTACAATTGTGCACTGACAGAACTAGTTATTTTAATGTGAATTCTGGAACTTGAACTCACTTCCCTATGTTTAGAATTCAAGCAGTTTACTGAGTGGAGTATATTGTTGCGCCAGTAATAATTTCTGTAACATACTATTTTGTTGCATATTAACTTTCATGTTTTAAAGGTAAATGTAACATTAGTCAACAATTTATTTGAGTCATATCATTGTTTTGCCTTGGAATATGTATATATACAAATACATATAAAATACAATATTCTGGGCCTATGTTGTACTCATGAAATCCAACTTTGGACAAGGGCAGTTTCTGGAGTATTGTATTATAATTAGCACTACATTTGTAGTGGCTATTCCTGGTTGTCAACTTGACTATATTTGAAATGAA
>NC_034610.1:16086449-16093532 GCF_900095145.1 Mus pahari | reverse complement strand
CTCAGAGTCCAGCTTTCTCTGTAATCCTTCGATTGCAGGCTCCTGTGAACCTGATATTCTGGGTGTGTCAGAGTTCTTGGCAGTCAAGTTCCTCTGAGACCCTCAAATCCTGGTGTGACACAGCTCCTGTTATCCTGGGATCCTGTTGTCCTAAGATCCTGGGCATGTTACAGTACCTGGAAGTGGTGTCTCCTTCGAGGACCTTGGAGCTGTCTGGTCCGTTGGAAACCAAGGTTAACCAGCACTGATCCAAAGGAATCTGAGTCTCTGGTCAGGAAGGGATCTGGTGTCATTGTTCCTGTTGTCACAGACCCTTCACAATTAGATTGGAACAGATGTAGTGTTCTGCTCACCAGTGATCCTAAAAATGCATGGGCAGTCCTCTAGGGACCATGGGTATGTCCGCCGACTCCACGCCCTAGGTGACCCCGCTTTTTTATTTTTTAAAAAAAAATTATTTTTAATTTATTTTGCAGACTCCATATTCCTTTCCCTGACACGCCCCTGTTCACCCTCTGACTGCTCTATATCCCACACCTCCTCCCCACCCCATCCCTTCTCCATTTGGATGCCCCCATCCTCCACCTCACCTGACCTCTAAACTCCCTGGGGCCTCCAGTCTCTTGAGGGTTAGGCACATCATCTATGAATACAGACCCAGAAGTCCTCTATTGTATGTGTGCTGAGGGCCTTATATCAGCTGGTGTATGCTGTCTGTTTGGTGTTCCAGTGTTTGAGAGATCTAGGGGGGTACAGATGAATTGAGACTGGTGGTCCTCCTACAGGATTGCCCTTCTCCTCAGCTTCTTTCTGCCCTCCCCAATTCAACAGCAGGGTTCAGTTGCTTCCTTTCATTGGTTGGGAGCAAATATCTGCATCTGACTCTTTCAGCTGCTTGTTGGGCATTTCGAAGGGCAGTCATAATAGATCCCTTTTTGTGAGCATGCCATCGCCTCAGTAATGTTCTCATTCTTAATAGCTGAGTAGTATCCCATCGTATAAATGAACCACTTTTTCTGTATACATTCTTCTGTTGTGGCATAGCTAGGTTGTTTCCAGCTTCTGGCTATCACAAATAAGACTGCTATGAATATGGTGGAACAAGTGCTCTTATGGTGTGGTGGGGCATCTTTTGGGTATATTCCCAAGAGTGGTATAGCTGCTTCAGGTAGATCTATTTCCAGTTTTCTGAGGAACCTCCAGATTGGTTTCCAGAGTGGTTTACCCAGTTCCCACTTAATATCTATTCCAAAGGGTGGGTTTCCTCTGGGTTTCAGTTGCACATCTTAAGAAAATTTTTTCTTATTTATTTCTTTTTTCTTATTTATTCTTATTCTCTCTGTATAATAATGTGTTCCAACATCTTGTCAAGTCCAGGCACTTGCTACATCCAGGACAACTCCAGAGAAGCAACATTCAGATGCTCCAATCTCCTCTCAGACACAGATGCTTCTACTGGACTTGTTCATCCTGGCCTATCCTCAGATGGCTCCACAGGCCCCAGACAACAAGGAAACAGCCAATTCTACTAAAACTGGAAAAATATCTCCCATACCCATTCCTCTGGGTTCCCCAAAGTCATGTCACCCCAATGTCAGCATGAACCAGCCAGATATCAAAGTGACCCTATTCTATTACCTCTTTCTAATTTTTTTTTCTTTTTTTAACTAAACCAAAACAGGAAAACATTGGTATTCTGTCTGGACTACACCTCCACAGTTACCTGGCAGCAGCCAGGTATGCTCCTCCCCACAGTTACCTGGCAACAACCAGGTAGGCCTGGCCAACTATAAAAGTGGCTGCTTGTCCCCTCCTCCCTCTCTTGTCTCTCTTCCTCTTGCCTCTCTCTTGTCTTGTTCCCCCTCTCTTCCCATTCCCTTCCCCTTCTCTCCACATGTTCATGGCTGGCCTCTACTTCTCTACTCTCTCCTTCTCTCTGGTTTTCTCTGCCTCTACTGTGTTAACTCCCTTCCCCAAGCCCTAAATAATCTCTATTCTATAGTATACTGTCCTGTGGCTGGTCTCTCAGGAGGAAGGGATGCCTCAGCATGGGCTCCTTGAGGTACCCACTTACCCCACACCACCTTGCAATGTCTCTCAGGAGAAGGGATTCCTTGGCATGAGCCCATTGAGGCACCCCTTCCCCCACACCCCACCAGAACATATTCTTATAGCTCTTTCTCTTTTTATTATCACAACAGATGGGGTAAATGGAGAAATGTTGGGAGAAATAAGTAGAATTGGGCGGCCTTTGAGAAGTGAAATAGAAACTTCTTGTAGCGAAACTTCCTAAAATATATGAACGCAATCCTAATGAACTCTCCAAATAATGATGGAGATACAGTCCCAACTGATGATCTCTTGTCACCAAACAGAACTTCCAGTACTGGGACTGGGTTACATCCAATCAAGTTGTTGAAGAAATGGTCCAATGAAGACCCAAATAACCCAGGCTGTTGCCAAGATAATAGGTTGTTTTTCAGCACACATTCAACTCACAGGACACGGAGAAGAAGAGCTAATGCTTCATAGAACTTTAACCCTTGTGTTTTAGTGTCTTTGACATGGGAATGGACTCTTCAGGCTACCAAAAAAGAAATGTAAACACCAACCCAGCCAAAGTAAAACCTTTGATGTACTTTATATCCTACCTAAAGTTTGTGCTATGGAATGGTGGTACATAATTTGTTTGAGTAACCAACCAATGTGTGATTTGACTTAAAGCCTACTATATGAGATGAAACCTATACCTTCCCCTGTTGGAACCATTCCTGACATTGATCGGGGGACCAATAACAGAGTCTCGATATCCCAGAGAATCTGAATAAAATCAAATAATACTGGTCTTTAAAAAAATGCAATAATAAAATGACTCCAAGTATTGTCCTATTATACTTTTATATCAGTGCCTTATTCAGCTTTTATCAGATAACCTTCCTTCAGCAGAAATAAAACACAGAGAACCATATCCGTATATTACACTGAAAGATAGACCTTGGGAGTCACAACTATAAATGGGATGTCCCCATCAAATACCTCCTATCACAGCTCAAGGAATCCCACAAAAGAAGAGATAGAAAAAGTATAACTGCTAAATGGTTTAGAGGAAACCAGGAGGAAAAAGGCCCTCTAATTCACCAGAGAAAGGCTCATAAGAACTCACAAGGGCTGAAGCAGAAAGCACATGGCTGACATGAGTCTGTACCTGGTACTTAGTGTATTTATTATAGATTTCAGTTTAGTATTTTATAGGAATACTGAGTGTGTGACTGAATGGCTTTCTGATTCTTATGTCTTCTCTTGAGTGTCTTTTCCTTAAGCTCTTTACCTTGTTCAAATTCAAAGGGTTTGGTTGATTCTTTGAACAGTACTTTTTGTTTCCACTTGGTTGATTTCAGCCCTAAGTTTGATTATTCCCTGCCTCTACTCCTCTTAGGTGAATTTGCTTCCTTTAGTTCTAGGGCTTCTAGTTGTTCTGTCAGGTTACTAGTATGTGCTCTCTCTAGTTTCTTTTTGGAGGTACCCAGGGCTATGAATTTTCCTCTTAGGACTGCCTTCATTGTATCCCATAAGTTTGGGTATGTTGTGGCTTCATTTTCATTGAACTCTAAAAAGTCTTTAATTTCTTTCTTTATTTCATCATTGGTTGCTTTTTTATCTTATTATATTTTATTGTTACATTTTTGTTATTAGAACTTAGAAGCCTATAATTTTCTAATGAGACATAGAAACGGTGTTTATTCAGATGATAAGGGAGGTGGGGAGGAACTGTGAATAATAGCAGGAGGGTAAACTGTAATTAGAATATATTGTATAAGAAGAAATATTTTTAATGAAAAAAGGGGAAAAGGCCATCACAAACACTGATAATGGGAAGTACTAGTATAGATATTTTTTAAAAATCAGTCTGTTTGTGATTAGATTAGATTAGATTAAAGCCTACAAGTCAAGCATCTCATACTTTTCTTTGCCTTTAAAGACAAAGTTCAGAATTTCTATGAAAGTAAGAGATTCAAACGAGTGACACCCACCATCATGTGCTTATTAACAACACACTGACTCTGCTCATATCCACACTTGATTTTTCTGGATAGCACTTTTAATGAAGCTAGCAAAACTTTATAGAATGAAAGGCACTGAAAATTACCAGGAATGTGTAGAAGAATCTCTGCTGTGAGATTCATGTACAAAAACACGAGACAGATAAACAATGATCCAATCTCTTAAAAACTAACATACAGGTAAAACTATGTGCTAACACCTCCAATTTTACCAGTAACTAAACAGAATTCTAATATTGGTGTAATGCCTTAGAATTGTCATAAAGCTAGTTGTATATAATGTATATTTCTCCCTTTGAGGGGTTTATTTCAAACAAGTTCTCACTTTGTAATCCAGGATGCTCAGGAACCTTCCACAATCCTCCTGATTCACAATATGGGTTCCTGATACTGCTAAATACAGCAAATATATTGTGTCTTGATATTCTACTTGGGTTTCATTAATTATCATAGCTTAACTGTAGGCCTATAACTTTATGTTTGTTTAGTCAAAATGTAGGTATTAGGAAAAAAGAAACTGAGTTCTTTCAAAGCATCATTGAATGTGTTTGAGCTATTGATGATTACTCTAGTGGCAGCCCAAGAGCCCAAGTCTGAACATGCACCTGTGAATATCAGTGGGGATGCACAATTAGAACTATTTATGAATTTCTTATGACACTGAATTTAATCTTTATTTTGAGTGACACATGAGGATCATAGATAAAGAAAAAAACTAACATTTATCAGAATATACATGATCAAACAAAGAACAGTTAAGAACACTCAGATTCTTTAACAGCATCTCACCTTGAGTTCTGTGTTGACTCTGAAATAGATGGACAAACTCAAAGCAATGGTATTGATTGAATCACTGACCATATTTAGGAGTAAGAAAAAAATCATTAGTAATTTCCATAAAATAAGATGGCACCCCAGAGACATCATTAGAGATGGTGGCTAAAAAGTGAAATGCACTCAGTGTTAAAAAATCAAGTATATTGTTTCCAACAGTCCATTAGTGAGACAAGAAAGCAATGATACAAAAGACAGAAAACAGAAACTTCCATCAGAATACAGAGATGAATTTACAACCCTTACTTCCCAATCTGGGAGTCTCTTTGAAGTATTATAGAGGCTGGCATTTGTCTTCTAAGTGATAATATTTTTTTTGAATATGAGGATACTGAACCAGAAGTTATCCAACTATAAGCTCCTTTCACTGATATATACTTATAGTTTCCTCATGTCAACGTTTTTAAAAACTAAATTAAAAACTGCAAACAAATATGTTATGATTCTGCTATAGCTATGTCCTGGAACTTTCTCTATTTTGCATAACTGATATAGACACAGGACTCCACTCATTGCCAAGACAAGAACTAAGAAAATACTTGGTAAATGGCTTTCTAGGTTCATAAGTCTTTTTTTGAGAGTGAGGAGATTTGAAACATCTGAACACCAGGCTGTATGAAAAGGAAGTCACCTAAATTTGAGATTAAGAAGAAGATGCCAGCCAGAACTTCAAGCACTTAGCATCCATACAGGTTTTGGAACATAAATGCATTTTATTCTAAATTAATATCATAGTGTAAAAATGCAGTGTTCAAATTTAAATTTCATACTCCTAGAAAATATCCCAGAACAAGTTCAGTTTCCCTCAAATATATTTATTTGTTATTATTTCAGGAAAGAAAACAGTTGTAAGTATCAAATAAATGATTCTACTTTGACATTCATTTATAAAACATGAAATCTAACTTGTAGTAAGATAGTAACATAGAGCCTAAGTCACTTCTGGTCTTGAGAGAGAGCTCAGTGTATGTGACTGTGTAAGAAAGCTGTGAACTTATTGTGAACTATGAATTGGGCAGATGTTTTTCTCACAAGTTGTACTTCTAACAATTAGTTGAACTATGATAAGTGGATGTACCTGAAAACAAGGGGATAAAGGGAATGCCCTCACAAGTCTATAATACCTCTGTGGGAAACAAGGAGTCCTGAGAGGAATATTCTGGGCTCCTTAACATGACCAAATACAGTAAGACATAAGACCAGGTGATTCCCTTGCTGTTCTTGTTTTGTTTAAACTCACTGTAAATATCACTTTCCAGAATAAAAGATAAACATCTGATTCCTTCCTCTGAGAGCTAGGAGGCTCATGCTCATGTATGATATGCTCATATATGATAGGCAGCATTGGGAGGAAGGTGTGTGATGCAAGTTCCCTTCTGAACTACAAAGTTTTGTTTCATTTGTAATGATAATGACTGCACCATCATTAGTAGCAAAAAGTTTTCAAAAACTTTTGATTTCATAATTACAAGAAACAATTATGAGTTTCTTGTGAGAGTCTCCAAAGCAAAACTATTGTTAGCAAGGTCGTTATTGTTTTATGATCCCCCAAAGGCTGACAATAACTAATAAGGAGTTTGTAGGAAATACAGAAAACTGTCATGTGAGAGAATTCTTTAGAGCTCTGGGCTTCTCCCTCGACTCCAGCCCTCACAAAGTTTGTCTATCCAGCAATGAAGTCAATAACTTCCTAACACATAAGTTATGAAACTTTAAAATCACCCCACAGTAGAATAAAGTCATTTGGAAATTCTTGGCAGGTCAATGGAGTATTAGTAAAATGAAAAGTACAATGTTGTAATCTATAATAGAAATCATTACATTTTTCATACAACCAAACGCAAAATGACTGGTAATGCTGGTATCAAAATATTCAAGAAGTTACAGTTTTCATGCCCACAATAATAGGAAGTCTAAACATAGCCCTATCCTAGAAGAATGTTTAAGTGTACCATTTCTTAAAAAAATCAATCCAGCACCACATGCTACATAAACTAATGTTACCTTCTCAATCGAAAGGCCTAGAATAAAGAATTCTAAAATTAATGATGAAAATGAGAATTATTCATTTTTCAATAATTAATAAAAATGAAGTTATTGGTTTAACATTTGCCTTCTCCAGATACATCCATTTGCCCAAGAACTTCATAAATTCATTGTTTTTATTAGCTGAGTAGTACTCCATTGT
>NC_034610.1:16052821-16086438 GCF_900095145.1 Mus pahari | reverse complement strand
AGTGTCTCTGGTTTTATGTGGAGGTCTTTGATCCACTTAGACTTGAGCTTTGTGCAAGGAGATAAGAATGGATCAATTCTCATTCTTCTACATGATAGCTGCCAGCTGTGCCAGCACCATTTGTTGAAAATGCTGTCTTTTTTCCACTGGATGGTTTTAGCTCCCTTGTCAAAAACCCAAATGTGCTGGATAGGATGACACAGCACAAAAACAAATTGGAATAGTGAATTTAAAACCTCTTCAATACTTAGGGAAGCAGTTTAATGAGTTTCAAATTCCTGACAACAGTCATGCCCTTTAACAAGTTTGTCATTCACAAGCAGCCCTCAGTAGTTCTGTTTCCTGAAAGAGGACATCATGAAGATGGTTGAACAAGTGCCTGTCTGGTAGAAGAAACATGTTTGGGGTATATGTCCAAGATTAGTATGGCTGGATGCTGATGAGGATTGATTTTCCTTCTTCTAAAGAGTCCCCACATTGATTTCCATAGTGGATTTACAAATTTCATTCCCATTAGCAGTGGAACAGGGTTCCATTTATCCCAAATGCTTCCTAGCATGAGCTGTCACTTGCTTTATTAGTTGTGACTGTTCTTATTGGTGTAAGTTAACAGCAAGTTAACTTGGACAAGTTAACACAGTTTTGGTTTGCATTTCCCTGATGATGATGGATTTTGCTCATATCTTTAAATGGTTTTCAGCCATTTGGGTTTCTGCTATTGCCTGTTATAAATTGTCTGTTTATATCTGTATTCCATATTTAAACTGGGTTATTTGTTTTCTCTTTCTTTCTTTCTTTCTTTCTTTCTTTCTTTCTTTCTTTCTTTCTTTCTTTCTTTCTTTCTTTCTTTCTTTCTTTCTGTCTTTCGAGACAGGGTTTCTCTGTATAGCCCTGGCTGTCCCGGAACTCACTTTGTAAACCAGGCTGGCCTCGAACTCAGAAATCCGCCTGCCTCTGCCTCCCAAGTGCTGGGATTAAAGGTGTGCACCACCACACCCGGCGTGGTTATTTGTTTTCTTGATATTCCAGTTTTTATTTTTATATATTTTGGATATAAACTCTATATCAGATGCACATTTAGTAAAAATATGACTATTTTATATCTTGTCCTTTTGTCCAAATCAGTGGTCTTTGCAATAGAGAAGCTTCTCATTTTCATAAGTTTCAATTTGTTATTTGTTCTTAGTTCTTGTGTTAAAGTTGTTCTGCTTAGAAAGTGTTTTTCTGTGCCTATGAGTTCAAAGCTATTTCCTACTTTCTTTTCTACCAAAAACAGTGTAGCCATGTTGACAGTCTCCATTTATTGAAAATGTTTTCTTTGTCTAGTGTGTGTCTCTCATTTGATTTTAAGAAAATTGGTTTTTGAATTTATATTTAAATCTTCAATTCTTTTTATCAGTATGTCTGTTTTTTTTCTAACTCAATTCTGTGATTATTATTATTGTTCTATTGTACAGTTTAAGGATGAGGATCTTAATATCTCTTGGAGGTTTTTTTTTATTATTATTTACAATTGTTTCTGAGACCCTATCTTTGTCTGTTTCCACATGAAACAGATAATTGTCCTAATAAGATTAGTGAAATTTTGTTTTGAAATTTTAAAGGAGATAGATTTGCTTTTGGTAGCATGGACACTTTCACTATATAAATCATAGACACCCCCCCAAAAAAATCATACCCAATCCTTGAATATCTTAGATCTCTCTATCTTCTGATATTTTCCTCAGTTTATTTCTTTAATGTCTTAAGGATTTTATCATATAGGTCTTTCAGTTGCTTGGTCAGTTTCCCCAAGATATTTTATTTATATCCCTTGATGCTAATGTGAAAGATGTTTCCCTCATGACTTTTCCAGTCTATTTGTCATATGTATACAGTAAGGTTTGTTGGGGTGAACTTCCTTACTTTGTATGAAGGTGTGTCTCTGTATTCTCAATTGTTAATTTTGTACCAGCAGAATGCCAAGTGGTGGCGGGGTTTTCTATTGTCATTACTTTGGTGCATCCCTAGTTTCCTATTTGTACATGCTTCTCCTTCCACACCTGCACAAAAGTCAGTCAACACTTAATTGCTTTTGGCAACCTAAGAGATGTTCTGAAGTTGTTTTAGTGCTGATTGGTTATAATTAATATCCAACAGCTAATAGCTGGTTCAGAAGCAATGGGTGGAACTTCAGGGAAAGCCTCTAGACAGGAAGGATGAAAGTGAAGGTGAGATATTAGATAAGGACATAGAAAGGAATAGTATGGAGGGGGACAGAAGCAGGGAGTTAAAGAGCTAGCCATGTGGAGCAGCAGGCCTGGAAGTCATATCATGGAGTGACTGCACCAACAAAAGGCCTATAGCTTTAAACTATAGAGAAGTAGTTTATTGAACTTGTATTGAACTGGCAGGATTTGAGAAAGCCCATTAATAAATGTTATTGGATTTTGTGGTTAATTTTCTATCCAGGTGCTTTGCCGATTTTTTTTTTTTTTTTTTTGGTCTGCTATAGAAAAGTTTTCATAGAATTTTAAGAGCCACTTGTGTATACTATTATACTATATACACCTGAGTATATTTGAAGTTTTCTTTGGCAGTTTATATTTTATCTCCTTCAGTTGTCTTATTGGCCTTACTAAGACTTCAACTAATATATCATATATTTATGGACAAAATAGACAACATTTTTTTGAATTTTTTATAATTGCTTTGATTTTCTCTCAATTTAAGTTGATATTTGGTATGGACTTGCTATAAACTGTTATCTTTTTTATATTTAGATATGCCCATGTATCCCTAATTTTTTCAGGATTTTAACCTCGAAAGGGTGTTGTATTTAATAAAAGTCCTGTTCTCTATCTAATGAGATGATCATATGGTTTTTGTCTTTCAGATTGTTTATATGGTGGACTAAAATTGCTGATTTACACCCCTGAACCTCTGGACTGAAAGATATTGACAAGGGTTTCATGTTTAATTTTTCTTTCTTTGGTCTTTATGTAGCTTATTTATCAGCCTAATAGAGGCTTAAGAAAACAAATTTGGTGATGTTGTTCTGTTTCTATTATGAGAAATAATTTGAAGAATGCTTGCCTTGTTTATTTTTGAAACTCTGGCATAATTGAATGATAAAACCATTTGTCTCAGGCTATATTGGGGTGTTGGAATTCTCATTACTGCTTTCATTTTTTTTTCTGTGGGTTTAGGTGTTTTTAAACTGCTTATTTGATCTTGATTTAATATTTGTTCTGGTATGTATTGAAAAAATGAACATTTCTTATTGGTTTTTCAATGTGATGGAGAGCGGAATTTTAAAGCGTGTTCTGACTTTCATGAATAACTTGGTCTCTGTTATTATGTCCCCCCTTTCATGTATAATAATTTATTATTTGGGATATTTACTCCCTCTGTTATTTATTCAATTTGACTATGGGTTTGTCAATCTTACTTTTTTTAAACAAAAAACCAACTGTTTCATTTGTTGCTTTATATTGTTTTCATTTATTGTCATCAACTCTGTTGGGAATGACTTGTTCTTTTGTTTTATCCTCTTAGTTCTATGAACTTGCCTCTTATAACTGACTGTATAGTATTAGATATGGGTAGGATTGTTATGTTTCCATTTTTCTTCATTTTACTTTTTTAAATTTCTTTCTTAATTTCTTACTTAACACATATTTTTCAGTAGAAAGTTGTTTAGTTTCCATGAGTTCCTGATCTTTATGATGTTTGGGTGGTGCTGATATCCATATTTAATCTGTGGTGGACAGAATGCAGGGTATTATTTCAATTTTCTCATAGTTGTTTAAATTTGCTTTGTGTTTGAGAATGTAGTAAATTTTTTAAAAAATCTGTATACTTCTCTAAAGGTATATTATTTTGTGTTTGGGTGTAAATATCTGTTAGGGCATTTTGATTCATATATCAGGTAGTTTTCTTTTAATTTTTTACTTATATGACAGGTTTATTGGTGAGAACAGGGTAGGGAAGTTACCCTGTCCATTTCTGAGGGTCAATATATGATTTAATCTGTAGCAGTGTTTGATGTGTTTATAAAAAGATAAAGAGGGGGTATATGTTCTATGGATATGTGTGGGGGAAGGCGGTGTCCAGGCTGTCACATGCTGAGGCATCCCTTCCGATGAGAGACCACCACACAATAGTATAGAATAGAGTTTATTCAGGGCATGGGGAGGGGAGTTAAGAGTGTTGTAGAGGCAGAGAGAGAGAGAGAGAGAGAGAGAGAGAGAGAGAGAGAGAGAGATTGGCCATGAGCATGTGGAGAGTAAGGGGGAAAGGGACTAGAGGACAAAGCAGGAGCAGGAAAGCAAGAACAAAAGGGAGGAGGGGGCAAGCAGCCCCTTTTATAGTGAGTTAGGCCTACCTGTGGGTCAGAGCATACATGCCTGTTGCCAGGTAACTGTGGGGCAGAGCTTAGATAAAATGCTAACAGTGTTTCTTTTATGCAATTTGAGGATACTAAATGCATAGATGTTAAGAATTGGAATGTCATCTTGGTGGATATTGTAGTTAAACTCTTGATGGAATTTTCCCAATCCTAATTAGTTTTGCCTTGAAGTCTATTTTGTCTGACAGATATTAAAATGGCTTCACATACTTATATAGGTCAATTGGACTGGAATAGTATTTTTTTATCAATTCACTTGTAGGTGATATCTGCTATTGATGGTAAAATGTGTTTCTTAGCAGTAGAAGGATGGATCTTTTTGGCCCCATATAGACTCTGTTAGTCTGTGTCTTTTGATTTGGGATTTGAGATCACTGGTGCTGAGAATTATTAATGAGCAGTGTTTGTTGATTGCTTTTGTTTTGTTATTGTGGAATGTGTATTTTTCACCCTTCTTTTCATCTTCAGGTCTGGGTTTCTTATTCCTTATTTTACTTGGAATAGTTGTGACTGAGCTCTTCAGACTGAATTGCTTCTTCTAGTGCATTCTGTGCATGAATGCTTTAATTTGGTTTTATCATTGATTATCTTTTTTTAATCCTTTTGATTGAAAATTCTGCTGAACATATTAGTATTACCTGACATCCATGTCTCTTAAAGTAGAAAAAATCTTCAGGTCCTTTTGGCTTTTAGAGACTTCATTCAGAAGCCAGGTGTAATTCTATAAGGTTGGCCTTTGTATATTATTTGTTCTCTTTCATTTTCAGATTTTAATATTCTTGTCATTGAGTGTTTTGATTGTAATGCCTGATGATAGTTTCTTTTCTGGTCCAGTCTAGTTTTTGTATGTTTTTTAATTTGCTAAACATCTCTCGGTAAAGAAAAATTTCTTCTAAGATTTTGCTAAAAATACCTTCTCTAGTTTTAACCTGAATTTCTTTTCCATTAAATATTCCTACTATTTTTACCTTTTTAATTTTACTAGTGTTCCATATTTCATGGATATTTTGTTTTTTAAGTTATTTATATTTAACATTTTAAAATCTATTTTGTTTTCTATTTTCCATTACTTATTTTCTGTTGGTGCCATTTATATTTGAGCTTCCTCTTTTCCTAAATTTTTTTATTACCTCCCTCCAGTGGACCCACTTATCCCATGCCTATCCCCATGCTTCAAATTCAGCTGCCAAAAACTAGAAACATATTAAAGCCAGAACTCCCTATGGACATACCCCATAGGATCACCAAAGAAATCTTTACCTTTGCCAGGCAAAACATGGACATGAAAACCTGCTGAGAAAGAGAAAGGCAGCATAATGCAGGCAAGCAACAAAGACAAGATATACTCACTTAGAATTTCAATCGTCCCAAAGACGATGCATAAATACTTACACTAAATTTACAATTGGTTGTTAAATAAAGGAACTGATAAGTCTTCATGTTGATATAACAGGGAGCCAAGGATCTGTAAGCCTGTAAATATGTAGAATTATAATCTCTGCATAGCAGATTATCACCTTTACAGCTCTATAGTCAAGGTGTTTATGTTGCTGAGGTCAATAATTTTTTCCCAAATATTCTTTTTAACTATCCTGTTTACATTCTGAATATTTTCTGAAGAGACAGAATAACCTGGAACTTTTTGCCTCTGTGGCAACAACAGCATCAGAAACATCAAGATTTAAGAGTTTCTGTTGAATAGAGAAAATGAAGGAGCATCTCATAGAGTTTACAGGATGGAGGGCATACCACAAATGAGAAGGGTCAGATAGTTGTAACAAATTTTGAAAATATTTGTATTTCTAAGGTGATATGGGTGAGGAGAGGTGTGGGGCCTGGAGAGACAGCATGTTTTGGTTGAATGAAGCTTGCTTTGGTGACTCAGTAGAGACCCACTAGGAAACTCTACAAGGGACAGAACAGTGAGCCACATTTCCAGAGACAGGTACCTGACATCACAGAGCCCCCAACTCCATAATTCTGTGACTATCATTCACGCAGACAGTGTCCGAAGATTCTGGCATTCTAGCTAGACTCCACCCTCATAGTTACCTGACTATAGCCAGTTATGCTCCTCCCCACAGTTACCTGGCAACAGCAAGGTAGCCCAGCCTACTATAAAAAGGGCTGCTTGGCTCCTCCTCTCTCTCTTTAAGATCTCACCTTTCTTAATATCATTTCTAGCCCTCCTTCTCTCTCCCTTCCCCCCTCTCTCCATGTGGCCATGGCTGACCTTTCTTTTTCTTTCTACCTTCTCTCTTTCTCCCTGCATTTCTACAATAAAGCTCTAAAACCATAGACTGTCTCTGCTCATCAAGGCCCACCACTCTTAAATAATAGGATAGGTTTTCCCCTAAAGGGATGTATCTAACCTTTCTGTGCTCCAGCCATGGACTGGACCAAGGACTCTCACCCACGTGGGAACCACCCAGTGCCTTCTCTCCTGCTACCCTCTCCTCCTGTTGGCCCTTTGGATGATGGCGCTGCCCCTGGGGCCCCCATTTTGCTCTCAGCTTTTTTTGCAATGTCCAGTGGTGTCTGGGATACCCCAAGCTGAGAACCTGTTATCTCTGGCCTCCATGAGGCCCAGAGACCTTGGACTCCCCCTTGTTCACCTCCTGCTGGGCTGGGGCCCGTGGCTTCCCACAGCCAGACAGTCACTCAGGGCTGCAAGAAAAGCATGCGATCGTCCTCCATGTTCACCTGCCCAAAGCACCTGAACTCTGGTGGGACTTGGGTTTTCTTCCACTCCCTTTATTCCCCCACACCCACTGCCCCGCAGAGGGGGATTAGGTGGATTGAGCAGGTTATTTAACAGGCCCTTGATTTCATTGCACAGGACACTTGACAAGTTGCATCTATAAAACTATCTCAAGTAGGTACTGAAACAAGAAGCCTCATGCCTTCACTGGAACAGATGCACTAGAACCTGGCAGTAACTCTAGTGACTTGGTTCACATATCACCTTGTAATGTTAGAGACTCAAATTCTAATCTTCTTGCTGGAAAAGAGTCAGTGGGAGAAGAGACATAGGAAAGAGCCAATACTTGGAGCAGAGGAAACTGTGGAAGATGAAGAGTATGTAAAATGTTAAGACTGAGGTTTTGTTAGCAAGAAACTGTGTTGCATAGTTTACCCCTTCCATCAGTTTTCTCCCTCAATAGCATTTTACTCCTTAGAGTTAATATACTGTAACAAAAGGTGTTAAAGCCATCATGTGATGTGTACGGGCCATGTTATCTTTTCAGAAATAGTGCAGGAATATAAAAATTCCAATGTAAAAGTGAATTATATAGTTATGATTTTTTCATCAATGCATATTATCACTGACTGTGACATGTAGAACTGCATGACCTCACAATGGTAGTAAGGGCTCAAAAATAGGTTGAAAAGAGTGAACATGTTAATCCAATCTGCACAAATTGCTTAAAGAAGCCCATGCATCCAAGCTCTGAGATATCTCAGGATACTACTAAAATGATCGATTATGTTCTGCTTATAGCACTCAAACACATTATTAGTCTTCAGTGTAGCTCCTGGAACAACAAGCCTTATCCTGCCAATCATGATCAGTTTCTTTACAGTAGTAATTTAACTTTTTATTAGTTACTCTTCTATCTATGTAATAAAATACCATGAGCACTGAAGATGTCAATTGTTTTGTATATCTATTTCTACAGTAATTAGAGCCCACCATGGCTGAGACGCAAGGCAGCAAGCAAGAGACAACCAACAGGAGTGGAAAGCTTGGAGACATCCTTTTGAACCATGAGCACTAAGAAAAAAATGGAAAGAGGGTGAGACTATGAACTGTTAAAATTCCCTGAGTGACAACCTTCCTTCAGCAAGATTGCATCTTTCGAGACTCTCCAAAAACCATTACCAACTGGGTATCAAGTGTTCAAATGCCCAAAACTGTGGGTGAAATGTATTATTGATACAAACACACATAAATTATTTTGGAACAGCTTCAAATTTTAACATAGTGAAGGACTTCTAGCTTATGTGATATTTTAAAAAAGAGTCTGGAGATAGAATAGTAGTTTAGAGTACATGATGCTCTTCCATAAGACCAGAGTTGAATTTTGAGCATTCAGATGAGATGCTTAACTGCCTGTAAACATCACTCCGGGTGATCCAATTCCTTTTTATGGCCCTCTAAGTACCAGCAAAGATGTAGTATAAACACACACACACACACACACACACACACACACACACACATGAATTTAAATAAAAAAACAAATATTAAAAACAAAGAAAAGGACAGATGCTTTAAATAATGAAGACCTCTGTCTTTTAGGAATAAACTTCTGTTATGACTTCCTACCATGACTGAGCTGATATTTGTGACTATTCCTAGCACATCATATCTTCCCATTTAATTTTCATTCCATTGTGCAAATAAGATTAGTAGTTTCTAGTGTAGCTGCAGGCATTCCTTGCATCCATTATTACATAGACATCCCTATATTCCTTACTGACTTTGTTCTACTCTGTACTCAAAGGTTGTACAGTCATGGCTCTGAAAACTAATAAGTAATTTGATTTCAGGTATATTGACACAACATGGCTTGTAGTCTAGTGAAACACAGATACCTTCTGTAAAACATTCACATGTAAGACCTTGGTAATCTGAATACCACACACACACACACACACACACACACACACACACACACACACAACTTGTGTATGTATGGTATGTCAGGTTGCCTTTGTCAGTTTCAATAAACTCATTATTTGGTTCTATAAATTAGGAGCTGGAAATGTTTCAGAAAGGTTCTTAACTCCAGAAATCAGAGCTGACCTTGCCTCCCCAAATGAAATGGAAATTGCAAAATGGTGGTTCTGGAAAAAGGAAAGGACACAGTCACAGGCCTATATCTCAGGTTTGTGCTGCCTCCCTCTTCTACAGTCTGGTTGGAGACATACCTCTTTTGTACTCTGAGCTAAAGTTTCTTTAAAGAGGAGTCATGTAAGCTCCATGTATTTCCACATGCAGGCAAAGCAAGCAAGGTCAGCATTTATGCCTGGGAAGAGGATTCTAGGGTGAAAATATATGCAGTGAAAATTCAGTCAAATAGAAGAAATCATTCTGTTCTCTGAGCTAGGCTAATGAAGAGAAATGAATTCTCAACCTACATTATACCCTCATGGGTATAATACAGTGTGATGGAATTTTCTCTGATCTTACATATGGGACCTGATAAATCATGAAATCTAACATCAAAGGTGATTAAAAACTGTAGTAATTAGGTCACTCATTTACATCCCAAAATTATTTTTATGAATCACTGTATAGTTTGTCTGAATATTCAAGTACATAATGGTATACTATTTTCATGTACAATATATAATATGAGAGAAAAAATTTTATCTTCTCTCCTTGGAAAGAAGCCAAAATCTGAATCTGCATCAGAAATTTAAATACAAAATTATTTTAATCAGGAGTAGGGAATACAGAAGATGTGGAATGACTGTGTGTGTGTCTTTTAACAGTGAATGTTGAGATGAGAGATCAGGTTGCCTAATTTCCTGATCTTGAAATCAAGGTATTGAAGGGATGGTGACAAAATAATTATGAGTCTTTCATAACTAGAATAAATTGGCCATCTCTTATTTCCAGTCATTTAATGATGTTTCTATGCTACTCTCTTTATATTAAATACTGATTTTGACATTTTTATATTGATTGACTAAGTAATATATTTAATGCTTCATTAGATGCATATTGATAGCTAATATTACATACCAGTGAGGTCTTTTTGTAGAAATATTTAAAACATGTTAATATCTCTGACCAGTAAGAACTTTGAACCTTTCTTTATGTGCTTCTCAGCCATTCAAGATTCCTCAGTTGAAAATTCTAGGTTTAGTTTTATAGCCCATTTTTTTGAATGGGTTGTTTGGTTTTATGGAGGTCACTTTCTTGAGGTCCTTATGTATTTTTGATATTAGCCCTCTATCAGATGTGGGGCTAGTGAAGATTTTTTTTTCCCAATCTGTACTTTGCTGGCTTGTCTTATTGACTATGTCCTTTGTCTTACAGAAGCTTTCCAGTTTTAAGAGGTCCCATTTATCAATTCTTGATCTTAGAGCATAAACAAGTGGAGTTCTGTATAGGAAATTTCCTCCTGTGCCAATTAGTTCAAGGGTCTTTCCCACTTTCTCTTCTATTAGATTAAGTATATCTCATTTTTTGTTCAGGTCCTTAATCCACTTGGACTTGAGCTTTGTACAAGGTGACAATGCTCTTCAGGCCAGCAGAAAGAAAGGAAACAGGCAACCTCAGGAGATAGGAGATTGGGGAGACCCTCCAGAATGCACCAGAGACCTGGGAGGTGAGAGACTCTCAGGACTCAAAGGGAGGGACCTTAGATCAAATGCCAGACTGTAGGGAGAGGAAACTTGTAGAGCCCACCTCCAGCAGAATGACAGGACACCAAGTGAGGGGTGAATTTGCCATGCCACAGTCACAACTCTGATCTATAATTGTTCCTGTCTGCAAGAATTAAAAGGATGAAAATGGAAAGGAGCCTGAGGAAAAGAAGGTATAGCAACAGGCCCAAAGTGGGATCCAGCTCCAGGGGAGGTCCCAAGGCCTGACACTATTACTGAGGCTATGGAATGCTCACAAAAAGAATCTATCATGGCTGTCCTTCAGGATTTCCCAAAAATCAACTGAAATAGTCAGATGCAGATATGTGCATCGAACTAATGGATAGAAGCAGCTGAACCCTGTTGTTGAATTCAGGAAGGCTGAAAGAAGCTGAGGAGAAGGGCGATCCTGTAGGAGGACCAGCGGTCTCAATTAATCTGGATCACTGAGATCTCTCATACACTGGAAAACCAACTAGGAAGCATACACCAAATGATATGAGGCCCCCAACACATATACAGTAGAGGACTGCTGGGTTTGTGTTTATTCCAAGACGAGGCACTTAAAGTTTAAGAGACTGGAGGCCCCAGGGAGTTTAGAGGTCAGGTGAGCTGGGGCTGGGGAGATCCACGTGGAGACAGGGGAGTGGGAAGGAGGTGTGAGATGTGGAACAATCATAGGGTGGACAGGGCAGGGCAGATAAATATATTTAATTTAATAAATAATTTATAATAATAATAATTTAATAAATAAATCATTATTAATAATTTATTTATTAAATAAATAATAAATAAATTATTAATTTTTTTAAAAAAGAGAAATATTTGACATGTTTAGTGATCAGGAAAATGCAAATGCAAATGACTCTGAGTTTCCATCTTATATCTACCAGTATGACTAAGATCAAATATTCAATGTTGGCCACATGTAGGTGAGGATATAGAGAAAGTGGAAAGCTTCTCCATAGCTGCTGGGATTACATACTTGTAATAACACTCTGGAAATCTGCCTGGCAGTCCTTGGAATATTGGAAAAACTTCCACCTGAAGACTCCACTATTTGGCTCCTGGACATATACCAAAAGAACACTCAACCATACCACAAGAACATATGCATATGTTCATAGCAGTCTTATTCATAATAGTCAGAAACTGGAAGCAACCCAGATATTCCTCAACCAAAGAATGGATACAAAAAAAATCATTAATTTACACAATATATAAAATTAACTCAAACAAATTCCTCTACTCTAAGGATAAACAGGCTGAGAAAGAAATTAGGTAAACAACACCCTGCACAACAGTCACAAATAATATTACATACCTTGGTGTTACTCTAACCATGCAAGTGAAAGATCTGTATGACAAGAACTTCAAGTCTCTGAAGAAAGAAGTCAAAGAAAACCTCAGAAAATAGAGAGATCTCCCATGCTTATGGAGTGACAGGATTAATATACTAAAAGTGGCCATCTTGCTGAAAGCCATCCCCATCAAAATTCCAACTCAATTCTACATGGATTTAGAAAGAGCAATTCTCAAATTCATTTGGAATAACAAAATAACCCAGGATAGCAAAAACTATCCTCAACAATAAAAGAACATCTAGGGGAGTCACCAGTCCTGAACTCAAGCTGTACTACAGAGCAATAGTGATAAAAATTGCATTGTATTGGTACAGTGAAAGGCAGGTAAATCAATGGAATGGAATTGAAGACCCAGAAATTAACCCACACACCTATGGTTGCTTGATCTTTGATGAAGGAGCTAAAAATGATCCAGTGGAAAAAAAGACAGCATTTTCAACAAATGGTGCTGGTTGAACTGACAGTTAATATGGAAGAATGCAAATTGAACCATTCTTATCTCCCTGTACAAAGCTCAAGTCCAATTGGATCAAGGACCTCTATATAAAACCAGATACATTGAATCTAATAGAAGAGAAAGTAGGGAAAATCCTCAAATATCTGGGAAAAAG
This sequence comes from Mus pahari, assembly GCF_900095145.1. Taxonomy (NCBI): domain Eukaryota; kingdom Metazoa; phylum Chordata; class Mammalia; order Rodentia; family Muridae; genus Mus; species Mus pahari. Next base: position 16,073,692 of record NC_034610.1, on the reverse strand, counting down.
GGAAAATTTAATGTGCAGAACACCAGTGGCTTATGCTCCAAGAACAAGACTTAACAAATGGGACCTCATAAAACTGCAAAGCTTCTGTAAGACAAAGGACACTGCCAATAGGACAAAAAGGCAACCAAAAGATTAGGAAAAGATCTTTACCAATGATACAATATCCAATAGAGGGCTAATATCCAATATATACAAAGAACTCAAGAAATTAGACTCCAGAGAAACAAATATCCCTATTAAAAATGGGGAACAGTGCTAAGAAGATAATTCTCAACTGAAGAAACTCCAATAGTCGAGAAGCAACTAAAGAATGTTCAACACCCTTAGTCATCAGTGAAATGCAAATCAAATAACCCTGAGATCCCACTTTACACCAGTGAAAATGGCTAAGATCAAAAACTCAGGAGACATCAGATGCTGGTGANGATGTGGAGAAAGAGGAACACTCCTTCATTGCTGATGGGATTGCAAGCTGGTACAACCACTCTGGAAATCAGTCTGGTTGTTCCTCAGAAAATTGGACATAGTGCTACCTGAAGAACCTACTATACCATTCCTGGGCACATACCCAGAAGATGCTTCAACACGTAATAAGGACATATATTCCACTATGTTCAGAGCAGCAATATTTATAATAGCCCGAAGCTGGAAGCAACCCAGATGTCTCTCAACAGAGGAATGGATACAAAAAATGTGGGACGTTTGCACAATGGGATGCCACTCAGCTATTAATAACAATGACTTTGTGAAATTCACAGGCAAATGTCTAGAACTTGAAAATATCATCTTGAGTGAGGTAACTCACTGATAAGTGGACATTATCCCAAAAGTTCAGAATACCCAAGATTTAATCCATAGACCATACGAAACCCAAGAAGAAGGAAGAACAAATTGTGGATGGTTCAGTGCTTCTGAGAAGGATGAACAAAATACACACAGGAGGAAATATGGAGACAAAGTGTGAAGCAGAAACTGAAGGAAAGGTCTTGCAGAAACTGCCACTGGGGATCCATCCCATATACAGCCACCAAATCTGGATACTATTGTGGATGCAGGGAAGTGCTTGCTGATGGAAGCCTGATAGGCTGACTCCTGAAAGGCTCTGTCAGAACCTGACAAATACAGAGGCAGATGCTTGCAGTCAACCACTGGATTGAGCATAGGGTCCCTGATGTAGGAGATAGAAAAGGGACTGAAGGTCCTGAGGGGCTTTGCAGCACCATGGTGGGAGCAACAGTGTCAAGAGGCCATAACCCCAGGAGCTCCCAGGAACTGGACCATCTACCAAAAGAATATACATGGAGAACCATGGCTCTGGCCACATATGTGGCAGTGGATGGCTCTGTTGGACATCAGTGGGAGGAGAGGCCCTTGAGCCTGAATTTGTTTGATGGCCCAGTGTAGCAGAATGCCAGGGATGGAAAAGGGAGTGGGTGGGTGAGTGGGGGAGCTGTCTCATAGAGTCAGGGGGAAGGGGGATGTGATAGGGAGTTTCTGAAGGGAAGACCTGGAAAGGGTAAAGCATTTGAAGTGTAAATAAGGAAAATATCTAATAAACATGACATATACAAAGGAAAAAAGAAAAAGAAAAGAAAAAAGAAATGTTCATCATCCTTAGTTATCAGGGAAATACAAATCAAAATAACCCTGAGATTCCACCTCACACCAGTCAGAATGGCTAAGACCAAATAGTCAGGTGACAGCAGTTGCTGGCTAGGTTGTAGAGAAAGAGGAACACTCCTCCATTGTTGGAGGGATTGCAAGCTGGTACAAACGCTCTGGAAATCAGTCTGGTGACTCCTCAGAAAATTGGACAAAATGCTACTAGGATTTCAAGTGTTACTGGAAATTCAAGCCTTCCCCTTTCACTAGTGTTGGAATACCGTCTGACTTCAACTTGCACAGGTGTTGTGCATGCTGTCACACAGTAACTGTGCAGACATATATAACTGGAAAATACTATAGTCATAGAGCATGAGGAAATCAAGCAGTTACATTTATCTCTTTTTTTAGCTTTCATAGTACTGGTAGTCTTAATGCCCTCTCCTAGAGGAAGGAAAGAACCCTGCTGGGGGCAGCAGGGGGCTCTTCTTTCTTGTCAGTTCTTNTTGAGGCAGCAGAGGGTGAAGAGCATAGGTGGAGGGTAAGACTTGGTTTTATGAAATACCGAGGTAAGACTTTGTCTTACGAGATACTTAGGATTGCTGCATATTAAAAAGTTTACTTATCTAAATCTAAGTCTAAATTATGCTATTGTAGCTGACCTGCCTTCTGTGTTCCTCTGAGGCCAGAGACTGCAGTCTCAGGCACTTAGCACCTCATCCTAAAACAGCAGGAGACTATAGGATTAGCTGCTAGAGCCTTTTCCATACTGTCCAGATGCCTCTTGCTTGTCAAACTAGGGGGAAATTTGGAGCAACAAACTTCTTTTGAACCAGGAGAAGAGAATAACACTCACAGAAGGAAAAACTTTTACATAAGCAAATATGCATAATCTTATATAAGTTCATATACGGATTCATGCATGCTCATTTATGCATTTCTATTCCAACCCAGTTGGGTCCAGATTGCAGAGATTCTCACAATTACATACTTATACATCCATACTTAAATATGCATATGGAGCAAAAGATGAAGAACTCCCTGCAGAAAGAACTCACTTGTTCTGGATGAAAAATGAGTTCCAATCTTTATTGCATAGAGAAAGAAAAAGTTTCTACCCTTTTAATGCTAAATGAGTTAAACCCACATTTTTTGTTTGTTTGTTTGTTTTTGTGTTTTGTTTTTTTTCCAAGACAGGGTTTCTCTGTGTATCCCTGGCTGTCTTAGAACTTACTCTGTAGACCAGGTTGGCCTTGAACTCAGAAATCTGCCTGCCTCTGCCTCCCAAGTGCTGGGATTAAAGGCTTTGTTCCTTTTAATAAGACTAAGCCTGTCTTGTTAATAAGAATGACCTGTTCTCTCCTGTAGTAAAGAGAAGCTTGCCTGCTCCTTCTGCTCTCTGCAGCTTCTTTTGTCCTCTTTCCCTCTGCATTCTGAACATTGTTTTCTTAAGTTTTTTTTTTTTATGTTATCTATAGTTTCTAATGTATTCCACTCTGCATTCTCCTTCTAATCTTGTTCTTTCCTCCTGCTCAAAAGTCACAACAATGCTCTTACTCTCATTGCCTTTTCTCCCATAGCTATACTTATACTTCTAAGTTCTTCCTAAGTTCAGTTCTGCGTAAAAAGTGTTTTGTCTAAAACCTTCTCAGCTCAGCTCCCTTTCACTGCTCAGTTCTTCTCAGCTCAGTCCTTCTCATCTCCTTTCCTCTCACCTCTGGTTCTTCTCTTTGCCCTCACCACTGAAACATCTTTCAGAATAAATGATCACATGTTAAAAAGTTCATCAAAAGTTCACACACAAAATCAAATCAAAATTGAAATAGAAGTTTACAACAGAGAGTGTTTATATGCGTATCCATTAGGAGAAATTATCTAGCTAAACATCCATCACCTGTCTCAGCTCCACAGGTTCACTAAAGGTTTAAAACCATAACTAAGTTATTAGCAAAGTTTTGTATAGATAAACCCAGTCAATATTTTATCTCCTGTCCTAGAACCTATAATAAATCATTAGGTCCCTTTTTTATGACCCTTGGTTAATTGTTTTACAACCTCGTGGAATGTGCTCTGAGAAGAAGAATGTCTGGGTACTATTTAAGAACAATTAACTGGTGACACTTGTGAGACTGGCAGAGTTCTCATTGAAGTTTTAATTTATCAGAAAAGGACTTAATAGCTGTCCCACTATAAGACAGCTTAAACACCGATATAATTTTAGTAATTCTTATAGGATCATCATTAAGTCTTAAGTCATTTATTTGTCATATAACATCACTTCAAGAGAGTACATCTTCCAAAGGGGTGGGCTATTACTCAATTATTATTATTGATTGTTATATATGTTTAATAATAACAGGAAAAGCAAATTAATAGCAGAATCTTTCCTTGCTTAATAAGGGCTCACATTATATAATAACCTGAAGCAGACCAATTTGGGATGATCACCTGATAGTTTTTAGCTTATCCCATTTTGGCTCCTGACAGAACCCGATTATAAACCTTAAGGACAACAACAAAACCCTGGCCTGACAAGGGGTCCTATTTAAGCAATGGGGAGAAATAAAAACACCAGTAACCAACCACATTTTAAGAAAATCATAGGTCTACTCAATGAAATGTAGTCTAAACTATGAACTATTAATTTGGCTAAGAATCTGCAGTTATCCAAGGTATAAGTAATAAGAGAGAACATAGTATTATTCTGCTGCAAAATGATTATTAAATGGATATGATATATATTATTTTATTACACTGATATTTTGAATAGCATGAGTAAACAAGATTAGATATTCATCATTAAAATACAATTTCAGATTTATTACAACATTATGGAAGTTTTAAATTTCTTATACAGGTAAAGCAGAATCTGGAAACAGTGAAATCACGACTCATCACAAATGGGCCTATAGCAGGAAAACACATAGAAATGACGGTTGTGATATTCATTACCCAACAACTGGGATCATGTGAAAGTGCAACATAGCCTTGTAAAATAGAAGAGAGAGTATAAAATGCTAGAAAGGTGAAAACCAGGATCAGAATGGTCTGTGTGGCTCTGTTTTCAGCAGAGCTCCTAGGGGAAGCATGAGTGTGGAGGATGTGTTGAACCCTCTTTTTGTGTCCATAAAGTATGACTATCATGGAGGTGCTGGAACATACAATGAGCAAAGAAAACAGGACTTCAGGAAATACACAAAATGCTGTATACATTATATCTACCATTTTGTCACGGCCTACAGAATGGCAGAATTCAATATCTTTTTTTTGTGTTTTATTTTTGCCGTTTCTGTTGGTTGATGTATATACAGGGAAAAGCATATTTACTAGCATGAATAGGATCCAGCAGAGAGAAATAAACAGGCCCATGAACTTGGCTGTTTGCTCTTTAAATTCCTTCCAGCAGGAGTTTGTGGTGCTGATGGTGATCGCCTGAAAGACACTCAAGAGACAGGTCATGCTAATTGACATACTCCTGGAAACTCTTCGAACATACATAATTAGTTTACACCCAACATCATCGAATAATTCATTCCATCCAAAAACTGCAAGTACTTCTGGAAGTCCTTTGGAGAGAATAATCAAGGAGTTTGATGTGAATACATGTATAAGTATTATATCTATGATCTTTAATGTGCGTTTTTTGTTATAAAGGATTAAATAGTAGAAAAGAATTGAGAAGTTTCCCAGAATACCAAGGGCACTCTGAAAGGAGAGTACAATTCCCATTGCCACGTACCCAAAATCCATTATGTCATTCAGCAAATTTTCCTTCAAATTATGGCAATAATCACAGCTCAGAGCCAAGTCATGTGTTGAAGTTTTCTAAGTTGGGATGTGTGTGTGTACAAGAATCACTGGAGTTTCTATATTCAAGGCCATTGTGTACAACATAGCAAGAATCTGTTTCAAATGAAATATTTTATCATCATTAATAATTTTCAGTGAAAAGTTTGAAATTTATTAGTTGCTGTATTTATAGACAGAAGTTCCACAACACTTCATGGAAATTTAAGCATTAAGAATAATGGTGCTCCACTTTGTGAGAAGCAATGGTGTTAAATGGTGTTCAAGTGGAGTGAATGCTCACATCAAAAATCAACACTGAACTGCTTACAAGTCATATAAGAAGGAAATAGAATTTAGTAACCATTTTCAACATGAAAGAAATCTATACAGTCCAAATGCTGTACTGAAGCCATAAAGTTCTACTTATACTACAGAATGCATGTGTACTCTTTGAGAAAATGATTATTATAAGGGGTAGAGAACTGTAACTATAAGTTCACATTAAAAATTAGAACATGGTACACTGAGGAAGAGCCCTCACTATATTTCACAAAACTTCATACATAATGATACATCCATGCTTGCTCATTTGGAGTCAGACTGTATAGAAGAACCCCCAGCAAAACTATTATAAGTGGTAACCTCTTTCCAAATAACTACACAGTGAAAATGTGTAATTCAAAGGTGCAGGTCATTGTATTAAAAACAAACAAACAAACAAACAAACAAAACAAACAAAGATTTTTTTTTCTTACAGAAATACACAGTGTGGTCATATTTACCACGTCAACTTAAATCAAGAAATCTCAATGAAGAGTATATACTTACGATATCTTTCAAATTTAATTGAAAGTGCTTTTAAATTTAATTGAAAACTACAATAAGGAGTAACAATGATCACTCTGTAGTTTAAAATCTTTTCACACTAGCTGTAAAGCATGAGAGAAAAATTTTCAGTTGCCTGAATTCAAAAGGTAACTTGGGGCAGTTTGGTGACATGAGAAATGAGAACATGAACTGGCTGATTGCACACACAGTCACATAATTTTGTGCTCAATGATGCTATGTCAGCTACATTTTGAAATGCTCAATTGACACTCAGTTTATTTCCATTGTATCCTAAACTGCCTGGATCATATAAAATATATATTTATACAGTCTAATCAACAGAAAATACCTGTCTCCTTTGAATTTGAGAGGTTAAGATTGATCAAATATTTTTTATATCAAAATATTTTCATGATTTCAGGATGAAACTAGGATGGCCTATCTCAAATGATGACTAGAATATTATTAGTTTCAGGAAATTTGTTCAAAACTAATAATGAGCTATGAAAGAAGAAAACTAATATGTGAAATAACACTGTGGCATAGATCATTATCAAGGTGAACAGGAAGATTAATTGCTTAATTGCTTGCATCACAGCTGGAAAATATATATTTAATCATTAGAACTTGCCACACCCTCTTCAGAGAAGACTGTGCAACATGGAGACCAATGGGCTTGGATGGCTGCCAGTCTCGGGTTCGTGCCACACGTGGCTTCGCCCCTGAAGGTCAACGGCAGCGACCTCCTAGACAGCCATAGAGTGCTTTCCTTCTGGGAACAAGCTGAGGGATAATCAGTACCTGGGCATTGGGACTATTAATTGTGCGTGGCCTTTTGATCTACAGCTCGTGTGTAACAACCATCTCACCATCAGGTGAGGGGTGGATTTCAGATTCAGCAATAGATATTCCTGGAAATAAGGAAGTGACTACTGAACCTTAATAGAAAGAGAACAGTACGAGCCAGCGTGAGCAGACTTAGGTATCCACGGAGGAGTCAAATAGGGCAAGATCAGGAAGTGGAAAAATGGACTACGGGACCTGAACGAAACCAGTAAAACCAAGTGTCTGGCAGCATGACCGCAGGCAAAGTGCCAAAGTTGAATTCTCACTAAATGTTCTGTGCTTGCAATAATGACTATTTGTATGGTAATAGGTTTCTAAGTAAGATTACGATCTGTCCTAAATCTGTGCCAATTCCTTGTTCCTTGTTTCATGTGTATAAAGTCTGATGCTTGAAGTAAAAATTTCGCAGCAGTTGATGCAACCATCATGTGTCTGTGTCTCTGTCTGTCACACCGAATCCGTTCCTTACCTGGGTATCTGAGTGCAGTTCCTCTCCCCCCACAGGTCTTAAGACCCCTGACTGTCTGCGGCAAGAACTCACATAAAATAAATAACTATTGTGCTGTCATGTAATCTTAAAAGTTATTTTTAATTTAGTTTTTTAATTATAACATAGTTATATCATTTTCCCCTTCTCCTTCCTTATTCCAAAGCCTCTCACTCACTCTTCCTTGCTCACAGTTACACCCTTTTTCAATAAGTGATATGATATCTATATATCTATATATCTATACATATATAGTATATATATTTATACGGATTTATTAAAATAATTTAGACATATACATATGAGTATATATTTTCTAATACATAAATGCAATGTGTATAATGCTATGTGATCAGCTCTACTATGTTATCAGCATTGATCAGTTGATACAGAAAACCACATCAAACTAAATACAGATTTCAGAGCCCAGTTCTTACTAAGATATCAATAATTCAATGCTTGCACATAAGGCTCACAGAACATTTAGAAAAGAAAAAAGTACATTTGTAAGAGCCAGAGAAAATGATAACTTACTTTGAGGCCGTGTCTCCTTGGAGCATCAGAAGGTATACCCATAAGTCCTTGCCAATATGACTAATCAAGAACAGAATAGGAATGACAATGGTTATGCTACTGTTGCTCACATTTATTCAAAGCACTAGAGAGTCAGACACAAGAATTTACTTATGATCACTGAACAGACCACATAGTGTGATTATAGTAACAGCTAATTGGGAGACCATGTCTCAAAAAACAAAACAAATGAATTTTGTCTAAAGAAGGTCAACTGAGATTGTCTTCTGAATAAACTAGCACAGTTAATGAAGACTGCATCTAAACTTACAGAGAACCTATACATAAATACAAGTACACAAACAAAAGGTATTAATATATTAGCAATTTGAAATTAAAGGGTTCTGTTTTTGAATCCACAGGTTTCTTTAAACTTTTTAGTAATGAAGTTTTTGAAGGTCATTTAACTGTTACATAAACAGATTCTAAAAAATGAAAAAATATATTCATTGTATAAATTTAAACAGTATAAAAAATGTTTTGTGAACATAGTGCTATAGTTGACTTTTTGTTTGTCATGACCAAAACTATAAGCACAAACCACAACTATGAAAATTTGGAAGCATAATTTTATTGTAGGGACAACCCAGTATGACCAAACATGGAGCCATGGCACAATGAGCACAATATTTATTCTAGATGAACATGGTACAAAACTGCCCATTACAGTGTCACCTTCCCTTCAGTATGCTTCTCCAATTTCAAATTTGAAAACAGCCTTGATATTTAGAACATCACTGATTCTTAGGTCCTTTTCCCATAACACATTTTAAGTCTCCCTATAAACAGATTTTTAACTATAGAGGCTATTTGGATTCTAGATTTTTGTTCCAGAATTGCATGCTTTATTTTAATTATTTTTTAAAAAGTGAATCTTTTCTCCTATCATCTACAATTATCATACTTTAAATTTTATTTACAATGTCATAAAAATGTGAAAATACAATTCATATGATATATGAATTATATAATTTCTATGATCACTAAGCAACTTTGCCATCAGATACACTATATCAGTTGGATGCTTCACAAATAGTTCCAGGCATGATGTTATCACTTATCATGGATTAGCAACAGGTCAGAAACTCTTCTCTTAGCTCTTTCTCTTCCTTAGCTGAAATTTGTCTGTGGGTATTTCCCTCCAGAATCCCTTCTCCACACATGAGCCATTCCTCCCCCCATGTTCTCTCCTTACCAGACTCAGTACAAATCGCACACCCCACTCTTCCTCAGCAGAAGCTACATCTCAGTGTGCAGCTCCTGGCATGGTGGTCAGCAGTGTAAGTGAAAGAGGGAGAGAATCCGTGAGATAAAGTTTCATAACTCCATGATGATACCTCCCTCAGAATGATAATTTTCATCTCACCTGCACGTACAATGACAGCTTTTGCTTTGGGAGTTAATAACTTTTCTGTCTCCTTTTCCTCTCAGTAATCACCAAATCCCATTTATTTTCTCTTGTCAGTGTCTCAGAAGAAAATATGTTTGGAAAGCATCCTAGGATTTCATGATCACTGAAGGTTGACAGGAAGGGAAGGTGCAGGAAACATCAGGATTTGATTTGTAAGAATCTTACAAAGAAGCCTTTGTGTCTCATTGGATTTCAACCTCCTCTGTGTTATTCTACATAAAGTATTAATTTTCATATGGCATAGCTGTTCCTCTTTGTAACATCAAAAAATTCAGTCAGGAATTCAGGAATGTATAATGAAATATCAGTAAGAGGAAAATGTGACATCATAACCTTCCCAGGAAATCTTGATCTATTTGTATATGTAGATGAAAATTAACTAAAAATGTGGGTATATTGCAATTCTAGGAAATGTGACAAATCAATCCAGCTATACATAAAAGCCTTATTCTGATAAAATTTTACATATCTAACTATTCCACATAAAATACGTATATCGTTAATATTCATAAAGTATCATATATCTCGCTCCAGTTTTTGGACATACACTTATTCATAATATTAATTATTTTGATACTCATAACTAAAGTATACAGAGTGATAATTCAGTGTAGGTATCTAATGTGTAATGAGAAAAATCAATATAGTTAGCACTTCCTTATTCTTTTCTTTCATTATTTTTTTCAGTTTTTTATTATTTTGTTTATTTACTTTCCCATCTTGGCCCCCTTCTCACTTCCCCCTCCTACAGTTTCTAATTCCATTCTCCCTCCCCATTGCTCCAAGAGTGTGGTCCAAATCACCAGGCCTTCCTCTTCCCTGGGATTTCAGGTATCTCATGGATTAAACACACCTTCTCCCACTAAGTCCTGACCAGGTAGACCTCTACAATATTTGTGCTAGGAGCCTCAGCCTAATCCATGTATGCTTCTGGTTGGTGGTTCAATCTCTGGTTGCTCCATGGGTCTGGGTGAGTTGAGACTGCTGGTCTTCCTATGGGGTCACTCTCCTTCAGTTTCTGCAGTCCTTTCCCTAATTCAACCACAAGGGTGTCTGACTTCAGTCCAATGGTTAGGTGTAAGTATCTGCTACTGTCTTCTATCTCTTGTATTTTGTTGATGGTGCTTGCATCTGTAGCTTCTGATCTACTTCCTAAGCTGTCCATCTCCAGGGTTGCCTCTCTTTGTGGTTTTATAAAAATTGTTTATATTTCCATTTATTTGTTTCCCCTTTGAAGTCTTCTACATTTTTACCCGTAGTTTCCTGTATTTCTTTAAGGGAGTTCTTTATATCATCCTTAAAGGCCTTTATCACCTTTATGACATGGAATTTTAAGTCAAATTCTTGCTTTTTCTGTCATGTTTGTGTATTTAGGGCTTGCATTGATTGGAAAACTAGGTTCTTGTGGTGCGGTGCGAGATTGCACTGCATTCAGTAGCTTATGATCCTATGCTTGCCTCTGGCTCTCAGGTTCTCTCTAGTGTTCACTGGCCTGAGTTTCTTTGACTAGAGCTAGCCTCAGTGAGGCAGGTAGAGCTGGTCTCCTTGGAGGCAGGCAGTGTTGTCTCTGTTTAGGTAGGGCTTCTTACTTTTCTCATTAGATTAGGCCTCCTGTGTCCCGGGTTACTGTGGAACTCCTTCGAGGCAGACAGGCTATGTCACTGGTTACTTTGTGCCTCCTGGGAGGTACACAGACTGTGGGGTATGGGAGGCTTTTTGGCTTGCTGATCTGGCCTGGGTATAGAAGCAGAGCAGTAGAAAAATGGAGCTCTGAAGGGTGGGTGGACCCTATGTCAGCTGGGCTCTGTGACTTTGGTTACTGTGGACATTCTTGGAGGCAAGCGGGCTGTGTTGTGTGTGTGTGTGTGTGGGGGGGGGGGTGGTCTCTAGCCTCTGATCTGGCCTGGGTAGGAAGCAGCCAGAAGTAGGATGGAGCTCAAAGAGTTGCAGTTGGGGAGAGGGTAGGGGTGGAGGTGAGAAAGGTGTGTCTCCTATGAGCTCTGCCATGTGGTTGACTCAGGTGGTATGGGTATTTGGGTGAGACTCACATCTGTATCTTTGATTTCTGTGGACCTCCTTGGAGACACACAGGCTGTAGGTAAGGGCTGGTAGCTGACTGCTGATTTGGCCAATTTTTCATTAATTTTTTGGGTATATTTACTTTACATCCCTATTTCAGCTTCCCTTCTCTCCTCTCTTCTCAGTCATTTCCTCTCCCCTTCCTTTCCCCAATTCTGTAATCCACGTTTTCAATGAGAAAGGGAGGCCTCCCATGGATATCAACCTGCCTAGCCACAGCTTTTCCTATTGAGGCTAGACAAGACAGCCCAGTTAGAGGGAAGATAACTAAAAGTAGGCAACAAAACAAAGGACAGTCCCTGCTGCAGTTATTAGGAGACGCACATGACACTCGAGCTGTGCATCTGTTATATTGGTGTAGAATATAGAATGAACCCTACATGCTCACTACTTGGAGGTTCAGACTCTGTGAATTCTTTTGGGAATAGGTTAGTTGACTCTGTTGGTTTTCTTCTTGTGTCCTTGACCTATTTTATTCGAGTAATACTTACTTCTCCTCTTCCATAAAACTTCCCAACCTCTGCCTAATGCTGTTGTGGGTTTCTGGGTTTGTTTCCATCAGCTGCTGGGTAAAGTCTCTCAGAGGGATGTTGTTTGCCAGTACAGAAGAAAATTAATAATAGCATCAGGGGTTGACTCTCTCCCATGTTATCATTCTAAAGTAGGGCTGGTCATTGCCTGTCCATTGACTGAATTTCTGTTTTATCTTTATCCCTGAATATCATGTAGGCAGAATAATTATTGGATTAAAGACTTTGTGGTGGGTTGGTATCTCCATCCTTTAATTGAAAATCTTTCCTGTTGACAAGAAGTGACCCTTTCAGGTTTCATATCCCCTGTTGCTAGGAGTCTTATCTAGGATCAACCACATAGATGCCTGGGAGTTTCCTTTGTTCTAGCTTTGTAGATCTTTGTGGAGGTGCCTCCCATCTATTTCGGTTCTCTCTCTAGTTGTCTCTCCATCTGCTCTCTCAACATTTGCTTCTTCTTATTTACCTCCACAACCCCACTCCTCACTAGTTCCCTCCATCTATCTACCTCTGATGTCTATTTTATTTTCCATTTTGCATGAGATTTGAGCCTTCTCCCTTGTGCTCTTCTTATTACTTAGCTTTTTAGTGTCTGTAGTTTTTAATCATGGTTTTCCTTTATTGTATGGATAAAGTCCAATTATAATTGAGCACATATCATATGTGTTAATCTAGGTCTGAGTTACCTCATAGAGGATGGATGCCCTTTTCTAGATCCATTAATTTACCTATAAATTTCATGATGTCTTTGTGTTTAATAGTTGAAAAGCATTCCATTGTATAAATGTATAGCAAGTTCTTTTTCCATTCTTTGGTTGAGGGACTTATACATTATTTTAACGTTTGTGCTATTACAAGTAAAGTTGCAATTAACATAGTTGAGCAAGTGTCCTTGTAGAATGGTCGAACATCTGAGCATATACCCATGAGTGTTATAGCTTGGTCATGTGGGAGAACTATTCCCACCTTTCTGAGAAACTGCCTCACATTGATTTCCAAAGTTGTGGTTGTACAACTTTGAAGACCCATTAGCAATGGAAAATTATTCCCCACCCTTCACATCCTAACTACCATGGACTGTCACTTGAGTTTATGATATTAAGCATACTGACAGATGGAGTCTCAGTGTTGGCTTCATTAGTTTATCCCTGATGACTAAGGACTTTGAAGATTGATTTTTTTAATTTCATTTAATTTTTTTTGACACTCCAGATTTTATCCTGCTCCCAGTCTACCCTCTGCCTGTTCTACATCCCACATCTTCTTTTGCCCCCACCACAAGGATGTCCCTATCCCCCAGCCCCTCCCCCACCTCACCAGACCTCCCCATTCCCTGGGAACTCCAATCTCTTGGTTAGGTGAATCTTCTCTGACTGAACCCAGACCCAGCAATCCTCTGCTGTATATGTTTTGGGGGTCTCATATCAGCGGATATATGCTGCCTGGTTGGTGGTCCAGTGTCTGAGATATCTCAGGGGTTCAGTTTGATTGAGACTGTTGGTCCTCTTACAGGGTCACCCACCTCCTCAGTTTCTTTCAACTTTTCCCTAATTCAACCACAGTGGTCACCAGCTTCTGTTCATTGGTTCAGTTTAAATATCAGCATCTGACTCATTCAGCTGCTTGTTGGGTCTTTTGGAGGGCAATCATGATAGGCCCCTTTTTGTGAGCACTCTATAGCCTTAGTAGTAGTGTCATACCTTGAGGCCTCTCCTTGAACTGGATCCCAGTTTGGGCCTGTCGCTGGACCTCCTTTACCTCAGGTTTTTCTCCATTTTTTTGTCCCTGCCATTCTTTCAGACAGGAACAATTATGGTTCAGAGTTTTTGACTGTGGGATAGGATCAGAGGTGGCCTCTACAAAGTCCCTCTCCCCACTGAAGGGCATTTAATCTAAGGTCCCTCCCTTTGAATCCTGAGAGTCTCTCACCCTCCCAAATTTCTGGTACATTTTGGAGGGTCCCTCCACCTCCTACCTCCTGAGCTTCCATGTTTCCATTCTTTCTTCTGGCCCTCAGGGCTTCAGTCCTTTTCCCCCATCCAATACCTGATCATGTTCCCTTCTTCCCCTCCCTATCCCCTTTCCTACCCAACAACCTCCCTCTTTCCCCCTTCCTGTGATTGCTTTCTTTTCCCTCCCAAGTGGGGATTGGGGAGTCCTCACCTGGGCCCTTTAGCTTGTTAAACTTTTTGAGTTCTGTGGACTGTATCCTTGGTATTCTGTACCTTTTTCTTTCTTTCTTTCTTTCTTTTTCTTTCTTTCTTTTTTTTCTCTCTCTCTCTTTTTTTTTTTTGGCTAATGACTGCTTATTAGTGAATACATACCAACCAGGTCCTTTTGGTTATGAGTTACCTCATGAAAGATATTTTCTAGTTGCATCCATTTGCCTGCAAAACTCAGGATGTTCTCATTCTTAGTAGTTGAGTAATATTCCATTTGATAAATAAACCACATTTTCTGTATCCATTCTTCTGTTTTGAGCATCTAAGTTTTTCCAGATTCTGGCTATCACAGACAATCAAGAGCAGATAAACTTTCTAAACAGGCCCATATCCCCTAAGGAAATAGAAGAAGTCATTAAAGACCACCCAACCAAAAGAAGCCCAGGGCTAGATGGCTTTAATGCAGAATTCTAACAGACCTTCAACAACATAGTATCAATATTCCTCAAACTATTCCATAAAATAGAAACAGAAGGAACATTACCTATTTCATTTTGTGTCGCCACAATTACTTTGATACCTAAGCCACACAAGGACACAACAACAAGAGAACTTCAGATCAATTTTACTTATGAATATCAATGCAAAAATACTCAATAAAATTATTGCAAACCAAATTCAAGAACATATCAGAAACATCATTCACCACAATCAAGTAGGTTTCATCTTAGGAATGCAAGGTTGGTTCAATACATGAAAATACACTAATGTAATCCGCTATATAAACAAACTCAAAGAAAAAAATCAGATGATCATCTCCTTGGATACTGAAAAAGCATTTGACAAAATAAAGTATCGCTTCTTGTTAAAAGTCTTAGAGAGATACAGAATTCAGGACTAAACATAATAAAAGCAACTTACTGCAAAACCACAGCCAATATCAAATGAAATGGAAATATACTTAAAGCAATCTCACCAGAATCAGGGACAAAACAAGGATTTCTATTCAATATAGTATTCAAAGTTCTAGCTAGAAGAGTAAGACAACAAAAAGAGATCAAGGTGATACAGATTAGCAAAGAAGAAGTAAAATATCACTATTTGCAGATATTATGACAGTACACATAAGTGACCCCAAAAATTCTACCAGAGGACTTTTACAGCTGATAAACAATTTCAGCAAAGTGGCTGGATATAAAATTAACTCAAATAAATCAGTACCTTTCCTTTATACAAATGATGATTTCTTTAATTGCTTCTCAGTCATAAGAGATTTCACTAATGCGAATTCTCTGTTTTTTCTCTTATCCCATTTTAACGTTTTGTTTCTTTGTTTTATGGTGTATAATTCTTTTTTAGTTCTTTATGTATTTTGTACATTAAGCCTCTGTTGGCTGTAGTTTGTTGAAGATTTTTGCCACTCTGTAGGCAACTGTTTTGTCATATTGACCTTATCCTCTCCCTTATGGGAGATTTCCCCTTTTATGAGGTTCCACTTTTTAATTGATGATATTCGTGCTTGAGCTGTTGATGTTCTGTTGAAGAAGTTGTCACATATGACAATGCATAAGGGGCAATTCTCCACTTTCTCTTCTATTAGAACTATTCTAACCAATTTTATGTTGAAGTTTTTAATCCACTTGGACTTGAGCTTTCTGCAGGGTCATAAGTATGGATTTATTTGCATTATTCTACAAGTATTCATCCATTTAGACAGAAGTATTTTTTGAATATGTTATCTTTTTCTATTGTAAGGTTTTATTAATTGTCTTTATATTTTGTAGAAAGACTATTTGGGTTATTAGGTAAGTGAGTTTTCTCTAATATTGTGTTTCCTTTGATCGTTAAATTTACTGGTTTCAGACTTTTGCCTTGTGTAGCACGGCACCGAGTACTTGACAAGAATAACACACCTTTAGTAGTAGTAAGGATTATCATAATTATATCCAGAGTTCTATACATATTATATAGACACATTACAAATTTCATTTCATCCTCAGAATCCCATTCTATTATGTATGCTATTGAAGCCACAGAATCCCTCTTCAGGAGATGCTATCTCATCACTACAACCCTAATTTTCAAAAGCATGAGAAAATTTACTTCATGTTACTACCTTTGGCTGTTTTATTTGTTTGTTTGTTTGTTTGTTTTCAGACTGCAAGAGCTGCTTTGAATCTTTCTATATTATAGGTACCCTTTATATAGTCCAAGTCAAAAGACATTACCATTCCTAGAAATTCTCCATCAACTTTAGATCAACAAAAGTAGATGCCTGTTATACAAATTGTGATTTTTTTTTTCTCCTGTTAACCTGATGATTGGATTGTGTATAAAGGTTATTATTGATATGATAATAAATCACTCATATTTAAGAATATGATTGATAGAGTTACAATTTGTATGTACTAGTATATGCCTTCTAATGCTCAATGAGCAGGTGATTTACCATGATTTTTTTAATTTAACTAAAAGCCTGCACTTCTATGCCTGAGAGTCCAGAGACTCTAGCCTAACTAATTGCTCTCCAATGATAGAGTGCTAAATGTCGAGAGCTCAGGGATTTTTACTGGATGCCTGGTAGTTTAGATTATGCTGCAAAAATCTCAGCTTGCTGCTGAAAATGCCTAATGTAAACAATGTCATAAAACAAAATTACTATTAGAGAAGTCAGTCAGAAGCTATGGAATATATGCAAATACTGCTTAATTCATATAATCCCATACAACAGAATTATTGTTAAGTATGTGAGTTTGAGGCTATGAAAGCTTTACAAATCCTGCATCATCATTTGGTCAGCTATGCTCTTATAGTCAAGAGACTAGTACTGTTCAGCTGAATAAAAGAGACATAGCCACAACACTTTGCATTTAATTGTGCCTGAGCAATTGGTGACCAGGCCTATGCACACAGGTTACTTGCATACTCATTGAAGGAATAGATACAGCCCATCACAGGGTATAGATGGTTTAAAGAAATTCACAACCAGTAAACTAGAAATACCTACTTAAGAACAGATCTTCAGCTTTCCTCAGTGGTTTATCTTATTCCTGTCTTTAAAAATAGCTCATGTGAAGCCCATATATCACTCATCGTGGACCTCTGAAATATGTCACACATATGGTTCTATCATATCTCTTTGATCTTAGAGGATAAAAGTGATTCAATGGCCACCTGCCTGTTGATACTTTATGACCACAGCTGATGGCAAGACTCAATAACAGCTTCCTAAGACAATCAGGCAAGTTTTGTGGTAATATCCTTCCAGAAAGATCAGTCTCCATTCACCTCAGAAAACATGGCAGTCAGATTTGAAATGGTTTAAAATTTATCTTCCAGGAGTATTTGTAATGAAATATGGACAGATATGTTTTTATTCAAAGATGCTTTTCTTCATATTTTCTTCATCTTAGACTTGTCTTTTTTCTTCTTGTAATTTTTATTGTATATTACACAACTTTTCATTGGATGACCAAATCATTTTTTTTTGTCTTTTAGATTTTGAGGCATGATATAGTTGTGAAAACTTCAGTGAATGAAAACTAAAAGACAGTCAAAGATAACCATGCTGGTGAAGTCTGGTAGACACTATAAGTATGGAATTTCCATTGACTGAGTCTTAAACCTTTGTTTCTTTGTACACACCAACTTTCTTTATCAAGTTACATTAAATAAATAAATAAATAAATAAACCTAATGTTCCACATTTTACTTCTGTTCTGAGTTCTGAATATCTCTTAGGATTCCTAGTCCAGTTAGCTAGATGCAATGCTGGGCACTTCTAAACATTATTAACAAATTGGTGTGTCTAAGGCAGAATTGGTAAGCTTTTCCTACCATGATTCTACAGTAGTCTTTCATTATTTCTGGTATTTTATGACATGTCTTTCTCTCCTTTTTAAAAGTGTGTTACTACTTTCCTTTTTAAAATTTTATTTTATTTTTAATTATTTTTTTACATTCCATATTCCATTCCCTGCCAATCCTCCATCCACCCTCTGACTGTTCCACATCCCACACCTCCTCCCCATCCCATCCCATCTCCATGTGAATGTCTAAAGCCCCCACCCCATGTGACCTCGAAACTCTCTGGGGCCTCCAGTCTTTTGAGGGGTAGGTACATTATCTCTGAATGAACACAGACTCAGAAGTCCTCTACTGTAAGTTTTTTGGGGGCCTCATATCAGCAAGTGAATGCTGTCTGTTTGGTGGTCCAATGTTTGAGAGATCTCAGGGGTCAAGATTAATTGAGACTGCTAGTCCTCCTACAGGATCACCCTTCTCCTCAGCTTCTTTCTGCCTTCCCTAATTCAACAATAGGGGTCAGCTGCTTCTGTACATTGGTTGAGTGCAAATATCTACATCTGACTTTCAGCTGGTGAGGGATGGGGTTGCCATCCCACAGTCACAACTCTGATCCATAATTGTTCCTGTTTGAAAGAATTACAGGGATGTAAATGGAGAGGAGCCTATGGAAAAGAAGGTCTAGAGACAGGCCCAAAGCGGGATCCAGCTCAGAGTACCTAGGCCTAACATCATTTCTGAGGCTATGGAGCACTCACAAAAAGGGACTTAGCATGGCTGAACTACAGAAGACTCAACAAGCAGCTGAAAGAATCTACTGTTCTTTGAGGGGGAATCAATGAAAAATCAGAGCAAGAGTGACACCTGAAGCAAATTTTTTTAAAGTAAGGAGCTTTTTTTAAATTGGTTATTTTATTTATTTACATTTCAAATGTTATCCCCCTTCCCGATTTCCCCTCTGCAAACCCTCATCCCACTCCCACTGCTTCTATGAGGGTTTTCCATCCCACTCCTACCTCACTGCTCTAGCATTTCCCTATGCTGGGGCATCAAGTCTTCACAGGACCAAGGGTCTCCCTCCCATTGATGGCAGATAAGGCAATCCTTCGCTACATATACAGCTGGAGACATGGGTCCCTCCATGTGTACTTGTTGGTTGGTGTTTTAGCCCCTGAAGTCTCTGGGGAGTTTAGGTTAGTTGATATTGTTTTCCTTCCTGTGGGGTTGCAAACCCCTTCAGCTCCTTCAATCCTTCCCCATTGAGGTATCCATGCTTAGTCTGATGGTTGGCTGCAAACATCTGCCTCTGTATTGGTCAGTCTCTGGCAGAGTCTCTCAGGAGACAGCTATATCAGTCAGCAAGTGCTTCTTGGCATCAGCAATAGTGTCTGGGTTTGGTGTCTTCAGAGAACCAAATAACCCTATTTTAAAAATGGGGTACAGAACTAAACAAAGAATTCTCAACAGAGGAGTAGCTAATGGCTGAGAAATATGTAAAGAAATCTTTAACATCCCTAGTCATCAGGGAAATGTAAATTAAAACAAACCTGGGGTTCTACCTCACACCAGTCAGAATGGTTAAGATCAAAAACACAAGTGAGCCCTCCCCAACCCACTCACACCCAGAGGCAGCCTGTTCTTCATGAATTCCAACAGATACAGAGTCACAGGGGACATTGGTACCCCTACCCAGCCAGAGGCACATAGCCCTTCTGGCTTGCACCTGGCCCTGGGAGCAGAGCCTGTGCTCTTTCCTGCTCAACCCACTCACACCCAGAAGCATCCTGTCCTACAGCCTGTCCTACTTCCGACAGATCCAGAGTCACAGGTGAAACCCCAAATGCCCCCCAAAACCTGGCCTAACTGGGATCTTCCAGGATCCCAGGCATACAGGCAACCCCATCCAAGCAGAGGAACATGATCCTTCTTGCACTCACTGGAGCTGAGGAGCAGACTCTGGGTCACCACCAAATCCACCCACACCCAGAGGCAGCATGTCCCCCAGTATTTCTTACAACCAGGAAGACAGCCTCTCAGGAGGGACAGTCCCTGGAGAAAACAAGGACAGCTAACACCAGGGATAAGCAGATGGCAAGAGGCGAGCACAAGAAGATAAACAACAAAAACCAATGCTACTTGGCACCATCAGAACCCAGCTCCCCCACCACAGTAAGGCCTGGATACCACAATACACCTAAAAAATAGATTCAGATCTAAAACCCTATCTCATGATGATGATTGAGGACGTTAAGAAGGTCATAATTAACTCCCTTAAAGAGTTACAGCAGAATACAGGTAAACAGGTAGAAACCCTTAATTAGAGAGGAAACACTAACTGCCTTAAAAAAAAATACAAGAATCACAAACAACAGGTGAAGGAAATAAACAAAACCCATACAGGATCTAAAAACAGAAATAGAAACAATGAAGAAATCACAAAGGGAAACAACCCTAAAGATGGAAAACCTATGAAATAGATCAGGAGTTGTAGATGCAAGCATCACCAACAAAATACAAGACATAATGAGAAAATCTCAGGAGTAGAAGATACCATAGAAAACATTGACATAGCAGTCAAAGAAAATACAAAATGCAAAAAGCTCCTAACACAAAACATCCAAGAAAACAAGGACACAATGAAAAGACCAAACCTAAGAATAATAGGTATGGAAGAGAGTGAATAGTCCCAACTCAAAGGACCAATAAACATCATTGCCTTCCATATATTCAAATCATAATGCTAACCTCTGTGCAGTTTCA
>NC_034610.1:16011819-16048136 GCF_900095145.1 Mus pahari | reverse complement strand
TCTTCGCCCTTTGCCTGTTGGAAGCTTATGCTCTCCCTCTCAAGAGCATTAAAGCTTTGCTGCAGAAGGATCCTGTTTGTGTGCCGCGTCGTTTCTTGCTGGCGAGAAGGTAGCGCGGGACATCCATAAAGAAACTGGAGAGAGCATATACTAGTAGCCTAACATCACACCTGAAATCTCTAGAACAAAAAGAAGCAAATAAACCCAAGAGGAGTAGAAGGCAGAAAAAAACCAAACTCAGGACAGCAATAAACCAAGTAGAAACAAAGAGAACTATAAAAAGAATAAAAAGAAAAACCAGGAGCTGTTTTTTTTTTTTTTTGAGAAAATCAACACGATAGATAAACCCTTAGCCAGACTAACCAGAGGGCACAGAGACAGTATCCTACCTAACAAAATTAGAAATGAAAAGGGAGACATAACAACTGAAACTGAAGTAATTAAAAAAAAAAAGTCACCAGATACTCAACAACACTGGAAAATATTTATGAAATGGATGATTTTCTAGATAGATGTGAGGTACCAAAGTTAGGTAAGGTAAACATCATCCACTGTCCTAGTCACCAGAAGAGAGATACCATGATCACAAGGGGCAACAACATGACAGACTGAGAAGCAAGAGCAGTTACAGCCATGGCCCTGCTGGTGCTCCTGGCAACAGAACCCAAGTTTGCCTACACAGCAGATGACTTAGCCCTCATTTCCAAAGATTCCAGTCACCAGTTCAACAAAAATAAGAGACTGGGATACACCTCCAGGGGAAGAAAATCCTGCCATAAAGACAAACAGAGGCTATGATCAAACAGATGCATCAATGGACTCATTTAGGGGTAAACAAGTTCATCCAGACATTCTTCAAGACTAAGAATCATGAACCAGGGTTGAAACACCTTGTGGAGCAGGTGGTGCACAAGTGTGTGCCCTGCCAAAAAGTCAGTGTCTGCCACATCATGCTGGATCCAGAGAAGAGGTACCGGGGAAACAGACCTGGAATCTACTAGGAAGTAGACTTTACACAGCCCCTGTTTGAGGAATGGGACTACCCACCTATCTTAAAAATTTTAACCCAGAATTATTTCTGTCTAAAGAAAATACAGTGACTGAGTGGAGCAGAGACTGAAGGAAAGACCACCCAGAGACTGCCATATCTAGGGATCCATCCCATCTGCAGACATAAAACTCAAACACTATGACTGATACCAAGAAGCACTTGCTGACAGGTGCTTGAAGTCGAGGTCCCACAAGATCTTTAAGTGCCTGACCAATACATATTCAGATACTCTCATCCAACCACTAGACTGAGCACTGTGATCCCAAGGGAAGATTAAGGAGAAGAACTGAAGAAGCTGAAGTGGATTTCAACCCTGTAGAAAGAACAACAATATCAACTAACTGGATAGCCCCAACACCCAAAGCGCCCAGGGACTAAATCACCAACTAAAGAATACACTTGTAGGGACCCCATGGCTCCAATCACAGATGTCAAAATTGAGACAATCCCAAAATAGATTGGAAGATCGGAAACTGTGGGTGAGAATGAGGACATTTAGCAAAGGAGCTATTAGAATGTGATAGCTGTTGGGTAAAGGGGGTGTCAGTTTTCTTTCCTGTAGTGAACCAGACACTGGGACTGTTGGACACTGGGACAGGCCCCACTAATCATATACTACTGTTCTTGTAATTGTTAAAGATTTCTTCTTTTATTCTACCAGTATACTTCTGTGCTGTGTATTTCTAAACACATTCTTTTGAAGAGTTAGTTCAAGTTAGTTCAAGCTGTTAGCAGAACAGCTCTATATGGACAACAATCTTTAACTGGCAAAATAAAAAAATAAATTTTCACAATTATGCTTCATCATCTCTTTGCCTTATGTTAATCAAGAAAACTTTCTGGTAATGAGCTGGAACTATATATACATAATCTTTTCTATTTGCAAATTACCCTAGTAAATTGTGAAATCACTGAGAGATCTGAGAGCTAAGGGCTGAAATTGTGAAAGAAGTCATCCTTCTTCAGACACTACCAAACTAATTCTCTATTAACTTCAACTTTTAAACATCAAGGTACTTTGTGCATAGAGGTTGTATCTTACAAACGTTTAGATTTTAAATTTATTCACTCATTACTGAATGATGAGTGTTCTTTATTTTCTTCATAACAAAACTTCTTTCTTCCAAAGAAAAGTTTTCTCAAGTATTTATTCCATGTTTAGATTAAGGAAGACCAACCTCTTGTCACAACACTCATTTTCATTTATGACAATTCTTTCCTTTTTCCTTATAACTTTGTCACTTCAAACCTAGTATATACCTGTAAACAATCTTTCTTGGTGACTCCTGTTTTTATAAATTCTACAAATGAAAGTGTACTATTGGTCTTTTGGATGGTATCTTTTGTTCAGCAGTAACTTTATGATATTTTTATGACTATATGTATGTCTTACAGAAATAAACCACTTTTCTATTCTTTTATCAAAAAAAGAAAGAAATTGGGTTATGTGGCATTTAGTGAATACTGATCACACACACACACACACATACACACACACACACACACATATATATGAAATTTTATTTTTTATTTTATTTTTATTTATTGACTTTAAATTCTACTTACTTCCTCTTCCCAATCACCAGTCCCACAAATCTTACTCCCATACCTCTGTTTCTCTGATGAGTGGGTAGGGGGCCCTACTGGGTATCATCTGGCAATATATGTAAATTTTATAGGAATAGAAATGATTTCAGGATCTTTCTTCTGAACCCCAGTGGAGGATACTGAGTGCTCTGGAAGACTCTTCACACCGCAGGTCCTCGGAACCACCTCTGGATCACAGGTGAATGGAATGCAACATCAGTTCCAGAGAATTGCGGAGGGGCTTGTTCCAGAAGGAACAGGGTCAAAAGAACCCCACCCTCCCAGAGGCTGGGTTCCAGTACAGTCTGGGCCACCCCCACCATCCTTCTTCTGAACCCCAGTGGAGGCCTCTGAGCTCCAGAGGACTCTCCACACAGCAAGTCCTCAGGATAACCTCTGGATCTTGGGACCTCGGGATCACCTCGGGATCACGGGAAGCAGAGCAGAGACTCAGACCCCTGGGTACCTTCCTTGCCAGAGAAGAGTCGGTCTACAGGGAGGGCTCTGACCAGGGGACTCAGGAGGTGGATCAGAGCTCTAGACTTCTGGACACTTGCCCTGCAAGAGGAGAACTTGCCTGCAGAGAGTGCTCTGACCGCTGGGACTCAGGTGAGATTTGGATTCCCAGGAGTGCTAACAGAGGCTAACAGAATCACAGGGGTATCAAGCTCCAGCCAGAGACAGCTTGAACATTAACACCAGTGATTTCCAGATGGTGAAAGGCAAACATAAGAATCTTACTAACAGAAGCCAAGAACATTGGGCATCATCAGAACCCAGTACACCCACCAGAGTGAGTCCTGGATACCCCAACACACCCAAAAAGCAAGACACAGATATCAAATAATATCTCATGTTGGTGGTAGAAGATGTGAAGAAGGACACTGAAATTGATAGAATAGAAAGTGGGGGAAAGCCTTGAATATATGGGTATAGGGGAAAAATTCCTAAACAGAACAGCAATGTCCTGTGCTGTTAGATCAAGAATCGACAAATGGGACCTCATAAAATTGCAAAGCTTCTGTAGGGCAAAAGATACTGTCAATAAAACAAAAAAGCCACCAACAGATTGGTAAAGAATTTTTACCAATCCTAAATCTGATAGGGGTCTAATATCCAATATATACAAAGAGCTCAAGAAGCTGAACTCCAGAAATTCATATAACCCCATTAAAAAACGGGGTACAGAGCTTAACAAAGAATTCTCAACTGAGGAGTGCCAAAGGGCTGAGAAGCACTTGAAAATATGTTCAACATCCTTAATCATCAGGGAAATNCAAATCAAAACAACACTGAGATTCCACCTCACACCAGTCAGAATGGCTAAGATCAAAAATTCAGGTTACAGCAGATGCTGGTGAGGATGTGAAGAAAGAGGAACACTCCTCCATTGTTGGTGGGATTGCAAGCTTGTACAAACACTCTGGAAATCAGTCTGGAGGTTCCTCAGAAAACTGGACATAGTACTACTAGCAGATCCAGCAATATGTCTCCTGGGAATTTACCCAGAAGATGTTTCAACTGGTAATGAGGACACATGCTCCACTATGTTCATAGCAGCCTTATTAATATTAGCCAGAATCTGGAAACAACCCAGATGCCCCCAACAGAAGAATGGATACAGAAAATGTGGTAAATTTACACAATGGAGTACAACTCAAGTATTAAAAACAATGAATTTATGAAATTCTTAGGCAAATGGATGTATCTGGAGGATATTATCCTGAGTGAGGTAACCTAATCACAAAAAAGTCACTTGATATGCATTCACTGATAAGTGGATATTAGCCCTGAAACCTAGAATACCCAAGATACAATCTCCAAAACACAAGAAAATCAAGAAGAAGGAAGACCAACAAATGGTTACTTCATTCGTCCCTAAAATAGGGAATAAAATACCCATGGAAGGAGTTGCTGAGACAAAGTTTGGAACCGAGATGAAAGGATGGACCATCCAAAGACTGCCCCACCCGGGGACCACCCCATAATCAGCCACCAAATGCAGACACTATTGCATATGCCAGCAAGATTTTGCTGATAGGACCCTGATATTGCTGTCTCTTGTGTGGCTATGCCAGTGCCTGACAAATACAGAAGTGGATGCCCACAGTCATCTATAGGACAGAACACAGGGCACCCAATGGAGGAAATTCCAAAGAAGTGGAAAGGGTCTGCAACCCTATAGGTGCAATGACAATATGAACTAATCAGTACCCCCAGAGCTCGTGTCTCTAGCTGCATATATAGCAGAAGATGGCCTAATCAGCCATCATTGGAAAGAGAGGCCCCTTGGTCTTACAAACCTTATATGCCCCATACAGGGGAATGCCAGGGCCAAGAAGTGGGAGTGAGTGGTTAGGGAAGCAGGGCAAGGAGAGGGTATAGGTGACTTTCGGGATAGCATTTCAAGTGTAAATGAGGAAAATATCTAATAAAATAATTTTTTAAAAAAAGAAATGTTTTCAGGCTTCTTGTCACTTTTGGGGTGATATTTGTAACTTTTCCTAGCATGTTTAAGTACCTGCAACTCTTGTTAACTTGCAGCATGTTGTACAAAGTGGGCAATAGTTTCCAGTGCAGAGTATGATGTCCTATTTTCCTCTTACTAATACTTCATTAGCTATTCCTGAATTCCTTAGTGACTCTTCTTTGTTCTATATTAGTGCTTTAAAGGAAACAGCTGTGGGATCTGATGAACCCAAACAAGGTTGGGTTCCAATTAGACACACTGACTTCCTTACAAAACTCTCACACATCCAAGCCTGATTCACACAGAACTTTCTCTCTGTAGAACCTTCAGTGATAATTGAAACCCAAGAGACGCTCCAAAGACTTTGCCTCATTTGAGACACTCACAAGAAAAAAGAATTCCGTTTTGGTAATTAGGAGCTATAAGGAAATCTCAGAAATCATCCTGGCTCCCAAGGCAAGTGCTGTCATTGTCAGTTCAAGTGGATGAGGTTTTCCATTCTGAGGGAACTGAAGTGATAGAGCTAGGAAACTTTATCTCTGAGCTTCTCTTCTTCTCTCTCCTACACTGCAGATAGCCATGGCATGATTTTACACTGAGCTGAAGCTTCTGCTGAAGAAAAGAGCGAGGTGTGCAATTTGTACTGAATCTGGTAAGCAGAGAAATAAGAAAGCTCTACTAAGTGTGGAAATCTGTAAAAGGTTCTCTAGGGTAGAAACAAGTCCAGAAAAGTGTCAGCTAAGGAAGAAGAAAATTTTCTGGATTATAAGCAGATTTGCTAAAGAGAAGAATGTCCATGACCTGATGCTAATCCATGATGTTCCTAATAGTGTGTGATAAAATCTTGTCTGATTCTGAGTAGTGGTGAATTAGCCCAGTGATATATTGAATCTGACTTCAAAGTTGTTTAGAAATGATAGTAATTATTTCAGTCATGTTTCCATGTTTCAATATTTTACATGAATATCACATGAATTTTTAACTATAGCAATCTTAGATACTAGGAGAAACGATTCTAGTGCTAGATAAAAATTAAAATGGAATTATAGTAATTAAATTCAGGAACAAAAATCTAGAACCTAAGTCAGCTTCTGTAGTAAAAACCTGTTTGTTGTGCAGACTAACATATGACTAGGAAAGGATCTAAGATTCAGTGCTGTTCTAAATTCAGAAGCTGTTTTCATCTTTGAAGTTGGGGCACATGCTGCGGTGTAGAGGCCATTGTCTTGGGCAGTTTTGTAGAATGTTCATTTGATTTTCATGTATGGCAAACATGATGTTCATTATGTCATTGCCCCTTACTTAGCAAGACTCCACTGTCCCTGTATTATTAAGATTAGGTTTTCAAGTTTTCATGGTTGACGTTTATACCTATAGTTTTGTTCATGGCAGGCAAAGAGTTGATCATAACGCTATGTCCACAGCACATATTTTTACTTTATTTAAATTTATACAATTAATATATTTCTTCGTGTTTTCAGATTCTGATTATGTACGGCTTGTGGTTAAATGACCTTCAAAAATTTTATTACTAAAATGTTTAACTAAACCTCTGGATTCATAAATAGAACCCTGTAATTTCGAATTGCTAATATATTAATATATCTTGTTTGTGTGCCTGTATTTATGTGTAGGTTTTCTGTAAGTTTAGATGCACTCTCCATCAACTGTGGTTTATTCAGAGGACAATCTCAGTTGGCCTTCCTTAGACAAAATTCATTGTTTTGTTTTTGGAACATGATCTCCCAAATGCCTGTTACTCTAATTACACTATGTGGGCTGTTCAGTGATCCCAAGTAAGTTCTTGTGTCTGCCTCTCCATTTAGTGTTCTGCCAAAAGTGAATGACAGTAGCATATCTATTGTTATTCCTATTCTGTTCATGTTTACAGAGTCATATTGGCAAGGCTTTATGTGCATACCTTTTAACATTCCTAGGAGCAACTGCCTCAAAGCAAATTACCATTTTCTCTGGCTTTTACAATCATACCTTTTTCTTTTCTAAATGGTCTATAAGCCTTATGTGCAAGCATTGACATGTGGACCTCTTAGTAAGAACTGGGCTCCAAAATCTGCATTTCAATTTGATGTGGATTTCTGTATCAACTGATCAATGCTGATAACATAGTACAGGTAGCAATATATAGGTTGTATTTACATATTTGTAAATATATAGCACACATATATGCCTAAATATATCTGAATATATGCTTATTTATACATGTAACATCAATTACTGAAAAGGGGGGTCATGATAGAACTGTGAGCAAGGAAGAGTAAATGAGAGGCTATGGAGAAAGAATGGGGAAGGGGAAAATTATGTAATTATGTTATAATAAATCTAAATTAAAAGTAAGTTTTGGATATACATTTTCCAATTGTGATGTAAGCAGTTTAGCAATTAAGCTTCTTGTTCATCTCAGCAATGATCTATGCCACAGAGTTAATTTATGTGTTAGTTTTCTTGTTTCATAGCTGATTATTTGTTTTGAACAAAGTTTATAAAATCAATATTGTGTTCATCCTCATTTGAGACACACCATCCTGATTTTATCATGAAATCATAAAAATATTTTGATGTAAAAATATTGGGTCTATCTTAGCCTATCAAATTTAAATGGGGCTTAGGTATGTTCTGTTGTATAAGAAGAGTGTATTTTTATACACCATTTTAGGATACTATGAAAATATACTGAGTGTCAGGTCAACATTTCAAAATGTATCTGACATAGCTTATTCAGGACAAAATTATGTGATTTTCTGTGCAAGTATTCAGTTTATGTTCTCATATCTCAAGTCACCAAACTACACTGAATTACCTTTTTATCCTCATTAATTAAATCATTTCTTCACTTTACATTCCAGTCACTGCCCCCCACCCCATGTTCTCCCTCACACAGAACCAAGCTCCTCCCTCCCTCCCTTTCTCCTGTGAGAAGATGAACACCCTTAAGTGTTCCCCCACTTCAAGTTTCTATCACATCAAGTTTCAGCAAGGCAAGCACATCTTCTCCCACTGAGGGCAGGGAAGGCAGTCTAGTTAGGGGAAAAAGATCCACAGGCAGGCAACAGATTTAGGGACAGACCCCACTCCACTTGCTGGGGGACACACATGAAGACTGAACTGCATATCTTGCTACATATGTGCTAGGGCTATAGGTCAATCCTGTGTTTGCTCTTTGGTTGGTGGTTAATTCTCTGAAAGCACCCAGGGTCCTTTGGAGTTCTTTTGTCCTCTGCATCTCTCTCTTCTTCACTCTGCAATAAGACTCCCTGACTTTTGTACCATGTTGGGTTGTGGGTCATTTACTGTATCTGTTTCAGTCAGCTGCTGGGTAGGAAATCTTTGAGAACAGTTATTCTCAGCTCCTGACAGCATTTAATACTGTGAGGGATTGTTTCCGGCTCACTGGTTGGGCCTCAAGTTGGCTCACTGCCTTGTTCTCCCCTGGATCTTTGTCCCTGCATTTCTTGTACATAGGACCAATTTTGTGTTGACATTTTTGCATGTGTTGGTGTCCTTATCACTGGGGTGGTCCTTCCTGGCTACAGGAATTGGCCACTTCCAGTTATATATCTAGTGCTAGGAGTCTCATCTAATACCACATACATAGACTCCCTGTAGCCTCCCTAATTCCACAATTTCCTTTCATTTTTCTCATTGATCTGCCCACCTGTCCTGTTTCTTCAAAACCTGATTCCAAAACTCCCCATCCTCTTTCTCCATCTACCACCCATGACAGTTTTATTCCCTCTGATAAGTGAGATTAAAACATCTTAGCTTGGCCCTTACTTCTTGTTTATTTTTTTATTCTTGTGGAGTGCAGCTTGTTAATCCTATACTTTATGGCTTATATCTACTTATAAGTAAGTACATGTGATGCATGTACCGTTGGTTTATGTCTCTCCATATAATACCTTCTAGTTCCATCCTTTTGCCCACAAATTTCATGCTGTTTTTGTTTTTAACAGCTGAGGAGTATTCCGTTGTGTGAATGAATCACAGTTTCTGTATTCATTCTTCCACTGCGGGACCTCTGGGTTGGTTCTAGTTTTTGGCTATTATTAATAGATTTGCTATAATCACAATGGAGCACATATCCTTTTATTGTAGTGGGTCATCCTTTGGTTATATGCCCAGTAGTGTTATACTTTGGCCTCAAGGTATAACTATTTATTTTCAATTTTCTGAGAAATCACCAGATTGATTTCTAGAGTGGTTTACAAATTTTTCACTCCCACCAGCACTGGAGGAGTGTTTGCCATGCTGAAACTCTTAGCCAGCATATGGAGTTGCTTGAGTATTTTTCTTTTAATTATTACTTTTTTTCTCAACTCAATTCTTCACTGAGTTAGAAAGGGCAATTTGCAAATTCATCAGGAATAATTATTACTTATCTTACCCCTTCTCATGGGTTTAAGATGGAATCTCAGGATTTTCTTTGTATTTCCTTGCTGACTAAGGACATTTAACATTTCTTTAAATGCTTCTTGGCCATTCAAGATTCCTCTGTTGACAATTCTCTGTTTAGCACCATATGCCATTTTTTAATTGTCTTATTTAGTTTGTTGTTGTCTAACTTTTTGAGTACATTATATATTTTGTATATTTGCACTCAGTTCAATGAAAGATTGTTGAAGAAATTTTCTCAGTCTGTGTGCTAACATTTTGTACTATTGACAGTGTCCTTAGCTGAACTGAAGATTTCGGTTCCAAGAAGTCTCATTTAACAATTCTTTATTTTGGAGCCTGAGACTTTGATGTTCTGCTCAGGAAGTTGGCTCCTGTGTTCAACATTATTTCCCACTTTCTCTTCTACTATATTTACTGGTTTTATGTTGATGTCTGTGTTCTACATGGACTAGGCAAGATGATAAAAATGGATCTGTTTACATTCTTTTACACACAACCAATAAATCCAGGAGTATTTGTTGAAGATGCTTTCTTGTTTGTGTTATATAATTTTGATTTCATTTTTGTAAACAGTCAAGTTTCCATAGGTGTGTGGGTTTATTTCTGGGTCTTCACTTTGTTTTCATTGATTGACCTGTCTGGTTCTGTACAAATACCATTCTGTTTTTATTACTATTAATCTGTAGTATATCTTGAAATCTGGAATTCTGATACCTCCAGAAGTTTTCTTATTATACAGAAGTCTTTTAGCTATCTAGATATTTTGGTTTTTCCACATGAAGTTTTTATTGGTCCTTTGAAGATTTGTAAATAATTATGTTCTTGATGGGAATCACATTTAGTCTGTAGACTGCTTTTGGGAAGATGCCCATTTTTACTTTATTAATCCTACCAATTCATGAGCATGGGATTTCTTTCCATCTTCTGATATCTTTACTTTCATTCTTCAGAGACTCAAAATTCTTGTCATACAGATCTTTTCTTGCTTTACACCAAGATATTTTATATGACTTATGTCTATTGTGAAGGGTATTATTTCCCTGATTTCTTTCTTAGCCCAATTATTATTTGTATAAATGAAGGAAGGCTACTGATTTTTTAAATTAGTTTTGTATTCAGCCACTTTGCTGAAGGTACTTATCAACTATAGGAGTTCTTTGGTATAGTTTTAGAGGGCATTTTTGTATACTATAATATCTACAAATAGCAATACTTTGACTTCTTCCTTTTCAATTTTTCTCCCCCTTCATCTCCGTTTATTTCTTTTTTTCTTTCTTTTCTTTCTTTCTTTCTTTTTTTTTTTTATTTTGAGACAGGGTTTCTCTGTGTAGCCTTGGCTGTCCTGGAACTCACTCTGTAGACCAGGCTGGCCTTGAACTCAGAAATCTGCCTGCCTCTGCCTCCCAAGTGCTGGGATTAAAGGTATGTGCCATCACGCCAGGCTTCTGTTTATCTCTTGTTGCTCTAGGTAGCACTTCAAGAACTATACTGAAGAAATACAGAGGGAGTAGTCAGCTTTTCCTTGTCCCAGATTTTAGTGAAACTACTCTAAGTTTCTCTCCATTTAATTTGATGATGGCTATGGGCTTGAAATATATTGCTTTTGTTGTGTTAAGATATATGTCTTATATCCCTGATCCCTCCAAGACTTTTAAGATGAAGGGGTCAGAGGCTTGTTTAGCCTCTAAAGAGATAATGACATGGTGTTTTTTCTTTCAGAATGTTTATATGTCAGATTACATTGATGGATTATTATACATTGAACCATGCCCGCATCTCTGAGATGAAGCCTACTTGATCATGGGGAATGATTTTTGATGTGTTGTGGACTCAGATTGTGAGTATTTTATTGGGTATTTTTGCATAAATGTTCATAAGATAAATTGGTCTGAAATTCTTTGATGAGTCTTTGTGTAGTTTAGGTATCAGGCTGACTGTGGTCTCATCAAATGAGTTTCACAATGTTTTTTCTTTTTCTATTTCTATTTGTGAAACAATTTTATTGTTCCATAAAATTGGTAGTAGCTATTCTTTGAATGTCTCATAGAATTCTCTTCTAGAACTATCTGGCTCTGGGCTTCTTTTGGTGGTGAGACTTTTAGTGGCTGCTTCTATAAATTTGGGGGTTAGAGGATTGTTTAAACAGTTTTTCTTATCTTGATTTAATATTGGTAAGTGGTATCTATCTATAAAATCATCCATCATCCACTTTCATTAGATTTTTCAGGTTTTTTGTAGTACAGGATTTTGAAGTAAGATGTAATACTTTTTTTTTTTTTAAATTCCTCAGTATTTGGTGTTATACCTCCCTTTTCATTTCTGTGCTAATTCAAATACTGTCTCTCTGACTTTAGTTAGTCAAACTAACTGTTAGTTTTTTTTTTACTTGTTTCCAATTGATCGATTTCAGCTCTGAGTTTGATTATTTCTTGCCATCTACTCTTCTTGGGTATGTTTGCTTCTTTTTACTCTAAAGCTTTCAGGTGTGTTCTGTTAGCTTCTTGTACATTTATAGACACCTCTGTCTTTAAGTTACTGAAATTTTCTTCTAGAATTTTGTTGAAGATATTTTCTGCCTTTGAGTTGGGAGTCTTCTCATTCTATTTCTATTATTCTTTGGTTTGGTCTTTTCATAGTGTCCTGAAGTTCCTGCATGTTTTGTGTTAACAACATTTTATCTTTCGCATCTTCTTTGAATGATGTATGAATTTCATCCATTGTGTTTTCTATCCCTGAGAGTCTCTATTACATCTTTTGTTTTTTGTTGGTGATACTTGTGTCTGTCATTCTTGTTCCCTTCCTTAGGTTTTCTGTCTTCTAGGATTGGTTCCTTGACTGAGGGTCATTATTGTTGTTGTTATTATTATTGTTGTTACTATTATTACTATTATTGTTATTATTATGTATTGGTTGAATTTTACTTTCAAATTATTGATTTGGAGGTGTCTTCAATCTCATAGAACCTCTTAGGTTGAAGGGTCTTTCAGTAACTATGATTACTATTTCTATCTTCACAGATCTACCATGGAAGATGCAACTTTGGATACAATTTCCTGAGAGTGTTTCCACCTGCCTCAACAAGAAAAGTATTCCAGGTAGGTTGAATTTAAGGAGCTCTCATGAACTTTTCAAGTTCTTTCAGTAAGATGCTTTACATTCTGTCAATTGTTCTTTGTAAGGCTTAATTATTTGAAGGAACACACAAGTTCCTTATTTTTTACCCAAGTGTAACAAAAATTCAGGAACATCAAAATTAATTCACATTATGCAGGACATTAATGATTGTAAGTCTTGTTATTTGTTTTTTATTCATTGCATGATCTTGTTCTGTGCTTCCACGCTGTTCATTCTAAAGAGCCTAACTACTTCTTATGCATCATCTTTAAGCAACCCATCCAAAGACTCACATTCTGATTCTGTGATAGGAAATTTTAAAAACTCACTGTAATTTAAAATGGAACTCGTGTTTTTCTACCGCATGCCCATCAATTAATAAGAGATGACCTGTGGGTGGAAATTACAGGAATTTATGTGTGGCAGTAGTATGATGTTAGAGACATCTAGGCTAGATCCAGATAATTTTTAGAGTGAGATACTACCTGAACTACTCCACCTCACAATATAGAAATAAGATATTGACAACTGTATATATTAATGTTGTTTGTCAGTAAATCAATCGTTTGTTCTCAGGTATTAT
Source organism: Mus pahari (assembly GCF_900095145.1). NCBI lineage: Eukaryota > Metazoa > Chordata > Mammalia > Rodentia > Muridae > Mus > Mus pahari. The sequence continues at coordinate 16,034,918 of NC_034610.1, read as the reverse complement.
GAGTTGCTGTGTGATTATGAGGACATAGGTTCATATCTATTTCCAACTTTAGGATATTTAATCAGGGTGGACCTATGCTGTGCTTTATACAAATTAAATTATAATGTAAGAACTCATATTTTCCTGGGAAGTTTTTGATGAATTTTACTTTAGTGAATGGTTTGCTCTTCCATTTATATTGTTACAGAGATTGTTACTGCGTATCACCTGTGTCGGTGCAATTGCAATGAACAAGTGAGGATGTCTCTTAGCAGTGACTACTTGTTTATACTTTGTGAAATTTGGTTTTGAAGAAATCATCACAACAGTGAGATTTTTGACAAATATGTCCATAACTATTCTTGATAAATATTTCAGTCATGTGAAAGCTATCAACAGTTCCTGATACCTACATTATCCTAATCCTTAATAAGAGCTGTTATCTCCAATGTTTTTTTCATTACATCTATGCTACTGTATAATGACACCAAACAGTGAATCTAATAAGAACACTGGACATTTTCCCCTTGTTTACTCATCATTTCAATATAATTTTGTGTTTTGTTTCTTATATACAATGTCCTGTAGCTTTGAATAATCTATTTTCTTTGTATTTTCACTTGGAAAGACTTCACCACACAAGGTAATTTTACTGTGACTCCCTCCCACAACTTGACTCAAGCATACATATGGCATCATATATGAATTTTAGTGAAATTTGATAAAAGCTCTTTTTCACTGTAACATGTTCTAATTTTTAGCATCGACTTACACATAGTATTCTATCCCTTACTATAAACATTTTTCTACAATTATATATTAACTGCTGTGTATAAAACATATGGTTTTATAGCTTCAGTGTCACATGAGGATCATATGAATTTTTTCACATTCAAAATGGTGACTAAAGTCTATTTTTTTCTATGTGACTGGATTGCAGAAGAAGTGAATATTCATTCCATCTGAACTCATTAGCAATTGCTTCTCACTGGATCGATTATCACTATTCTTAATGCTCAAATTTCTCCAGAATGTGGTGGCTATTCTGTTCATAAACATGTGCACTCAGATTTTGAAAGTTTCATGGAAAATTATTAATGATAAAATAGTTGTTTTGAAACAGTCTTGCTATGATGTCCACCATGACTTTGAACATAGGTACTCCTGTAATGCTTGAACACACACAGCTCAACCTATAAAACTTCAAACCATGTTGTGGTTCAGAGACATGATTGTTGCCATTATTCAAAGAAAAAACTACTGAATGACAGAATGGACTTTAGGGACATGGCAGTAGGAATAGTGCTCTCAGTTGAGATTCTACTTGGTATTCTGGGAAACTTCTCCCTTCTTTTCTACTATCTAATCCTTTACTACAAAGAACACACATTAAAGATCATAGATATGATTCTTATACATGTGTTTACATCAAACTCCTTGATCCTTCTCTCCAAAGGACCCCCTGAAGTAATGGGAGCTTTTGGGTCAAAGCAGTTATTCAATGATGTTGGGTGCAAACTTATTTTATATGTTCAAAGAATTGCCAGGTGTATGTCCATCACTACCACCTGTCTCTTGAGTGTCTTTCAGGCTATCACCATCAGTCCCAGGAACTCCTGCTGGAAGGAATTTAAAATTAAGACTACAAAGTTTATGGGCTTGTCCATTTCCCTCTGCTGGGTCATGTTCATGTTACTAAATATGCTTTTCCCTTTATATACAACTACCAAGAGTAATAGAGAAAATAAGACACAGAAGAGTGATTCTGAATTCTGTCACTCTGGAGGCCGTGACAAAATAGTAGATTTATTGTATGCAGCATTTTGTGTGTTTCCAGAAGTCTTATTTTCTTTACTCATTGTAGTTTCCAGTACCTTCATGATTGTCATACTTTACAGACATAAGAAAAGGGTTCAACATATCCTCTATAAACATGCTTCTCTTAGAATCTCTGCTGAAAACAGAGCTACACAGACAATTCTGATCCTGGTTTTCACCTTTCTAGTGTTTAATACACTTTCTTCCATTTTACACGGCTATATTGCTCTTTCACATGATCCCAATTGGTGGGTAATGAATATAACAGCTATCATAGCTTTGTGTTTTCCTACTTTAGGCCCATTTGTGATGAGTCATGATTTTACTGTTTCTAGATTTTGCTTTACCTGGATAAAAAAAAATATAAACATAAAATGATCTTGTAATTAAACTGTACATTGTGGTTTTTTTTAATGATGAAGATCTATTCTTGGGTCACTTTTGTCATTCAAATTTCAGTGTATTAGTGAAATAATATATGAGGAGATCACATCCATTTAATTTTTTTCATCATATTTTCCCTTATAGATTATAGTCTAGATAACCACAGGTTTTTTAGCTCAATAAACTATGCTATGTATAGACTATATTTCATTGACTGAGCCTATGATCTTTTTATAATATGGTTAGTTACTCTTGCTATATTATTACCATACTTGCTTATATGGACACATATAACAAGCAACACTTTGTTGTTGTTGTTGCTGTTCGAAATGTTCATGACTGAATTCTCTCTTCCTACTTTAGAGGACTTAACAAGGACCACACTATGAATGATAACAAATACAGACAAATATAACTGCTTGATTCTTCTTGCTTCATGAGTTTAGTATTTTGAAGTTCTCTATATGTCTGCACAGTTATTGTGTGACAGCAAACAGAAGACTCGTGCATTCTATAATCAGACAATATCCCAGCACTGAGGGAAGAGGAAGAAAGGCATTATTTCAAACAATCTTTGAAATCTTAGTAGCATTGGATAGCTGCTGGTAAATAGATGGATTCATTTTACTGAAGTGCAAATTTCTGTTTTCCTAAGAGAAACTGTGTGCTTTGTTATTATTTTTTTTCTGAAAACTCTGAGAGAATGTTTTTGCTGAAGCAGACATGTGGGATGATTGGGATGATGTTTTGATGAGAACAGACATGTGCTGTTTTTCTGGAAGAAGCCTTTAAAAAGTGCATGTGATCCCATAAACAACCACCAAACCCAGACACTATTGCATATGCCAGCAAGATTTTACTGACAGGACTCTGATATAGCTGTCTCTTGTGAGGCTATGCCAGTGCCTGGCAAATACAGAAGTGGATGCTCACAGTGGATGGAACACAAGGTCCCTAATGAAGGAGCTAGAGAAAGTACCCAAAGAGCTAAAGGGGTCTGCAACCCTATAGGAGGAACAACAATGTGAACTAACCAGTAACTCCAGAGTTTGTGTCTCTAGTTTCATATGTAGCAGAGGATGGCCTAGTCGGTCATCATTGGGAGGAGAGGCCCTTGGTCTTGTGAAGATTATATGCCCCAGTACAGGGGAATGCCAGGTCCAGTAAGTGGGAGTGGGTGGGTTGGGGACCAGGGCAGGGGGAGTGTATAGGGGACTTTCAGGATAGTATTTGAAATGTAAATGAAGAAAATATCTAATAAAAAAAGATAAAAACAAACAAACAAAAAAGTGCATGTGATGTTTTCCTAGAGCAGATGCTTGGCAGAACACATTATGTTCGGAAAGGGTAAAAATATAACCCAACAGAGTGGATGACACTGTGTGGTATTGGTATGCCTTGCCATTCTTTACTAATCATCAGTGTACCTCGCTGACTCTGGTCTTTGCTGATGATGCTGTGTGGGATTGGATAGCATTTCCACTCTTTGCAGGATGAAAGTCATCCTTTGACATGACTTCATAGAGAGAAATATACCAAAGAACTTCTGGTGGTATTTTGGCAGCTTCTTGCCACTTTGTCAGACCTGGCTCTATTTGCAAATCCTCATGTTTTACTCTGTATAGATCTGCCATTGCTGATTCATGAATGGGGTTTGCAAGGGGTCGAGCTACCATTGATGATTCATGTGAACTGAATTGCTGATATCCTGACAATGCAGAATGGATTCATTTCAAAGAAATAATTCTAAATGGGTCCATATCCTCCTTTGCCATATTAGCTTTTCCTTTCCACTACCTCTGGTAGGTGGTGGGCTTGAAGGGAGGGTAAACCATTTAAGTGCACTTATTTAAAAAGTTTTCGGAAAATTGAAGGCAATACTTTACTGTATAAATGTGACTACCTGTTAAGCTGAGCACATTCAAAGCAGAAAGCATACCTAAGAGTTCTTGACCAATCCAAAGTAGCTTTTATGTGATTTAAAATAGAAGAAAGTGAAGAACAGGCAGATCTAAAGGAATTTGGGAGCAATGTTGACTATGATCATGATATAGTGTATGAAACTTCTGACCTACTCGGCCATCATTAGGAAGAGAGGCCCCTAGGTCTTGCAAACTTTATATGTCCCTGTACAGGGGAATGTCAAGGTCAAGAAGTGGGAGTGGGTGGGTAGGGGAGCAGGGCGGAGGGGGAGGGTATAGGGAACTTTTGTAATAGCATTTGAAATATAAATAAAGAAAATATCTAATAAAAATTTTTGAAAAAAAAGTAAACTCTAATAGGTGTTTGAGGTTTCATCTTCTACCCATAGGAACAAGTCAGTGGTAAATGCAATGGGGAGCTCTACTCTGAATATTCAAGCAATGGCTTGTTGGCAGAAACCTTAGGTGGCTGTTCTTGAGGATATAAATAGCTTAGACCAGACCCTGACCAATACAGATGCAGAAGCTCACAGCCAATCATTGGACTGTGCCTGGGGACCCCAATGGAGGTGTTAGGGGAAGGACTGAAGAAGCAGAAGGGGTTTGCAACAACACGGGAAAACTAATAATATGAACCAACCATACCCACCAGAACTCCCAGGGACTAAAGCACCAACCAAAGAGTACACATGGAGGGACCCATTGCTCCAGTTGCTTATGTAGCAGAGAAGTGCCTTATCTGGTATCAATGGGAGGGGAGGCCCTTGGTCCTGTGTGCCGCAGGCTACCTCCTTTCTTTGGGTGGGGGTTCTCCTGTCTGCGTTGAATGGGTCCCTGGTGGCAGATGGGCAAGGATTTGGTGGATTGACAAACAGAGTCCACAGTAGAGAGAGTGTTGAATCTGAGTGTATTTTTCTAAATTGAGCATCAAACTTTTATACAGGAGAAAAGACAAGAGAAGCCAGGCAGGACACAAAACAAAGGATTGCATACATCAAAAGACCAGGGGAACCAGGCAGCTTAAGGAGGAAGCCAGGTGTAAAGCTAGTCAATTGTTAACCTCCACCACCAGGGGTTCCTAGTAAATGCTTGATTATGCTATTCCTTTGGGCCTAGTGAAAAAACCTGTTTCAGGGGGATTTAAAACCCACCTCTCACCAGGTCAATGTGTATTCCCTGTCCTCAGTAAACACTTCTGCAGACTAGCATTGAGCTATTCTGGCTCTTTTCTTTGTAATGCCTAATTAGTTTCACCAGTCTTTACTAGAAGTAAATTTGAATGTTAATGAATAGGTAACCTTTTCACTGAATCCTACTGAATTCTGAGCTCCTCCTAGGCTTTAAGGATATTTTAGGATGCTGGAACACTGGTAGAGGCTCACCTATGATAAAATTCAACCTTTAAAGGCACTTATAATACTGAAAGAGAGCATACACCATACTAACGTGTGGATAGGGTGAGTACATGGGTTTTTGGAATGCCAAGGCTCCAGGAAGCTGAGTTTCCTTGAAACTCTTTGCCGTGTGAGCACTTCCAGGCCTCTTGGGCCTGTCAAGCAGATTTCACTGGAGTGGGCGTGGCACCTGTGGAGGCTTGATGCCCCAGCATAGAGGGATGCTATGTAGGTGAGGCAGGAGTGGGTGGGTAGGTAGGGGAGCACCCTCATAGAAGCAGGGAAGAGGGGAATGGGATAGGGGTTTTGTGTTGGGGAGGGAACCGGGAAGTGGGATAATATTTGAAATGTAAATAAATGAAGTAACCAATAAAAAAAAAAAGGAAAAAGTGAATTAGGTCACAGCTCCTTAAATTGACAAAGGACAACTGTATAAGAAAGAGACTATTGAAGTGTATAAATATATAAAATGGAGAAAGCACAGTAAAAATGGATACAATACAAAATCTAAAAAGTTCATAACACAAACATCTAGGAAATTTGAGACAACCAAACCTAAGAATAACAGGAATAGGTCAAAGAGAAGATTTGCAGCACAAGGGCCCAGAAAACATCTTCAAGAAAATAAATGAAGAATATTTCCCTAACCTAAAGAAAGTGATGCCTATAAATGTACAAGAAGCTTAGAGAATACCAAACAGATTGGGGCAGAAAATCCTCCCACTACAATATAAATCAAACCACTAAATGTTCAGAATAAATAAAGAATATTAAAAGCTGCAAGGGAAAAAGACCAAGTAATGTATAAATGTAGATGAATCAGAATTACACCCAGCTTCTTAACAGAGACTTTAAAGGTCAGAAGAGTTGGAGAAATGTCTTGCAGACCATAAAATACTACAGATTTCTGCACAGACTACAATATCCAGCAAAACATTCAATCACCCTAGATGGAGAAATCAAGATTTTCATGAAAAACATCTTTCCACTAACAAAGTCCTACATAGGATACTAGAAGGAGAACTCCAACCCAGTGAGCTAACTATACTCAAAAAGCACAACAAAGAAATATTATCACATAATCAAAATCAATAAAATAGAAACACATACACACACTACTACCACCAATATTAAAATAACACAAATCAACAATCATTGGTCATTGCTATCTCTAAACAGCTATTGACTCTATTTCCTTAAAAAAGGACAGAGGCTAGCAAAATGGATGGAGAAACAAAATCCATCATTCTGCTATATACAACAAACACATTTCAAAAACAAAGATAGATATTACCTCAGAATATGGCTGGAAAAATGGTTTCCCAGGCAAAATGATCCAAGATACAAGCTGATGCAGCCATTCTAATATCTAATAAAGTAGACTTTAAACCAAAGTAATCAAAAGAGATGGTGAAGTTCACTTCATACTCAACAAATAAAAATTCATCTTAGAGAACATCTCAATTCTGAACATTTATGTACCAAGTACAAAGACAGCCACATTTATAAAAGAAGCATTACTTAAGCATAAATTACACATACACCCACACACATTAGTAGTGGCAGACTTCCTAACCCCACTCTCACCAATGGACATCATTTAGAGAGAAATGAAATAGAAATAATGAAAATAACAGAGGTTATATCTCAAATATAACAAATATTTATAGAACATTCCAAACTAATACAAAAAAAAAATATCTTCTTCACAGCACCTCATGGAACCCTCCCCCAAATTGACCATATAATTGGTTACAAAGCAACTCTCAACAGATACAAAGAGATAGAAACAACACCATGTATCCTATCTGATCACAATGAATTTTACCCAAAACTCAAGAACAGTAACAATAGAAGGCCTATAAACTCATGGAAACTGAACATCTCCCTATTCATTGAACACTTGGTCAGGAAAGAGAAAGAAAGAAAGAAAGAAAGAAAGAAAGAAAGAAAGAAAGAAAGAAAGAAAGAAAGAAAGAAAGAAAGAAAGACTTTCTGTAATCTAGTGAAAATGAGGGCACAATATACCAACATACCCAAACTGAGAGAAATGCTAAGAGGACATTTCATTACACTAACTGCTTTCTTAAAGAAACTGTGTAGAAGAATGCGAATTGATCCATTCTTATCTCCTTATACTAAGGGCAAGTTTAAGTGGATTAAGAAACTCCACATAAAACCAGAGACACTGAAACTTATAGAGGAGAAAGTGGAGAAAAGCCTCGAAGATATGGGCACAGGGGAAAAATTCCTGAATTGAACAGCAATGGCTTGTGCTATAAAATCGAGAATTGACAAATGGNACCTNATAAAATTGCAAAGCTTCTGTAAGGCAAAAGACACTGTCAATAAGACAAAAAGGCCACCAACAGATTGGGAAAGGATCTTTACCAATCTAAATCATATAGGGGACTAATATCCAATATATATATATAGAACTCAAGAAGACAGACTCCAGAAAAACAAATAACCCCATTAAAAATTGGGCACAGAGCTAAACAAAGAATTCTCAACTGGGCAATGTCAATGGCTAAGAAGCACCTCCAAAAATCTTTAACATCCTTAATCATTAGGGAAATGCAAATCAAAACAACCCTGAGATTCCACCTCATTCCAGTCAGACTGGCTAAGATCAAAAATTCAGGTGACAGCAGATGCTGGCGAGGTTGTGGAGAAAGAGGAACACTCCTCCATTGTTGGTGGAATTGCAAGCTTGTACAAACACTCTGGAAATCAGTCTGGCAGTTCCTCAGAAAATCGGACATAGTACTACGAGAGGAACCAGCAATACCTCTCCTGGGCATATATCCAGAAGATCTTCCAACTGGTAATAAGGACACATGCTCCACTATGTTCATAGCAGCCTTATTTATAATAGCCAGAAGGTGGAAAGAACCCAGATGTCCCTCAATAGAGAAATGGATTCAGAAACTGTGGTACATTTACACAATGGAGTACTACTCAGGTATTAAAAACAATGAATTTATGAAATTCCTTGGCAAATGGATGGATCTGGAGGGTATCATCCTGAGTGAGGTAATGCAATCACAAAAGAACACACATGATATGCAATCACTGATAAGTGGATATTAGCCCAGAAGCTTAGAATACCCAAGATACAATTTGAAAAGCACATGAAGCTCAAGAAGAACAAAGAACAAAATGTGGACACTTCGCCCCTTCTTAGAATTGGGAATAAAACACCCATGGAAGGAGTTACAGAGACAAAGTTTGGTGCTGAGATGAAAGGATGAACCATCCAGAAATTGCCCCACCCAGGGGTCCATCCCATAACCAGCCAACAAATGCAGACACTGTTTCATATGCCAGCAAGATTTTGCTGAAAGGACCCTAATATAGCTGTCTCTTATGAGGCTATGCCAGTGCCTGGCAAACACAGAAGTGGATGCTCACAGTCAGCTATTGGAGGGAACACAGGGCTCCCAGAAGAGGAGCTAGAGAAAGTACCCAAGATGCTGAAGGGGTCTGCAACCCTATAGGTGGAACAACAATATGAACTAATCAGTACCCCCAGAGCTCATGTCTCTAGCTTCATATGTAGCAGAAGATGGCGTATTCAGCTATCATTGGGAAGAGAGGCCCCTTGGTCTTGCAAACTTTATATGCCCCAGTACAGGGAAATACCAGAGCCAAGAAGTGGTAGCGGGTGGGTAGGGGAGCGATGATGGGGTATAGGTGACTTTGGGGATAGCATGTGAAATGTAAATGAAGTAAATACCTAATAAAAAATTGGAAAAAAAGAATAAAAAAACAAAAGAAATGAGAATACTCATATTAATGAACAAAGCAAACACACCCAAGAGGAGTCGATGACAGGTAGTAATCATACACAGGCTTGAAATCAATCAGAAACAAATAGAATGATACAAAACATCAACAAGGCCAAGAACTTATTGTTTGAGAAAGTCAACAAGGGAGACACACTGTTTGGTAACCTAATTAAATGGCAGAGAGACAGTTCCCAGAGTATCAAAATTAGAAATAAAAAAGGACAGAGTACATGTCCCATGGGTGGGCACCAATTCCTGACACTATTACTGATGCTATGTTGTGCTTGCAGACAGGAGCCTAGTATGGTTGTCCCTGAAAAGCTTCTACCAGCAGCTGACTGAGACAGATGCAGATAATCACATCCAAGCATTGGACAGAGGTCAGGGACTCCTATGCAAGAGTTAGGGCAAGGATTGAATGACCTGAAGTGGATGGCAACACCATAGGAAGTTCAACAGTTTCAACTAACCTGAACCCCTCAGAACTCAAAAAAAAAACAAAAAAACAAAAAAACAAAAACAACAACAAAAAAACAGAGCCAACAACCAAAGAGCATACATGGGCTGGTCTGAGGGCCCTAGCACTTATGTAGCAGAGGGCATCCTTGTCTGGCCTCACTTGAAGAGGAAGATTTTAATCCTGTTGAGACATTATGTAGGAGATACCCAGGGGGATGTCCTCTAAGAGGCTAAGGATAGGGGACATGGAGGGGAAAGAACTTGGCAATAGGAGACAGGTAGGGGTTAATATTTGGGATATAAATTAATAAAATATTTAAATTATATAAAAAATGAAAATGAAGATATAACAGCAGACACTAAGGAAATTCAGAGAATCATTATGTCTTATTTCAAAAGTCTATACTCCATGAAAGTGAAAAATCTAAATGAAAGGGACAGTTTTCTAGACAGATACAAATTGTTAAAGTTAAATAAAGATCAGGCAAAATATCTAAATGCTCTTATATCCCCTAAAGAAGTAGCAGCTGTCATTAAATTCTCCCAACTATAAAAGCCTGAGCCAGATAGCTTTAGTGCAAACTTCTAACAGACATTCAAAGAAGAAGTAAAACCAAAATTCCTTAAAATTTTCCACAAAAATAGAAACTGAATAAATATTGGTAAACTCATGAGGCCACAATCACAATGTTATCTAAACTATACAAACTCAAAAAAGAAAATGAATTTCAGGGCAATCTTCATCATGAACCTTGACAAAAAAATAATCAATAAAATACTTGCAAATTGTATTCAAGAACACATCAAAATTTCATTTTTCCATGATCAAATGGGCTTCATCCCAGGAATGCAGTGGTAGTTCAATATACAAAAATGTATCAATATAATGCACCATATAAGCAAACCTAAAGAAGAAAATCAAATGACCATCTCATTAGATGCTGAAAAAGCATTTGACAAAATCCAATACCTCTTAATGTTGGATAATGTTAAAAAGTCTAGGAGAGATCGGGGATTCAGGCTAGAGTAGTAAGAAAAGTGAAGGAGATCAAGGGGGATACAAAATCAAAAGGAAGAACTCACAAAATATTGCTAATCACATGATATGTTAATTATGTATGTATAATTGACACCAAAACTTCTAGCAGAGAGCTCCTACTGCTGATAAAGACTTTTAGCAATGTGGCTGCATACAAAATTAACTCAAAGAAATCAGAAGCCCTCCTTTTATACAGATGATAAATGAACTGAGAAAGAAGTTAGGGAGATAATACCCTTCACAATAACTACCAATAATATAAAATATATTTCTGTAACGCTAAACAAGCAAGTAAAAGACCTACATGACAAGAACATTGGGTCTCTGTAGAAAGAAAATGAAGAAGATGCGGAAAACTCTCCCATGCTCATGAATCAGTAGGATTAATACAATGAAAATACACCATTTACTAAAAGTAGTCTACAGATTCAGTTCAATTCTGATCAAAATTTCGCCACTCTTCTTGACAGATCTAGGAGGAATAATTCTGAACTTTGTATGAAAAAAGAAAAAAAACCTCAGGACAGCAAAATTACTCCTGAACAATAGAAGAGCTTCTAGAGGCATCACCATCCCTGACTTCAAGCTGTATTTCAAATAATGGGAATTAAAAAACTGTATGGTATTGTTATTGAAACAGATTTGTTGTTCAATGTAATTGAATCAAGGACCCTCAAATCCACACACTGTTGGACTTGATTTTTCATATAGAAGCCAAAACATAAAATGAAATAGGGAAAGACTCTTCAATAAATGGTGCTCATCTGCCAACTTCACTGAAACTTGTTGATAACTTCATCCAGTACAGTTAGGTACAAAGTTGCACAAAGGGTTCATAAACCTAATAGATAAATTATGACCAAATCCACTTATCCAGTCTTCAATTTCCTAAATCCCTGTGATCCTTAGAAATTATAACCATGTTCATTTTGATAATTAAAACAATTTAAAGCAAACCATCTTTAAACAATTATTTATTAAGAAAAGGCTAATATGTATAGCCAGAGCTGAATGTATTTGTTTATACATTAGGATGGCTTCACTAACCTCACTGTCCATTATCTTGTTTCCTAAGCATTGAGATTAAAGGCCAGAATTTATTTATTCATCCATGAATTCTTAAAAACATTTAATGAAATTTCCATTTATTTCTCTCTTTATTCTTAAGAAAATATTTATATCAATTCCCATGTAGTCATTCTCACCCAAGTTTTTTCATATCTACCCATTCTTCAAGTTTTTTCATTTCAAAGTCCATAAAGCTTACTTTGTGTTGCTGTAGTACTCGGGTCTATTGACTGATACAGTAGTTGCTCAGCCTAACAGGTAGTCACACTATTATGATAAAAGGAAACTCTCTCTTTATTAGCAGCTATCCAGTTCTACAAGGATTTTAATTAACACTGGAATCTTATGCCTATCTTCATCTTCTATTAATGTTTGTATATTGACTGACTTCAAATTGCACAGATATTGTGGATTCTGTCACACAATAACTGTGCAGACAAATATTTAACTGCAGATTTCTAGAGTCATAAAGCATGAAGAAATCAAGGACTTATATTTGAAGTTATATTTACCTAATTTTTCCTTGCATAATTCTGGTAGTTGTTATACCCTTAAGCAAAGAAAGAAAGAAACTAATCATGGGTCTTTAGAACAAAGAAAGACTGGGCTGAGAAGTGGGGATACTTAAGCAACAGTGAGAAAAATACAATCCAAGTAAAACAAACACATTATAATAGGGTTGTTGGTCCACTCAATGAGTTGAAACATACACTTAGCAAAGTTAATTTGGCTGAGAATCTGGTGTTCTACAGGCTATAATCTATAAGGTAGAATGTAGCACTAGTCTGCTGTAAAATAATAATTATCACATCCCCATATGTTATTTCACAATTACACTGATATTTTGAATGACACAAAAGACCTAAGATTAGATCTTCATCATTAAAGAATACTATTTGGAGTTTTCCATTGATTTTCAAGGCCATATACCCATTTCTCCTGTCCTTCCAAGTAGCTGATCCCAAACTCTCCATTATCCTCCCTACGTCCCCTCTCTCACAGTTTCTTCACTCCATTGGCCTTATATTAAATTTTCCTTACCCCTTTAACTTGTGTTTCTGGCATTATTACTGTTCCTTCTTGTTTAGATTCTTTGGGTCTGTGCAATATAGCCTGGTCCCTGGATTTCATGACTATAATCCACATATAAGTGAGTACATAAAATGCATGTCTTTTTGGACCTAGGTTACCTTTCTTGGGGTTATATTCTCAAGTTCCACCCATTTGCCTGCAAAATTCATGATTTCTTTGTTTTTAATATCTGAATAGTATCCTATTGTGTAGTTGTACTGCATATTCTTCACCCATTCTTTTTCTTTTTTTTTTTTTTTTTTTGGTTTTTCGAGACAGGGTTTCTCTGTATAGCCCTTGCTGTCCTGGAACTCACTTTGTAGACCAGGCTGGCCTCGTACTCAGAAATCTGCCTGCCTCTGTCTCCTGAGTGCTGGGATTAAAGGCATGTACCACCACCATCCGGCTTCTTTACCCAATCTTTAGTTGAGTGACACCAAGTCATTTCCAGTTTCTGGTCATTAGGAATAAAGCTGCTATGAACATAGTTGGGAAATGTCTTTGTGGGATGTTGGATCATCTCTTGGGTTTATGTCAAGAGTGCTGTAATTGTATCTTATAGTAGCACCACTCAGAGTTCTCTGAAAAAAAAAAAAAAAAAAACAACACCAAATTTTACTCTAAAGTGGTTGTGTAAGATTGTACTTCCACTGGAAATGAAGAATTGTTCCCTTCACTCCACATCCTCAACAGAATGTGCTGTGTCTTGAGATTTTGATCTAGTCATTCTAATGAGTATAAAATGGAACATTCGACTTGATCTGATTTGCATTTCCCTTATCAATAAGGACTTGGACATTTCATTATGTGCTTCTCAGCGATTCAAGATTTCTTGTTAAGAATTCTCTGAAACCTGCAACTGATGAGGTGAGGAAGTGGGGTCATCTCCAGGCTAAGTCAGAGACCTGGGATAAAGGAGGTATCCAAAAGTCAATCGGAGTGACCTTAGCTGTGACTCACAACATCGGGTATATTGAACCTAAAGAGTCTACCTCCTGTAGTCAGCCAGGAATCACAGAAGAGCAACAGAGACAAAAACCCACCCTCCAAGCTGTTAACTCAAAATTTATCCTGACTACAAGAAATGCAGGCATGAGATATGGAGCAGAGAATGAGGGAATAGCCAGTCCATAATTGGCCCAACCCAATCGAAGGGGCAAGCACCAATCTCTGTTGTCCTCTGAGAAGCTTCATTCAGCAACACAACTCAGACAGATATAGACACTCACAGCCAAACAATGAATGTAGCTTAGGGACTTTTATGGAAAAAAAATAGGAGGAAGGATTTCAGGGCCCAAGAGGTATAGGAACTCCAAAGGAAGACCAGCAGGGTCAAGTAATGTGGATCCTTGGGGATATCAGAGTCTGAACCACCAACCAAAGAACATACATGAACTGAAGCTAAGCTTCGCTGCTCAAATGTAGCAGATGTGCAGGATGCTCTTCACGAAGGTCCCTGATAACTGGAGCCTGGGCTATCTCAAAAGCTATTGCCTGTATGGGGGATATGTTCTTCTAGCTAGGCTCCCTTATCTGTCCTCAGTGGAAGTGGCTATCTTTGCAGAGATTTGAAGTGGCATGGTAGGGGGATACAAAGGGAGGCCCCACCTTCTATAAAGAGAAGGAGAGAAAGGAGAGGGGAAGGACTGTAGGAGGGAGTGACTGAAAGGGAAGCAGTGAGTGGGATATAAAATGAATACATAAAAATAAAAATAAATTTAAAATATTATTATAGTTTTATTATAAGATTATGGTATTTTAATGTTTCTTGTCCATGTAAAGCAGAATCTAAAAACAGTGAAATCACAACCTATCACAAATGGGCCTAATGTAGGAAAACACATAGAAATTATGGCTGTGATATTCACCAACCACCCACTGGGATTATCTAAAAGAGCAATACAGACTAGTAAAATGGAAGAGAGAGTACAAAATAATAGAAAGGTGCAAACCAGAACCAGAATGGTCTGTACAGCTCTGTTTTCAGTGGAAGTTCTGAGGGAAGAATGAGCACGAAGGGTGTGTTGAACCCTCTTCTTGTGTTTGCAAAGTATGATAGTCATGAAGCTGCTGCAACATACAAGGAGTACAGAAAATAAGACTTCAGGAAACATACAAAATGCTATATACAACAAATGTACTATTTTGTCATGGTCTACAGAGTAACAGAACTGAGAATCACTCATTTGTGTCATATTTTCTAAATTCCTCTTGATAGTTGTGTAGACAGGGAAAAACATATTTACTAGCATCAACAGGATCCAGCAGAGGCAAATGGATAGGTTCACAAACTTTGTAGTTTTGATTTTAAATTCCTTCCAGCAGGAGTTCCTGGGGCTGATGGTGATTACCCAAAAGACACTCAGGAGACAGGTGGTGCTGATGGACATACTTCTGGCAAGTCTTTGAACATATATAAGAAGCTTGCACCCCAAATCATTGAATACCAGATTCCACCCGAAAGCTCCAAATGCACCAGTGATTCCGATGGAGATAATAATCAAGGAGTTGGATATGAACATATGTACAAAAATCCTATATACGACCTTTAATGTATGTTCATTGAAGTAAAGGATTAGGTAGTAGAAAAGAAGAAAAAAGTTTCCTAGAACACCAAGTGCTGTCTGAAGTGAGAGCACTATTCCAATTGTCATGGTCCTCAAGTCCATTCTGGCTTTCAGCATTTTTTTTTTTAAATTGAGGCAGCAATTGAATTTCTGAGTCAAAGCATATATTGAAGTTTTCTTGATTGGATTGTGTGTGTGTAAGGATCACAAAACCAACTACATGCTAGGTCATGTGGTCCATCATAGCAAGACTCTGTATCAAAACAAATATTTCATAATCATTAATAATTTCTAGTGAAATTTTTGAATATGCATTATAAATGCACATATATACAGAGAGCTGATACACAGTGAGTTTCTCTGCAAAAGTGTAAATAAAAGGGCAAAGCATTCACCAAAATAAAATGCCTCAAAACCTACCAAGGAAAACATGAGTTCTTGCATTATGATTGTATTTATACTGGCACAGTATATATCTGCATTGATTACATTTCCTGAACATTAACCTAGATATGAACTTATGCCCTCATAGTTGTACACCAACTCAAAATACCAAAGAACAACCTCTTCATGTAATGACAGATAATTTCAACAAATATAGTTGTCTATATCCTATTTCTATTTGTGAGTTGAAGTAGTTCAGGGAATATCTAACTCTAAATATTAATAAGATATGTTCTAGACTTTTCTAAAATGCTGCTATTACAACCTATAGATTCCTGTAATTGTCATCCACAGGTAATTTTTTATTTATTGATGTAAGTGGTGCACAATAAATTTCATTTGTGATTTCCAGTGAGTTTTTCTTTTAATTACCTATCACAAAACAGAAGGGTTGCTTAAATGTGATGCATTAGAAGTAGTGAATTTTTATAGAATAAACGTGGAGACACAGGGTTATATCATGAAACTAGCAATAGGGAAGGTGGAGCAGAAGGGGAGGGAGAGAAGAAGGAGAAAATGGAAGAGGGAGAGGATGCAGAGGAGGAGGAAGTAGAAAAGCGGAGCAAAAGCACATGACCTGGGGAAACCACAAGTTCTAAGGGGTCTCATAAGATGTGGAAGATGGTAGTGTAGTTGGAGATCTGCCCAATCTGGGTGCATAGCATGTATTCATATTAACTGAGTTACATTTTTATTGCCTGGGCATATTTGGGTAGGGGATTTACTGCAACAAACAAACAAAATTTATGAGTTACAAATACTACTGTCATGTATAGAGTAAACTCATTATGATATTCATTTGTACAATGTAATAATTCTTTCTTACACTTTATGATGTTTGAGAGTTTATTCAGACAATTAAGTCATGCAAAGGAAAAAAATAGACAGAATAGACCACATCTTACAGAAAGAAGTTGAAAACAGTATGCATGGCAGCTTCTTAAAGTCCACCCATATGGAATACTTGCCTTGTGGTGGTGTCTGGGAACATGCTTAGAATTTTCTTCAGAAGAATATTCTAGGGCAAATCTCTCAAGATCGAAATAATAATCATAGTTACTGGAAAACATTGCCTTGAGATTAGAGACACCTTAAAATCAGTGAGGGAGAAGTAGTATGAAACAGATGTTTAATAATAGTAACAACAACAAACAATAACAATGACCTTAACCCTCATTAGGAGAAGAAAAAGAGCAAATGATGTGAAAAGAGAGTAACTATGATTTCATATTTATAGTGAATCACTTGAACTAATTCCAGTTCTGAATGCATATATCATTCTGTCAGTAACTAATACCTGCTATTATGTAAAAGCTACAGTATGTTTTTACAGGATCCCACAGGGTGGTTATATTTACCACATTAACTTAATCATGAAATCTTAATGCAGATTACTTATTTGAGATCTGTTTTGTTAAAAGGCTTTTTCAATTTAATTGAAAATTACAAAGAGAAATAGAAATATTTCTGTATAGCTAAAATCATTTCACATCATCTCTAATGTCTGAGAGAAAACTTTGTAATTGATTACCTAATTTCAAAAGGTAATTTATGGCTGTTAGGTGACTTGACAAATGAGAACATTATCTGACTGCTTGCACAGACATTTACATAGTTTTGTGCTCAATGATATTATACCAGCTATATTTTGAATTATTTAACTGATATTCTGTATGTTAAGTTGTCCACAATGTATATAAATACAATTTTCTTATACAGTATAATTCAACAGGAACTACTTGTGTCTAATTTGAATTTTATATGTTAAGATAGACCTAATACTTTTTCATCAGAATACTTTTTGTGATTTTATGGTGAAAATGTTTTGCACAGTTCAAATAAAGATCTGAACAGTATTATTTTCATGTACTTTGCTCAAAACTCATATTCAGCTATAAAACACTAAAACTAACATGTGAAATAACATTGTAGTATAGATTAATACTGAATGGAAAAGGAAGATTACTTTTTGAAGCACTTGCAACACAGTTGGAGAATGCATATTCAATCTCTAGAACTCATCAAATAAATAATTAGTGAGATATTGTTTGTTTGTTTGTTTGTTTTTGTTTTGGGGGGGGTTGTTTTTGATTTTTCGAGACAGGGTTTCTCTGTGTAGTTATGGCTGTCCTGGAACTCACTTTGTAGACCAGGCTGGCCTCAAACTCAGAAATCAGCCTGCCTCTGCCTCCCAAGTGCTGGGATTAAAGGCGTGCGCCACCACGCCTGGCTGTGAGATATTATGTAATCTTTAAAAACTTATTTCTACAATTTTTTTCTTATCACACACTTACATAATTTTCTCAATCCTCTCTCTTCAAAGCTTCTCATATACCACTCTTGCTCACTTTTATATTATGACCCCCTTTTTCAATAATTGATGTTACAAATATATGTAAATACATAAACATATGTTTATATAAAGACATATTTATATGCATATATTCATATATTTATACATATACATGTTTGTATATTTTGCATAAAACATAAATGCAGTCTGTATAACACTATGTTTGTTATCAGCACTGATCATTTGGTACAGAAAACCTCATCAAATTGAAATGCAAATTTTGGAGCCCAGATCCTACTAAGTCTACAATTCAATGCTTTCAAAGAAGTAAGACTCTAAGAGGCAGAGAAAATGATAATTTACTTTCATAATGTATCTCCTAGGAATGGTAGAAGGTAAACACATAAATCCTTGAAGATAATAGAAATGGAAATAAATATGTTAATGTCATTCAATTTGGGTCAAAGTACTGCAGAATCAGAATCAAAAGTTATCTGGAATCATTGAATAGCCGATCAAGTCTAATATGAGTTATAGGAAACTGACAGACCACGTCACAAAAGTAATTAACATTAATTTCATCTAAGAAAGTCCAATTGAAATTGTCCTCCAAACAAAACTGTACAGTTAGTGGAGAATGCATCTGAATATACATAGAATCTAACCAATAATACATGTATACAATAAAAGTTATTAAGGCACTAGCAATTTAAAGTTAAAGCCTTCTATTCATGAATTACCATTTTCAGTTAAACTTTTTGTAACAAAATTAGTGAAGGTTATTTAACTACAAGACATACATGAACAGAATCTCAAAATATGAATAATTATCAAATGTATATACTTAATCAAAAAGAAAATAATTGTTGTGGACATATTCTTGTTATTTAATCTTTGCCAGCCATAACCATACTTACATGTGCCAACAACATCAACTATGAAGACTGGGAAACACAATTGTAAGGTTGTAGAAAAACTGAGTATCACTAAATAAGGGAGAATGAAATAATGAACATAATGTTCATCCTAGATAAACATTGTATTGGACTCTCCAAGATAATTTTATCTTTCCTTCACTGTGTGTTCCCAGGTTTGCAGAGTAAAGCAGCCTCTAAAATCAGTACATCACTGACTCTTAGGTCATATCTCTTTTATTACAAAAGCTGGTTCAGATTCTAGATTTTTTTCTAGCATTAGATGACTATAACTTCATATTAATCTTAGTAAAACATATAATACTTTGATCTCAGAATCTATGATTATCATATTTACAATTCTGTGCACAATTAATGTAAAATATATAAATATGGAAACACAAATCACATAATTACTATAATCACTAAACATCTTTGAAATCAGATTTGATATATCATGTGGATGATTTACCAATTGTCAGCAGCAGAGAGGATTTTATCACAAAGTGTTTGGAATGTCAGGGATCAGCACCAGGTCAAAGATACTCTTCTCCTTATCATATCCACTTGTAGTCCAAAACGTTTTCTTCTTCCATAGATGCAATTTCTCTGCATGTAGTCCACCCAGAATCCCTTCTCCAGACTAGAACACCTACCAGACCTTGCTTATTTTCTCTGCTTAACAGGCTCAGTACAAGTTGCATACCTCACTCATTTCTTCAGCAGAATTTTCAGTGTGTACCTCTGGGCATGACTCTCAGCACGTAGGAAAGACACAGAGAGAAACCCTGGTAAATATTCATAGCTCTGTGAGTTCATCTCCCTCAGAATGGTAATCTTTATTTTCCTAGATGACAGTGACAATGACAATTACAGTGCTGCCTTTGGTGGCCAATAACTTTTCTGAGACTTCTTCTAGTATCTAATCATTGAAGCTGATTTCTTGTTTGTTACTCCAAAGACTTTGTCTCTTTTGAGAGCCTCTTAGGATTTAATAATTTCTGAATCCTGGCAGGGAGGAAAGTTTCTTGAAGCATCAGGTTTTAATGTGTCAGACTGTCGCATGAAAGCTTTGGTGTCTCCTTGGAAAACACACTTCTCTGGGTTTGTCTATAAAAAGAAAACTATTACTTTCAGATCCCACAGTTGTTTCATTTTGGAGCACTAATATAACAAATAGAATTAGTTAGGAACTCAGGGCTATATAATGAAGTATCAATAACAGGAAAATATGACATCATAATCTGCACTGGAAATTTTTCCCTCTTTGTACAAGTTGCAAATTTACTAAAATTGGAGGTAACTACATGTGGTAGCAGAATGACAAATATCATACCAGCAACAGCAAGAAGTTATATATAAAACTATACCCCACAAAATAAGTCACCAGTATTCATTAAATGTTACATAATCCATTGCTTCCTTCCTAAAGCTACAGTTGTTTCTCATTAAGAAAATAATGACAAGTCATCATTCATAAATCATTGAATAGATTTAAAGTCTAAATGTTTAATATGCATAGTCTATCCTCTAACCATCCTGATATTGAATGGTTGAAGCAAATAGATTTAGTGAGCTAAAATCTGAAGAGGGATCACTTCTTTCATCCTTTCTGCCCTAAGTTCACATATTTCCTAGAGATTCTATCATTCACTAGAATATTTTGAAAACAGAAAATTGCACTTATTGTTCCAGCATATCATACGAATTTTACCTTATTTAAAATGAGCCAAAGAATGAAGGAGATGAAGCAGTATTCTGAAAAATTATTTATATTTTGTAAGTTAAAATTTCTTGTCCTTATAGATGTGTTCTACCAATAAGGTAACACTTAGAAAACAAGTTATATGGAAATAAACAGCACAGCAATATACTCATAGAATATATGAAGAAATCTTCTACATTTACAATTCTGAGAGCAGCAATGTACAAATAGTGGGGCCTTTTCAGGTGTCCACCTATCAGGTGTCAGTACAGTAGAGAAAACAGAGTTCCTTTTCCTGCAGCTATCAAATGCCCATCATTCCTCAACTGGGTATATAATTTCTTGCCCACTTGCCAGTTTATTTTGTGATTTTTTTTCAATCTTGGCCTTGCATGTGTCTTCATTAATTTGTCAAACTTGCTGCAGTTCACATCTGCATGTGTCAAGTTATGCCTAGAAAACAGTTTCCTTGTGTTATTAATGACTTCTGTCTCTTATTATCTTTCCAGTTATTTTTCAGAGAAGATCAGTGAGGCTCAATTGATGTATTCAATATGTATGTCTCTTTTATGTCTCGGACCTCTGTAGTTCTTTATTTTTCTGATCATTCTTCACTGGGTGGGGGTTCATGTGTTAATTGTCACTTACCTCAAGAAACTTATTTCAGAGAGATTGAGATATTGTGAAATATGGTATTATTAAATAGTCAAGAGGCATTAGTACAATAATACTATTTTCAACATTTTGTAATCTCTATGATGTATGTGGTATCTAGGCACATGGTTGTGAGGGATGACAACTTTATGTCATAAAAGTTGTTATGTGGAGAGGTTCAGAGTTTCAAGGCTCACACATGGGATACTCCACATTCATAGGTTACAGAATATTTCTCCTGCATGTTTAATTTTGCCTGTCTTATGAGTTTACATTCACTTAAGATTTCACATCTGTATCATTTCGCTCAACCTAAGAGAGAAAACCAACAAGTTGGACTTCAGATGAAACACTATGTTGTATAGAATACCAAATTACAAGAAGGAAAATGATGAGTCAAATGAGGACAAAATATGAATAAAATATATCTCTGAATAAAAACATGTCTGTTCATATTGTATTGCAAAGGCTCCTTGAAGATAAAATATAAACCATTTTAAATCTGAATAACTAAAATGTAGAACAATGGTATCTGGGATGAAAAGCGGTGAACAGAGACAGATTTTATTCAATAGTCAAGTTCCTTCAGAAAAGATTACACCATAAATGATGCCAGGATGTCTTGGAAAGCTGCTATTGAACCTGCACGAGGTGATAGTAGGTCAAGGATAAGGAACTCAGTGTCGGGCAGCATGAGCCGTGGTCCCAAAGATTGCTATTGATTCACTCTTATTCTTTGAGGTCAGATAGGACAGCACCTAATCTAATTATGTGGGACCTAATTTTTCAGAGGTCCATCACTATAATTAATGATATATGAATATCAAATGACCTGCATTAAAGCAGTAGTAAGGAAAGCCTTTGGTCGAAACTGAGGATCTATTCTTGGGTAGATATTTCTAGAGTTTACTGATTAGCGATTTGTTTAAGCTATCTGCAGACTGATGTACTTTCATAATTATGTGAGCACCCTATCTGTATCAGTTCAACTGAAGGTATCATTGTCTCCAACTGCTCAAGCACAATTGAATTCAGTGTGCTGTGCTCATATGGCACTCATTCAACTTGAGAGTCTTGCTCTCTTGAATGTAAGAGAATAACTGACAGAGTGATGGTACAGTATTTGTAAACATTTCATACCTTCATTTTATTTATTTAACAGTTATTTTGTTGTATGACATTGTGTACATTAGGCATTTTCAGCAGCAAGGTAAGCTTTTTTTATAGCACATCCTCAAAAATATCAGGCACATGGTAAAATCCCTGATCTCCCAAAACTCAGCTCTAGGAGAGTAATGGTTAGGCTAGAATCTCAAAGTGATGTAACATGACTAGCCATTGTTAATGACTCTTCTATAAACTTAGACTCCAGGTTTGGCAAACTGTTTATGATTTTAAATTAAACATTTAAAAACATTTTATTATTATTATTATTTTCTTTATTTACATTTCAAATGCTATCCCGAAAGTTCCCTATACTACCCCCCCTCCCCCCGCGCGCCCCTGCTCCCCTACCCACCCACTCCCACTACTTGGCCCAGGCCTTCCCTTGTGCTGGGTCATATAAAGTTTGCAAGACCAAGGGGCCTCTCTTCCC
>NC_034610.1:15991249-16011364 GCF_900095145.1 Mus pahari | reverse complement strand
CATTTTTATAGAGTTTATTATTTTATATTTATTTATTTATGTTTATTTTTTTATTAGATATTTTCTTCATTTACATTTCAAATGCTATCCCCAAAGCCCCCTATACCCTCCTCCTGCCCTGCTCCCCAACCTACCCACTCCCACTTCCTGGCCCTGACATTTCCCTGCCATGAACCAGCCCCAGTCTGCCTCTCAATCCGTGGGGAATCAGGGGTTCTGGCAGGTGTCCTTGGAGTAGGCAAGAATTGACAGACAGACTAGGACTTGAAAGAGAGCTGAATCTGAATGTATTTTGTCCAAAAGAACACCAGACTTTTAATCAGAAGACAAACAAGAAAAGCCAGGCAAACACATCCACCAAGTTACATTGATACAAAACAAAAAGAATGCATACATAAAAAGATGGTGGGAGCCAGGCCCCTTTTACTACTGAGAATAGGAACAAACCTTAATTAAAAAGATCAGCTGAACACAGGAGCCAGGTGAATGCTCTGATGCAATGCTAGTCGTTGTTAAACCCACCACCAGGGAGTCTTAGTAAATACCTGATTATGCTATTCCTGTGGACCTAGTGAAGAAACCTGTACCAGGGGAATTCCCTTCTACTAGCCATTTCCACAATGCACCTATTTCCTAGGCCATTGTGTATTCTTGTGTTTGAGTGTGACTTGGCTATTATCCTAAGTGATTACTATGCAGACTAGCCCTGAGCTTTTCTAGCTCTGTTCTTTGTAATGCCTAATTAGTTTAACTGTCTCTACTAGAAGTGAATTTGAATGCTACTGAATAGGTAACATTCTTACTGAATTCCAAGCTCAGGGTTGGCTTCAAGGATTTTCTAGGAACCACTGGAACACTGGTGGAAGCGTAGCTATATGTCAAAATTAATCCTTAAAGGTACTTATAATAAAACAATACTAAAAGAGAGCACATGGATCCATACACCAGACTAACATGGGGACAGGGTTTGATTATAAGAGCTGTTGGAATGCCAAGGTTCCAGGAGGCTGTTTCCATGAAACACCAAGCAGACTTCACTGGAGTGAACATGGCATTCCCCTGTACTGGGGCATATGATCTTCGCAAGACCAAGGGCCTTTCCTCCCACTGATAGCCAACTAGGCCATTCTCTGCTACAGAGACACAGCTCTGGGGTTACTGGTTAGTTCATATTGTTGTTCTTCCTATAGTGTTCCTTTATCTCCTTGGATACTTTCTCTAGCTCCTTCATTAGGGGCCCTGTGTTCTGTCCAATAGATGACTGAAAGCATCTACTTCTGTATTTGCTGGGGACTGACATAGCCTCACAAGAGATAGCTATATGAGGGTCCTGTCAGCAAAGTCTTTCTGGCATATGCAATAGTGTCTTGGTTTGGTGGTTGTATATGGGATGGATCCCTGGGTTGGGCATTCTCTGGATGGTCCTTCCTTCTGTCTCAACTCTGAACATGTCTCTGTAAGTCCTTCCATGGGTATTTTATTTCCCATTCTAAGAAGGAGCGAAGTATCCACACTTTGGTCTTCCTTCTTCTTGAATTTCATGCGTTTTGCAAATTGTATCTTGGNTATTCTAAGTTTCTGCTTATCAGTGAGTGCATATCATATGATCATTTGTGACTGGGTTACCTCATGCTCCAACTTGTAATAAGGACACATGCTCCACTATGTTCATAGCAGCCTTATTTATAATAGCCTGAAGCTGGAAAGAACCCAGATGTCCCTCAATAGAGGAATGAATACAGAAAATGTGGTACATTTACACAATGGAGTACTACTCAGCAATTAAAAATAATAAATTCATGAATTTCTTAGGCAAAATGGATGGGTCTGGAGGATATCATCTGAAATTAAACATTTTGATCAAAGTTAACTGTCTAATTTTCCATTTACCAATCACTGTGAGCTTTAGAAATCCATTAATGCTTGTCATCCCTGACATCTACCTATTCCTTCTAGTGTAAAATACACATTCTTTTTTTAAATTTTGTTTTTATTAGATATTTTCTTTATTTACATTTCAAATGTTATCCCAAAAGTTCCCTATACTTCCCCCCGCCCCTGCTCCCCTACCCACCCACTCCCACTTCTTGGCCCTGGCATTCCCCTGTGCTGGGTCACATAAAGTTTGCAAGACCAAGGGGCCTCTCTTCCCAATGATGGTCAATTAGGCCATCTTCTGCAGAAGCTGGAAAGAACCCAGATGTCCCTCAATAGAGGAATGGATACAGAAAATGTGGTACATTTACACAATGGAGTACTACTCAGCTATTAAAAACAATGAATTTATGAAATTCTTGGGCAAATGGATGTATCTGGAGGATATCATCCTTAGTGAGGTAACCTAATCACAAAAGAAGTCACTAGATATGCACTCACTGATAAGCGGATATTAGACCAGAAACTTAGAATACCCAAGATACATTTTGCAAAACACAAGAAAACCAAGAAGGAAGACCATCGTGTGGATACTTCATTCTTCCTTAGAATAAGGAACAAAATACCCATGAAAGGATATAAGTACAGAGACAAAATTTAGAGCTATGATGAAAGGATGTACTATGCAGAGACTACCCCATCTGGGGATCCATCCCATCATCAGCCACCAAACCCAGATACTAATGCACATGCCAGCAAGATTCTACTGAAGGGACCCTGATATAGTGGCCTCTTGTGAGGCTATGCCAGTGCCTGGCAAACACAGAAGTGGATGCTCACAGTCAGCTATTGGGTGGAACACAGGGACCCCAATGGAGGAGCTACAGAAAGTACCCAAGGAACTGAAGGGAGCTGCAACCCTATAGGTGGAACAACATATGAACTAACCAGTAACCCCTGAGCTCGTGTCTCTAGCTGCATATATAAAGTAGACATTCTAACCTGTCATTTTTCTGAGGTGCATCTTTCTTTTGCCCCTCTAGGCAGCCAAAACCATTAATATTTTATTTTTATTTTGTTTGTCCTATATCTATTGTTAGTTGAAATATCTCAGCCCGTTATACCTGCATTCTTGGCACAATATTGATTAATACTATGGTACACAAAATGCAGATATTTCAATTTTTTTTCTTTGCTTTAAGGCCTGAACCTGAATGCTAATTACTGGTCTTTGACATATGGCACAATAGATCTAGAAATGTATCCTGGCCTCTTTTAACTCACACATACTTGTAGAAGAATTTTAATCCATTAACATAGTTGTTATGGCAAATGATCCCATCCAAAGAATTAAGTCTTTGTGATTTTTTGCTGGAGTAGATATATGCCCTTAATAAATACCTTCAATCCTTCTGGCTGATATACAGATACACTTTTGGTACATATCTTCAATCACAAACAAGGGCATATAAGTGGAGGGCAGCTCAGGGAGTTCTGTAAATTGAGATCAAGACCACTGGATTTAATGCAGTTAAGTGATGAATTAGCTTTGAGTCAGTTCTTTTCAGCCACTTATGAATCAGTGCAGTCAGTGCTATTCAGGGGAGCTGAGTTCATTTGTTATTTCATGCAGTTCAGTGCAGGTCAGGAGAGGCTGTTGAAGCCAGAGAATGGGAAGAATTCAGAAGATTAGGACAGACTGCTAGAGTTCACTTGAGGTCTGGAACAGCAATTCAGTCAGAAGTTGAGAGAAGCCAGATTGAAACAGTAATCTAGAGCTAGAACAACTGATATGAAAAAACCAACTGGAGTTCAGAAAGAGCTAGTTAGACTGAAATACCACAGCAGTGAGCCACTGATATGGCAATTACATCTGGGAAATAAAATATACATTTACACATGTTCACCGACCTTTCCATCCCCCTTTGTTTTCCTGTTCTCCTTTTTCATGTCTCTAAACTACTGTCATCTCTCTACAATCCCCATTTCTTTATGGATACAGTTAAGGGTTAAATATCCCCTCCTCACACTCATATTTTGGATTCCTGTTATCTAGCTGATTGTACCTTTCTGGGGTTTTAAGAACTTTAGAGGTGAGGCATAGCTAGAGAAAGTGGGTTATGAGTCAGGGTAGGGTCCTGGTAGGTAAATCTAGGTATGAATCCCTGACAACTTTCTTGAAGTCTTTTAGTGTTCTAGTATTGTAAACTTTGCTTTTCTACCTTAACTTCTCAGCTCCTTTAGCTATGTAGTTTTGAAGAGAAGCTCTTCCATTTTTCAGCTGATTTGTGGATGGGAGCTATAGAGATTTTTTATTGTTTTTTATCTTTGCTGGGAAGCAATTTGGGATTTTATATCCCATTAAATTAGTTTATGCAAGAGGAATATATTTGATAAAAATCCTTCATTGGTTGTAATAGTAAAACCTGAGAGATTGAGAGGCACCAGACATAGAATTGCAGGATTTCAGATCAATCCTAAAAACATGGTTACCCACCTATTCCACTAAAATTAAGAGCAAAACTCTAGTGTATATATATTATAATTCTATCGGTCACATCTCTGCATACAGATAGCTTTCTGTGATCACATCAATAACTCTTATACATGGTCCAATCACAATGTATATATGAGAAGCAACTACAGATCATATAGTTATCATATGTTTTTGTTAATCTAAATTTCATGGAGAATCACTAGGTGTGGTAAGCTCTTTTCAGGGAATCAGTAAGAAAGACAGCAACTGTATAGAGAGGCTCATAGCAGCTCTTGCAGCCTAGAGGATCTGCTGAAGGTCCAACTAAAATGAATTTTCCCATGCTTTTGCAGGCTAGGGTTTTAGAGATTGAAAAGGGTATCCTGAATTAGGATTCTATAGCTTCAATAGCAGTGCCATATTTTCACTATCTTTTAAGGCTGAAGTGATTTTCTTAATGTGTTTATGTAATGTTTATGCCACCCTGGACACAACGGAAATGACAATTTCCACTATTGACAAATCTATTATGGTTGTCAAGTTCTCAATGCTATGAGACACAAGGGAAGAGTCTAACAGCAGGAAAACAAGAGTTCAAAGAAGACAAAAATATCACAGAAAACTCACTTATGTTTGCTGCCCCTAAAATCTTTCCACCTTTCTTCAACAATAATGTATATGCTTTAAATAGAAGAATATATTATTATAGAATATAGAAGTTGGGAATTAGAACCAATTTCCACAAATGCATTTTGTTTAGTTGTTCTCTATAAAGATCAGCATTTGCTGCATAGAGAAATTTTTGGTGATAAAGGATGAGGACTGTACTTATCTATCTATGTAAGGACAGATAGTATGAATATAATTAAGGATGATGCTATTTTGTGAAGATGATGATCAAAGGTTTCCTTTCAAGATGAATGAGTTCATTAACCCTGAGGTTTTTTTAGGCTTCCAGTACCAGGCATTATTTCCTACCTGTTGCATAAGTCTTAAGTTCAATTAAAAGGAGCTTAGTCTTCATCCGTCAAAGCATATAAGCCACTACTCCTACCTTTACTATTATT
Organism: Mus pahari; assembly: GCF_900095145.1. Taxonomy (NCBI): domain Eukaryota; kingdom Metazoa; phylum Chordata; class Mammalia; order Rodentia; family Muridae; genus Mus; species Mus pahari. The sequence continues at coordinate 16,005,946 of NC_034610.1, read as the reverse complement.
ATGTCATGGACGCCTTGATACACATGTCATTCCTTAATACAACTTTTAACTGAATCTGACTTTGGAATTTGTTTCAATATACTGTTACACTCTGAACCAAGACATTATATGTGTGTTTTTATTTCTCACTCCACTTTTATTTTTAAATTTTATTTAAACTTTTTCTACACTCCAGATTTTTATCCCCCTAGTGGTATACCCTGTAACTGTTCCATATCCCATACCTCCCCCACCCACCCATCTCTACAAGGATGTCTTCACCACCCCACCACCTATCTCCTACCCCCACTCCACAGGACCTAAACACTCTGAACCTAAGCAGCTTCTGCCCATTGGTTGGGTGTAAATATCTGCATCAGCCACAGCTGCTTGTTGGGTCTTTTGGGGACAGTCATGATAGCCACCTTTTCGTTTTCTTTAGTTTTGTCCAATTATATTTTTAATTTATTTTTTACACTCCATATTCCCTTCCCTGCCTCCCCCCATCTACCCTCTGTCTGCTCCACATCTCACATCTCCTCCCCACCCCACCCTGTCTCCATGTGGATGCCCTCAACCCCCACCCCACCTAACCTCTAAACACCCTGGGGCCTCCAGTCTCTTGAGGATTAGGTGCAATATCTCTGAATGAACTCTGACACAGAATTCCGCTACTGTACGTGTGTTGGGGGACTCATATCAGCTGGTGTATGCTGTCTGTTTGGTGGTTCAGTGCTTGAGAGATCTCAGAGGTCCAGATTAACTAAGACTGCTAGTCCTCCTACAGAGTCACCCTTCTCCTCAGCTTCTTTCAGTCTTCCCTAATTCAACAGGGGTGAGATGCTTCTGTCCATTGGTTGGGTGTAAATATCTGCATCTGACACTTTCAGCTGCTTGTTGTATCTTTCAGAAGGCAGTCATGATAGGTCCCTTTTTGTGAGTGCTCCATAGCCTTAGTAAAAGTGTCAGGTCTTGGGATCTCCCCTTGAGTTGAATCCCACTTCGACCTGTCCCTGGACTTTCTATTCTTCAGGCTCCTATCCATTTCCATCCCTGTAATTCTTTCAGACAGGAAAACTATGGATCAAAGATGTGACTGTGGGATGGCAACCCCATCCCTAACTTGATGTCCTGTCTTCTTGCAGGAGGTTGGCTCTACAAGTTGCCTCTTCTGATTATCGAGCATTTCATATAAGGTCCCTCCTTTTGATTCCTGAGAGTCTCTGACTTCCAAGGTCTCTGGTGCATTTGAAGGGGGAGTCCCCACAACCTCCAATTTCCTGAGGTTGCCTGTTTCCATTCTTTCTGCTGTACCTCAGGGTTTCAGTACTTTTCCCTCACCCAGTACCAGATCAGGTTCCCAACTCTAATCTCCTCATCCCATTCACTTTCCCTCTCAGGTCCCTCCATCCTTCCTCACTTGTGATTGCTTTCTTCTCTCTCCCAAGTGGGTCTGAGGCATCCTCACTGGGCAGTTCAGCTTGTTGAGCTTTTTGAGTTCTGTGAACTTTCTCTTGGATATTTTGTGCTGGTTTGTTTGTTTGTTTGTTTGTTTGTAACCACTTATTAGTGAGTACATACCATGCATGTCATTTTGGGTCTTAGTTACCTCTCTCAGGATGATAGTTCCATCAATTTGCCTGTAAACCCAGAATGTCCTTGTTCTTAATAGATGAGTAGTATTCCATTGTGTAAATGGACCACATTTTCTGTATCCGTTCTTTGATTGTGGGACATCTGGGTGGTTTTCAGCTTGTGGCTATCACAAACACGGCTGCTATGAACATAGTGGTACATGTGACCCAGTGGCATGGTAGGGTATCTTTTGGGTATGTGCCCAAGAGTGGTATAGCTGGATCTTCGGGTAGATCTATATCCAGAGTTCTCAGGAATCTCCATATTGATTTACAGAGTATAAATTATAGTCTGTAATCCCACCAGCAATGGAGAAGTGTTCCTCTTTCTCCACATCCTCCTTAACATGTTTAGTCACCTGAGGTTGTGATTTTAGCCATTATGATTGGTATAAGTGGGATCTCAGGGTCATTTTGATTTGCATTTCCCTGTTCACTAGGGACTTTGAACATTTCTTTGAGTGCTTCTTAGTCACTTGAGATTCTTCTGTTGTGAATTTTATGTTATTTCTAAACCCCTTTTTTGATTTGGTTGTTTGGTTTTTAGCTGGGTAGCTTCTCGAGTTCTTTTGTATTTTGGATATTAGCTCTCTATTGGGTGTGGGGTTAGTGAAGACTTTCTTCCAATCTGTAAGCTGCCAATTTTTCCTATTTGCTATGTCCTTTGTCTTACCAAAGCTCTCCAGTTTCATTTGGTCCCATTTATCAATTCGTGATCTGAGAGCTTGAGCCATTAGAGTTCTGTTTAGGAAATTTCCATTTGTGCCAATGTGTTCAAGGCTCTCTTCCCCTTTCTCTTCTATTAGATTGATTGTATCTGGTTTTGTGTTGAGGTACTTGATCCACTTGGTCTTGAGCTTTGTGCCAGGTGATAAATATGGATCTATTTTCATTTTTCTACATACACACTGCCAGTCAATCCAGCAGGATTTATTGAAGATGCTTTTATTTTGTCCTTCCATATTTTTGGTTTCTTTGTCAAAGATGAAATGTACGTAAGTGTGTAGTTTTTCTGGGTCTTCAATATGAAAATCCATTAACATAATTCACTATATAAGCAAACTCAAAGGGAAAAAATCACATGATCAATTCTTTATGCACAGGAAAAACATTTTAAAAAATACAATACCCTTTCATGTTAAAAGTATTGGAGGTATAAGGAATTCAAGACCCATATGTAAACATAATAAAATCAACCAACAGCCAATATCAAATTAAATGGAGAGATACTTAAAGTAATCCCACTAAAATTGGTGACAAGACAAGGATGCCCACACTCCCCATATCTAGTCAAGATAGTACTCAAAGTTCTAGCTAGAACAATAAAATAACCAAAAGAGATCAAGGGAATCCAAATTGACAAAGAAGAAGTAAAAGTATTGCTATTTGCAGACAATATGTTAGTATACATCAATGACCCCAAAAATTCTACCAGAGAACTTCTACAGCTGAAAAACAACTTCAACAAAGTTGCTGGATATATAATTAACTCAAGTAAATCAGTAGCTCCCCTTTATTTAAATGATAAACAGGCTGAGAAAGAAATTAGGGAAACAACTCCCTTCACAATAGCAACAAAGTATATAAAATATCTTTGGGTAACTCCAACCAAACAAGTGGAAGATCTGTATGACAATAACTTCAAGTTTCTCAAGAAAGAAATCAAAGAAGACCTCAAAAGATGGAAATATCTCCCATGCTCATGGACTGGCAGAATTAACACAGTAAAAATTGCCATCCTACTAAAGGTAATCTACAGATTCAAAACAATCCCCATCAAAATTCCAACACAATTCTTCAAAGACATGGAAAGAGCAATTCTCAAATTCACATATTTGAAAAGGCAAGAAACCTAGAATAGCAAAAACAATTCTTAACAATAAAAGAAGTGCTGGAAGAATCACCATCTCTGACTTAAAGTCATACTACAGAGCAATAGTGATAAAAACTGCATCACATTGGTACAGAGACAAACAAGTTGATCAATGGAATAGAATTGAAGACTTTGTAAGTTTTAATGGAAAAAAATCTGTTTTTAGTTGTGGTGTATCTTAGCCTTACCACAGACCTTAATCCAACAACTTTCTGCTTGAATATTGTAAGCAGAATTAAATAAAGTCAACCATATATCAAGACCCATAAGTACCACATTTTTATTATCCGGTCTTCAGTTGAGAGGCATTTGAGCTTCTAAATATTTCTAAAGTACTCTACTTCTGATCAAAAACCATTTTGAGATTTGCCATCCTGAAGTATACATCTGTTTCATATGGATCTCTTTTATATACACAGTAGATTTTATCTTATTTGAGTGATGCTTTATACAATTTTATCTTTTCATGTATGCATATGTATGTGACATCATTCTTTTTAGCCCTAATATACAATAATCATTATCTGAGTAGATAGTGTTCAGTTTTGTTCCCTTCTTTCGTCACTTGATTACTTTTTATATGTTGGACATAGAATTGCTTTTTAACACTTGGTAACGTTTTTATCTTCATAATATTGTTAACAATAGTTTTTTTTTTCTTTTAATATCTCTGTTGGTGTTCTGAGTTGGGAAGAGTTGATCAAAGAAAGGGTCATTCCAGAATGTAATCAGTCTCTGAGGCAGCAGAGAAGTTCACCCTAGACAAAACAAACTTTGAGAAGCCACAAAATTTGCCAATTATTACAGCAAAGCCCCTAATTTAATTTAGTGGTTTTATGAAGAAAAACAAGATGTTCCTGTAATGCTAGTCTTTATTGTGCAACACTTGCCAAATTCAATAGTACACGACATTCTAGGGGTGCCAGGAATGTCCTATCACATACACAGGCATTACAACTCCTTCAGATTCTATAGATAACAGAAGGCAGTCACTGTTTTACCACAATGATTGGTTTCCCAATTAATGTACAATTGGACTTTACTACTGGTTCCTTATAGTTGTACCTTAGGGAGGTAACTGAGGTTTCTTCCTTTCAGATGACTCTCGCTTATGTCACGTGTACATAAAATTAATCATAGTAGAAGGTACTAAATGTTTTCTTCTATGATTTGTCTTGGTCATGATGCTTTTTCAGAAGAATGGAACACTATGACAATCATTCATGTTCACTCTTTGACCATAATTCATGAATTTTCCTACTCTTACTTTTCTTTATCTGGTTTTTGAGTCATCTCAACAAAATGCTCAGTTTTTTAATAGTTTTATTGAAGTTCTTCCTAAATCCAGGGTTTTAATTCATGGTTTGTGGTGATGATAAAATTTAGAGAACTTTTGAAAATGTTAGGATGTGAGATCTAATTAGAGATTAATTAAATAAATCACAAAATGAAACTCCTTGAAATAAGACTCTTGTCAAACTTCTTGAAAATATCTTGCCTTCTCTCCAAATCTGTGAAACAGGATATGGCTTTCTCTTTTCTACTCTTATGAATATTCTCAACTATTTGACAATATTCCACTACTTTTTCCAACCTTGCAGGTAGTGAGTGCACTTGGTGACTTGGTGTTTTGTTCTGCAGGAAATCCACTCAACTTTTTCAAATCTAGCTCCCCTCATGATGAACACACAAAGGAAGAATAGACCACTGAGCATAAATTTTTTTTGGAACAGTTGTAACAATATGGGCTTGATAGATATAAGGCAAAAACATCTTTGAAAATTTTTTTTAAAAAACAATATGAACAAAAAAAAAACCCACACAAAATCATAATTAAGCACCAGCATATCTAGACATCAAAGATTTTATCCTTAATACAAAATGTAATACTACAAATCATAAACGTGTGCATGCATAGTTTCTACATCTACCAAGTGCTGTCCTTTATCCTTTGCTTTTCAAACCAAAGTCCTTATAGCAACCAAATCCAAACCTGCATAGGTATAGTCTCTTTTTTGTCATTTAAGTATCAGTGAGAAAGTAAAAAAGAATATACCATTTTGTCACTCAGACAATGGAGAGTAAAACTCTTTTCAAATTCATTCAGCTAACTCTTAGTACAATGATAGAGCTACAGGCATAGTCACTGAGATTTCATGGAAAAGAGGTTTCTAACATTATTGCAGGCTGGAAATTCTATGAAAGGAACAAGAGTTCATGAAAAATAATTGTATTTGGTAAGGTGTCATAAAGTGCTTTTGAAATGTTGTAAGCACCAGTACTTCCAATGACAGTGTCTGCTATATATCATAGAACTATTTGGTCTACATTTCCCCAGTGCTGTGGGTGAAAAGGCAATGTTCTAACAACTTCTATAAAAGAGTGAGATTATTCAAAAAATTCAGCTGAATAAAAAAATAGGTAAAACTAAAGACAGCTTATCATGAAGGTTTCTTGATAACATAAAGCCTTTTTAGAATAATTTATAGTACATATCTCTAAACAACCCAGGAAGAGTTCTATCAAAGGAATATGTCTCTATCATTTCTACATACCTTTTTCTACATTACTAACTTCCTTCTGCAAGAGTTTTCCCTGTATTGATTATTATTACTTCTTTCAGGACCCTCCTTATCTTTCTTTCCTGGGTAGTCTACCTGTGGAACTGAAACATAAGCTATTCAATGAGCCGCATGCAAAACTACATAAATTTGTGTCAACAAGGTGTTGGTTATATCTGAGTAAAGAGGCAGGCTCCGTTCACTTCTGCTTTGTTTTCTACAAATCAATATTAGCAACTTAAAAACTTTTTAGATAATGTTTATAAAAGCTACCACTTATAAAGATATGGTTATGATGTTTTTATATTTATAATTGAGCAAAAGTTTTATCTTTAGATTATGGAGTCAAATCTCATGGCAAAAAGACATGGAATAAACAAATAAATAGAATTCATCACTATGAGTTTTATTAGCCACCAGATAAATTGTGAAAAACAACAAGGCACCCTTGTAAAATGGAAGAGTGGGTAAAAAGTGCTATAAAGGTTAATACTAGGATTAAACTGCCTGGGTAGCTTACCCTTTAGAGGTCAGCCCAATGGAATCATGAGTACTGTGAATTTGGTGAACCTGCTGCTTTTTTTCTATACAGAATAGCAGTACTATACCAGCTCAAACAGATGATGACCAGAGTGGACAATATTTCTGGAAACAATAATGCTGTATACTGTGACTTGATGATTTTATCACAATCTGTAGAGGAAAAGAATTCATAATCTTTTACATGCCGTGTTTTTGTTGCTCCATTTGACATACATGAGTGCATACAAATTTTTATTTATTAACATGTGTAGTAACAAAGAGGGAAATAGAATGGCCAATGACCTTTGGATTTTGAACTTAAGATCCCTTTAGGAGGTGTTCAGGAATGGGGATGGACTGGAAGAGATGCAAGTGACATTTGGCATTGATGGCCCTGCTGCTTTGAAGTCTTAAAACATAAAATAATGTTGTATCCCAAATTAAAACAAACAAAACAAACAAATAAACAAATAAAAACCCAAAGCTTTTCTTATTTTGTGTGTCTCATTAAAGAAAATGAACAAAGAGCTGTCTGTGAACAGGTATATGAAAATCATTTCTGTGGATCTAATGTATTTGCATTGTGGTAAATGACTATATAATAGAAATCAGGGAAATTTCCAAGAACTCCAAATATCATCTAAACTAAGAGCACCATTCCTATGACAAATTTCCTAGAGTGCAATACATACGTTAATGACTTATTCTTGAATTATGCCAAGAATCACATCTCTGAAAAAAATCATACATTAAATTTTGTGCACTGCATTGCATGTTTGAATCACTTGAATTCAAGATTACAAAGCCCCAGTGTGCACACCAATACCAGGAACACATGTCAGGCTGCTGGCCAGGAGGCCTTCTGACACCTGGGAAAACAAAGTGAAAAAGCCAGACTTTAATCACCAGCCTGCTGGATACTAGGAAGCCCAGCATCCATGAGACCTGTTTCATTCCCATTGTGCTCCAACTTTTGATCCTCACCTATACATGCAATCCCAGATTTGTATTCTATTCCTATGCTCAAAGCTAATTCTCCATCCCTGGCATGCTACCAGCTGTGACAACCAGGAATACCATCACTGCCTGCTTCCACAAAAGACAAGTAAAAGTAAGATGCCATTATGGACTTCCAGATCTACCCACAGTCCAGAAACCTGCTAACATCTGGGACTACCATGGCAGCCAATAAGAGACAACATGTTTAAAGATCAGCACAAGAACAGAATCAAGAAAAGCCAGGGCAATATGGGACCTTTGGAACCCTCTTCTCATTCTAAAACAATCCATGGATTTGCTAACACACCTGAAAAGCAAAAAACAATGACCTCAACTGGCATCTCATGAAGATGATATAAGCCTTTAAAGAAGAAATAAATAAACCACTCAAAGAAATGCAGAAAAATACAATAAAACCAAACAGAGACCTTTACAAAGGATACAATTAAGTACGAAGAAATGTAGGAAAATAAAATTAATGGGTCAAGGAAACGAATAAAACTGTCAAGACATGAAAATGGAAATAGAAGTAATAAAGGAAAAACAAATATAGGCAAACCTGGAGATGGAAAACCTAGAAAAGTGAACAGGAGCTATTGATGAAAGCATTACCAACAAAATACAGATGATGATAGAATCTCAGACATAGAAGATACCACATAAGAAATTGGTACCATATCTAAAAAGATTCTCACACAAAACTTCCAGGAATCTTGGGATGTTATAAATAGACCAAATCCATGAATAAAAGGAATAGAAGAGCCCCAGATTATAGGCTCAGAGAACATTTTCAACAAAATCATACAAAACAATTTTCCTTCCCTACAGAAATAGATGGCTATAAAAGTACAAGAACTTTACAGAACACCAAATATATTGCATCAAGAATGAAAGCCCTCAGCCCATATAGTAATCCAAACACAAAATGTACAGAACTAAGGCTATAAAAAGATGCAAGAAAAAAGGGATAAGTGACTTATAAAGGCATATATATCAGAATTACTGCTGACTTCTGAACACACTCTAAAAGCCAGAAGAGCCTGGACAGATGTCTGCCAGAACCTAAAAGTACACAGAAGTCATCTCAGACTTTTAGACCCCCTAAAACATTCAATCACCATAGAGTAAGGGAACAAAATATTCCATGACAAAACCAAATTTAAATAATATCTTTCTGCTAATCTAGCACTAGAGAGAATACTAGAAGGGAAAGACAAACATAAGAAAGGCAACTCTACCCTAGAAAACAAAATATATTAACAATTTCAAAACAAAACCAAAAGTAAAGAACACACACACACACACAAACACAATAAAATCTCTTATATCAAAATACCTGGAATTAACAATCATAGATTATTAGTATCTCTCAACATCAATGGAATCAATTAAACCAATAAAATGACACTGGCTAACAGAGTGGATTCATAAACAGGATTCATAATTCTCCTGCAAATAAGAAAGACCTATGGCATTAAGATTCATAAGAGTAGCAAAGCTGTTCCATCATCTGCACCCATGAGCTAAGACTGTTCCACAGCCCACTGTACACAAGTTCCACAGGGAGAGAGCTGGCCTCCCAGGAGTGCTGACACAGGCTTACCGATCCACAAGAAGAACAAGCTACAGCCAGAAAAATCAAGAACATCTAACATCAGAGATAACCAAATGGCAAAAAGCAAACACAAGAATCTTACCAACAGAAACTTGGCACCATCAGAACCCAGTTCTCCACCACAGCAAGTCCTAGATTCCTCAACAGACTGGAAAAAGCAAGATGTGGATTTAAAATCATATCTCCTGATGCTGATAGAGGAATTTAAGTAGGATATAAATAACTCCTGTATAAAAATATAGGAGAACACAGCCTATTAATTGTTCCCCTAATGGGACTTTCTTGCCTGGCATCAGTGGAGAAGATATTCCTTGTCTTTCAGTACTTTATATGAATGAGGGGGTTGGGGGAAGAGACAAAAAAAAAAAAAAAAAGAGTTGATACCCAAACTGGAGATCTCATTCTTAGAGGAGAATTGGAGCAAGTAGTAGGGTTAGAGTGAATAGATAAGTGAATTTTAAAAATACCAACATAAAATGGGTCTCATTTATTTCCTCTGGTGGAGGCACTGAGCAGGGGTAAAGATGGGCATGCAAACAAGAGTTATTGAGGACTGAAGGTGAGAGCATTGGGAATGATAGTAGAAATGGCAGTTAATCTCCGTGGAAGCTAGAAACTTAGAGCAATGGAAATTCCCAAGAGTCTACAAAGATAGAAAACACTCCTACCAGTGGGAGATATAACTTCAAACTGCCATGTCCTGTAACAAGGCAAAGTTGCCAATGGAGGGATTGTGTCAGGGTGAGAGGCAGCATCCTGACCTCCTCAGAACTCCTGGAGAACAAAAGTGTGCCATAATAATGAGAAAGCATACACAACTGTAATGGAAGGGGAGGGCTTACTGAAAGGCAAAGTGGCAGCATCCACTGTTTTCTCTGTCTCTTTTAGACTGGGGGATCCCTTCAACTCCATCCTTACAGCTCTTGTCTAGTCTAGGAATTTTTCTGCTCTTAAGGCAGGTACACTAACACAGGAGAACTGTATGCCTATTCAGTGGGTTCTATCCATTCACACATATCCCCTTCCCACTGTTGAGTGCTGGTGTCTGATCTACAGGCCTGGAGCAGGACTAGGAAAAGGAACACTGCCATCTGAATATGTACATCCCACTACTGAAAAGATGAAGATGGAGAAAAACCAAAAATGAAAACAGATCAGGTTGACTCAGGACTGACAGGCAAATGGTTCTTGTGGATTCAGTTTCCTCTGAACTGTCTCAGTCTAGCTTTTTAAAGGCACTAGTCTTAACAATTACAGCAACTCTTTGGACTATGCCTTGGTTATAGCATTAAACTTCCTTATGATCCATCTCTCTCCAAATTATTTATATTGTGTTTCTCTCTGCTTTAACTGCTGTTTTTTTCACTATTAACCAGGATAATAATTTTAAGTGATTAAGATTCCATGTAGTAAATACTATACTGTCTTTATATTTCCTGGGACACATATATTAACCAGTCACTTCTAAATTCTACCTCATATAAATTCTTAGTATGTGGCACAGAATAGCCATAGACTTGTCAACTATATATAAAAGCATAACCCATGATGTTTGAGGTTTAATACAGATGCTGTTAATCTTCCTGATTCATTTTGAAATGAATGAATCTTAAGCCAGCCTTTAAACTGTACTGTGCTCTCAGTACAAAAGATTCTACCTGTAGAATGGCCGTTAAGCTCTATTGTCAACTATCAGCTGCCTTTTTAATTCAAATTTACAGACTTGTCTACATTTCTCCATAATCAAATATGGTTAGTTTCCTCAGAGCAACTTTTCATTCTCTGGCACCCATTATGAATGAGTTCTTTTTCTGTTTCTACAGTAAGACACCCTAACTGGAAACAGCTTAAAGAAGTGAGAGTTTATTTGGGCACTTTTATAAAATTAGATGGTTCTTCATGCTTAGAAAACAGAGGAAAAAAAGCAAAACAAAACAGGCTTGTGATCAAGAGCAGGAGCTCTGTGCTTATATATTCAAACGCAATAGAGACAGCCAACTGGAGGAGCACAAGGCTATTGAGACCAAATCTTTCCACAGTAACGTTCTTCAGCAAAGCTCTCCCATGTAGTCATCTAGTAATAGAACAAACAACTGCACATCAAGTGGTCAAGGTACTTAGACAATGGAGGACATTTCGCCTTCAAATCAACAATTTTTCCGTCCACTAAGCATTGATTGTACCAAAATAGTTTTTTTTTTTTTCATGTTTGTAACTTATTAAAGTTAGCACTAATTTCATTGTGTCCCATACGTTTGGTACAATGTGTCTTCATTTTCATTGAATTCTACAGAGTGTTTAATTCTTTTTTTCTCCTTTGACCCAGAAGTCATTGAGTACAGTCATATAATTTCGATGAATCTGTAGTCTTTCTGCTGTATCTCTTGTGGCTGAAGTCCAGACTTAATTGATGGTGATCTGAAAAGAAGCAAGGGGTTGATTTCCACAGTGGTTGTACTTTCAATCAAAATTAATCAAAATAGGAAAGAACACTTTACACTCACCAATGGAAAAATCTACCAAAATGACTTCTAAATTCTGAATCTCTATGTTTTTGTAGCCGTTGAGGCCAATTATATGGTCAATTTCGAAAGACCTTTAGTAAGGTGTTGAGAAGAACCTATATGCTTCTCTGTTTCAGTGAAATGTTCTGCAGTTATATACCAGTTCCATTTGATTCATAAAGGCAATTAGTTTCATTATTTCTCTGTTTAATTTCTGTCTTAATGACTTGTCCATTAGTGATACCAGCATTTTAACGTTTCCTACTATTAATGTATGGCATTCAAGGTGTAATTTAAGCTTTAGTAACATTTCTTTTACAGATGTGAGTGCCCTTGAATTAAAGGTGTAGAGATTCAGAATTTAGAAGTTATTTTGGTAGATTTTTTCCCTTTGGTGAATGTAAAGTGACCTTCTCTGTCTATTTTGATTAATTTTGATGGAAAGTACAACCACTGTGGAAGTTAATCTGTTGGTTTCTCCCACAGTTGGGAATAGTCCTACCTCAAGACCCAGCTATACTACTTCTGAGCATGTACACTAGTGATGTTCTCCCATACCTTAAGGACACTTGCTCACCTATGGTCTTAGCAGCTTTATTTATGATAGCCAGAATCTGGAAACAACCCAGATGTCCCTCGACAGTTGAATTAATGAAGAAAGTATGGTTAATTTACACAATGGGATACTATTCACCAATTAAAAACAGGGACATCATGAAATTTGTAGGCAAATGGAAGAGAATAGAAAATACCATCCTTAACGAGTTAATTCAGACTCAAAAGAACATGCATGGTATGTATTCACTTATACGTGTTATTAGTTAGAAAGTAGAGGGTAGTTATGCTATAACCACAGACACCCCCATCCCCAGCCCACCCCCCCAAAAAAAAACAAATAATAAGAAAGATGCAAAAGGCAAAGATATTTGAATTTTTCTCAGAAAGGGAAATAAAATAGATTTCAAAGTCAAGGAACAGGAGATGGGGGAGGGGCTAGGCAGACTAAGGAGATTAGGTATATGAAGAGGAGGGTAGAGAAAAACACTTTGACATGACAGGAGGTTGGGTGGGAGTATATGGAGTCATTGCTAAGACTTTCCAGAAACCTGAGACATGAGAGGGCCCAGGATGTCTATGGGGGAATTCTGAAGTGACCACTTTCTGTGGCCAGGTATTATTCGTAGTAAAGGGAAAGGACCAGAACCTACCCACAAAACCTTTGACTCAAAAGGTGTCCTGGTTCTGAGAAATGCAGTGACAAAGATAGAGCAGACCTGGAGGAAATGGCTAACCAATGACTGACCTAAATTTACACCTATCCCATGGGCAAGAACCAATCCATGTCACTATTAGTGATACTGTTATTCTTTCAGAAAGGCACATAGATTAACTGTCTTCTGAGAGACTCCACCCAACAGCCCATGGAAATAGATGCAGAAATCTACTGACAAACACTAGATGAAGCTCTGGGAGTGTTGTACATGTGTTTGGGAAAATATTGTGAGACCTGAAGAGGTCATCACTCCACAGAGAAACAGAATCAACTAACTTGAAACCCTGGGCTTCCAGACACTGAACCACCAACCAAAGAGTCAGCATGAGCTAGTCCTAGGCCCTAGGCACATATGTAGCAGAAGTGCAGCTTGGTCTTCATGTGGGTAACACAACAAATGGAGTGAGGGTTGTCCCTGAATGTGTTGCCTACCTGTGGCTCTGATTCTCTAACTGAATGAACAGCCTTTCTCTGACCTCAGTGGAAGAGAATGCACCTAGAGATGCAGTGTCTTGATGAGCTGGAGGGACTTGCTATCTGGGCAGGGGTGTGCTCCACATTCTTTGAGGAAAAGGGAAAGCAAGAGTGGTTGGAAGATCTGTGTGAGGGGGTACTGGGAAGAAGGGGGCTGATACTGGTATACAAATTGAATAACTAAATACATACTTAATTTTAAAAAGTTGTAAAGGTGTACAAGGGTTAAAATGGAGGAAAAATTGAGGGAAAAGCCACCCAGTGTCTGGTCCAGCTTGTGACCCATGCAACGAAAGGGCACTTACTCCTAATACTCTTGCTATACTTGCAAACAGCAGCCTAACATAACTATATGAAGCAGGCTTTACCTAACAACTGGTATAAACAAATGCAGACACACGCACTAAATATTAGGTGTGTAAGAAATACTTGTGGAATACTGCAGATGATGGGGAAGAAGGGTTGCAGGATCCAGAGAGCCAAGGACACTACAAAAAAATATCTACAGAATCACAGAGACTGAACCTTCAACTAGAGTCCATTAAAGGGAGTGACCTAGGGTTTCTGCATATATATATATATATATATATATATAGGTTGTATAGCTTGGCCTTCATGTGTGTTTCCAAACAGCCAGAGGAGGAGCTTTCTCTGATTCTGTTGCCTGCTTTAGCACCTTTTTCCCTACTGGGCTAACCTCAACAAGTAAAGTTGTGCCTAGACTTACTACAACCTAATATGGCAAGACTGATTTATATGCAGGGAAGGCATCAACTTTTCTGAAGAGAAAGGTTGGTTTACTGGAAGGGGAAATGGTAGGAGTGGTACTATAAGAAAAGGAAGGATGGTAAACTTGGGCCTGGATATAAACTTAATAAATAAATTAATTAATTTTAAAAGAAGAATGGGTGATGTCACCTGATCATTATTTAAACTGCGAGAGGGGTGATATCATGGCAAGGTTGTAGCCAGGAGAGTTTCCAGAGGGTGAAAGGAGAAAGCTTGAGATGTTGTTTGCTCTTAAATTTAATTCTGTTAAAATTATGAAGGTGTTGCAATATTCTTGATGCTGTCGTCCCTCAGTGGATGCCTGATTAGGTCTCTTCTCTTTTCTCTTCTCTTCTCTTCTCTTCTCTTCTTCTCTTCTCTTCTCTTCTCTTCTCTTCTCTTCTCTTCTCTCTTCTCTTCTCTTCTCTTCTCTTCTCTTCTCTTCTCTTCTCTTCTCTTCTCTTCTCTTCTCTTCTCTTCTCTTCTCTTCTCTTC
>NC_034610.1:15983493-15990682 GCF_900095145.1 Mus pahari | reverse complement strand
CCCCTCCCCTCCTCTCCTCTCCTTTCCTTTCCTTTCCTTTCCTTTTTAAAATTATATTGGTTATTTTATTTATTTACATTTCAAATGTCATCCCCCTTCTCACTTATACACCCTGTCCCCTTCCCCATTGCCCATGCTTTTATGAGGGGGCCCCTCTACTCAACCACTCCCTCCAAACTCAGCTTCCTAGCATTCCTCTTTGCTGGGTCATCAAGCTTCTACAGAACGAAGTGGCTTCCCTCCCATTGATGGCAGATAAGGTAACCCTCTGCTACATATGCAGCTGGAGCCATGGGTCCCTCCAAGTATACTCTTTGGGTGGTTGTTTAGTCCCTGGTAGCTTTGGGAGGTCAGCTTGGTTAATATTGTTGTACTTCTTTCAGGTCATTCAGTCCTTCCCCTAACTCCTCCATTGCGGTCCCCATGCTCAGTTCAATGGTTGGCTTCTACCATCCATACCTGTATTGGTCAGGCTCTGGTACAGCCTCTCAGGGGACATCTATACTAGGCTCCTGTCAGCAAGTGCTTCTTAGCATCAACAATAGTATCTGAGTTTGGTGTCTGTAGATGTGATGGATCCCTAGGTGGGGCAGTCTCTGGACAGCCTGTCCTTCAGTCTTGCTCCACTCTTTGTTCCTGTATTTCCTTTTGACACAAACAATTGAGTTAATATTTTTGAAATGGGTGGGTGGCCTCATACCTACTTGGGGCAATGCCTATCCACTGGATATGGTCTCCACGGGTTCTATCTTCCCTTTTGGGGCTATTTCAGCTAATGTCATCCCTGTTGTGTTCTGGGAACCTCTTGGGTCCCTGGCAACTGGGACTTTCTATTGGCTAGTCCTCATCTCCCACTGTTACACACCTACTTTCAATTCTTGACCCTCTATCCTTCTCCTCACCCTCCCTCCCTCCCTCCCTCCCAAGTTGCTCCCTCTCTCTATCCTTATTATTTTCTTCCCTCTTCTGAGTAGGACTGAAGCATCTATACTTTGGTCTCCCTTCTTCATGTGTTTCATATGGTATGTGAATTGTATCATGGATATTCCTAGCTTTTACCATAATATCCACTTATCAGTGAGTACATACCATGTGTGCTCTTTGGTAACCAGGGTTACTTCACTCAGGATGATATTTTCTAGTTCCATCCATTTGCTTAAGAATTTCATGAAGTCATTTTTTTAACAGCTGAGTAGTATGTCATTGTGTAAATGTACCTTATTCTCTATCCATTCCTCTGTTGAGGGACATCTGGGTTGTTTCCAGCTTCTGAATATTATAAATAAGGCTGTTATGATTATAGTGGGGCATGTGTCCTTGCTATATGTTGGAGCATCTTTTGGGTATAGGCTCAGGAGTGGTATAGTTGGGTTCTCAGATAGTACTATTTCCAATTTTCTGAGGAACCACCAGACTGATTTCCAGAGTAGTTGTACCAACTTGCAATCTGATCTTTTCTTGTAGGTTGTACAATCATTAGAGTCATAGCAAATGCAAGCATCAGTGGATCACTGAAATTTCCATTAGAATTTTCAAGAGACACTGAGAAGAGGCAGTGTATATCACAGAAGCCTGTGGACACCATAAGAATCTTTTACCTACAGTTGTGAATTTGGATGTTGTATTAAAATATAGAATACAGGATGTTTGGGATGACTGATTTTTAAGATTATGAAATGATAAAGATGCACATATGGAATAGACATAATATTTGGCAAATATGTATGCTATGCTAAATAATTGAAGGTGTGCCCTGATCTAAGCCTGTGAACTTAAAGTTCCAGAGAGTACATATGGAGGCACAAGCTTTGGTAATATCTCTGCTAAGTTTTTGTACTGCTTAGATCCAATATTTCCTTACCATGTGCTCACTTCTTACTGGAAATTAAATGGATATTTTCTACCATTCTTTATTGGAAGCATTAAAATGATTTGAAGACATCACACTTAAGAAATTTTACTGTAAGTCGGGTGTGGTGGCACACGCCTTTAATCCCAGCACTCGGGAGGCAGAGGTAGGTGGATTTCTGAGTTCAAGGCCAGCCTGGTCTACAGAGAGAGTTCCAGGACAGCCAGGGCTGCACAGAGAAACCCTGTCTCGAAAAATAAAAAAAATAAATAAATAAATAAAAAATAGAAATTTTACTGTGTCTCAAGAGATCTTTTCTATGGTGGCCTTTTGAACCATGTCAAGACTAATAAATTTGCATGATGTGCATTTTTGTAGTATAAGATGTCCATGAGTCTAGGATAACAACAACAAATAATGAAGTCTAGTCGTTTGATTGATAAATGTATTCTATAGTGTGAGGCTTGTGAACATATAGGTCCTAGTTGGCTGTGATCTGTAAGGAACTTGGGAAATATATCAATAATATGGGGTCTATGGAGTAAGTATTTACTTGTGGTAAGCTGTAGGATTTCATAGACCCTTCTCATTTCATTTCTCCATCTTTGGGACCTGTTTATACTAATGTGATTATTTGGCCTCCTATTTGGCCACCTATTGGCATAATTCTCCCTCTTTTATCCGTACTCTATCTTTACATATTAGCCCAAATGAAGTAATTGGTTTTGACCAAGCCCACTCAGTCAGTCACCGGGTTCTCCAGCATGGGAGTGAGGATTAAAAAGGAAAAAAACCAAGATAGACAACACTGTAGCATGACCCCAGTCAATTTTGAGGCTGAAGGTAAATTTAATTTTCCCAGTCCGCTTTTTATACCATTTAAAATATATACAAGTATTTAGGGCGAGCAGTACAATAAGGAACTAGAAGGACAATAGTCAAGGAAAAAGCAAGACAATAAACACAAAGCCCCATGGTCACTCTGGTGATAGCTGTTTCTAAGGATAATCAAGATATAAGAGCTTGCTTCTTTGTTCTACCCTAAAACCAGATTCTTACTACCTTGTCCTTGGCCAATGTCAGATCCTTGCCTGGATTTACTTCTTTGTCATGGCCTAATGTCAGATTCCTGCCTGAGCTTACTTCTTTGTCATGGTCAATGTCAGATTCCTGCCTGAAGCCCATTTCCTCATCCTTGGCCAGTGTTAGACTTCTGCCAAGCGGCACCCTAAAAGGCTCTCCATGTTGTTTATAATTTGATTGGCCATGGTATTTTACTATAGCAACAAAAAAATAACTTACATGACTTTTGGATGCGGTGCTCCCCAAATTCCTTTATTTTTTCTTTGTTATTTTATCTTCAATGTCAGTTTTGTTCCTCTTTACCCAATTGATTTTACTGATATGAATTGAATAAAATTCTTCACACATAATGAGGGTTTGAATACAGGGTTCTTAACGGATGCCATACTTTAAGGAGTACTTGGAAAGGTTGAGATCTAGAATACACCGAGAAGAAGTATGTTCTTTTTAATCAGGCCTGTATTAGGAAGACTTTTGTCTCTTAATCCCTGGCAGATCTGTAGAGCTATTTTAGCGTTCTGGGATCTTGATATGAATTTCAAGGATCTCTTAATTTCCAGCGTCATCTGTGTGACTTAATCTAGAATTATTACATACTTGCTACTAGTCTGGTTGTTGAAAACGCCTCAGAATTAGGATTTGCACAGGCAGCATACTCATTCTGTCATGCCCAATTAGAACAGCATAAGAAAGAAGGTATCATTTAATATAAACGTTATGTGAGAATAATACTATAACATAAGGTGAGTGAGGAGAATAGACTTAGAACTTTCACATTAACTAAAGAAAGAAGTGAAGAGCCTCTTTATTTTACCATAAGAAATAGTACACGCAATATACAGACTTAAATTCTACTAGTTATAACCACATGTTTATAGCTCCTGTAATTTTAATATTCATTAAGTGCCTATGAAATTACCTGATAACAGTGTCTTATATATATTAGCATACTATTGTATCTAAATGACATCAGACCATGAAGTGTAGAGAAATGAAATTTAAGGCCTGGGATTTCATGCAACTTATGTCCAGAGAAATAGTTGTTTGTAAGCTTGGAAGCCTGAGGCAGAGACCACAGTGAGACAAGCCTGGGCACGCCCAGGCAGGCCATTGTTGGAACATTCCTGGGACTGAACCAAATGTTCTGCTGACCCGCCCCTCAGGTCTCCTAGCATTCCTGCCTTTGCACCATCCTGCAAATATGTACGTTTAAATGAGCCAATCATGGGTAACTGTGCCAATTCTTGCTAGCCCCTCCCCCTCCCCCTATAAAAACCCTTAGCTTTCAGGACACAAGGTTGGCACCTCTGCCTCCTGCGTGAGGTACGTGCTGGCCCAGAGCTCCGCCATTAAACTACCTCATGCTTTTACAACAAGAAGGCCTCTCGTGTTTCCTGGGAAATCCTGACTCCTGTGACTTCGGGGGGTCCCTGAAAATGGGGGTCCTACAGAAGCACAAGGCTGTAATCAGCCAAATGTCAACCAAAGGTTCCAAGAAAGTTAGCTTCAAATAATTCTAAACTCTAAAGGCCACTTACCTGGAAGATCTCTCAGTAACATAAACTTCTGTAACAATATGGAACATTCATATATTAATTCATAGAGAGATATGATTCCCTGGAATCAGTTTCTACTTCTCTGTATTTAATCAGCACACAGTATGTGTGAGGGCTTTATCTCATTTTTTTTACTCTGCTTTCGACATTTATTATAGTTACAGACTTTAATTATCTCTTCCTTAAATTCTTAAAGACATGTCCATTTGTCAATTTAAGAAGCTATGACCTAACTCATTTATATCTTCAAGGAAAACTACTTAGAATTTCTGTCAACAAGCCATCCCTTGAATATGTAAAGTAGAAGTCACAACTGTATTTTTTAAAAATATACATTCCAGCCAGGCAATGTTGGCGCATGCCTTTAGTCCCAGCACTTGGGAGGCAGAGGCAGGTGGATTTCTGAGTTCAAAGCCAGCCTGGTTTACAAAGTGAGTTCCAGGACAGCCAGGGCTATACAGAGAAACCCTGTCTCAAAAAAACCAAATATATATATATATATATATATATATATATATATATATATTACACATATATATATACACATTCCAGTCATTGTTCCCTCTCCTGGTCCCTCTCACACAGTTCCTCATTCCATTCCTCCCCCTACCCCCTTGCCTACAAGAGGGTGCTTCTCCCACTCCCAGGTCTCACCCTTCCCTGTGGCCTCTTGTCTCTCCAAGATAAAGCTCATCTTCTCCCACTGAGGCCAGAGCAGGCAGACCACTGCTACATATGTGCCAGGGGCCTCAGAACAGCCCCTGCATGCTCGTCATTGGTGGCTCAGTCTCTGGAAGCTCCCTGGGGTCTGGGTTAATTGAAACTGCTGGTCTTTTTAGGGGGTCACCTTACCCCTATCTGCTTCTGTCTCAGTCAGCGGCTGGTAGAACCTCTCAGAGGACAGCTATGCTAGGCTTCTATCTGTAAGCATGGCGTAGTATCAGTAATAGTGTCAGGCCTTGGTATCCTCCCAAGTTGGCCTGTCATTGGGCCAACTTTCTTTCAGTCTATTCTCCATTTTTGTCCCTGCTGTTCTTTTAGACAGGAACAATTCTGGGTAAGAAATTTTGACCGTGGATTGGTAACCTTGTCCCTCCATCTGAAGCCCTGTCTACTTACTGGAGGTAGACCCTGAGCACCCTTTCCACAACGTTGGGCGTTTTGGCTAAGGTCACCCCCTTTGAGTCCTGAGAGTCTTTCACCTTCCGGGTCTCAAGTTCTTTCTAGAGGATCCCCCCGACACACACCTCAGGCTGCTTATTTCCATTCATTTTCCTGGCCCTCCCTCTGGGCTTCTCTCCTACAACCCCATACCTGATCCTGTTCATATTTTCTCTCCACCATCCCTTCTCCAACCAAGTTCACTCACTCCATCTGCCTCTCATGATTATTTTCTTCCCCTTATGAAGAGGGATGGAAGCATCCTCACTTGGGCCTTTTTGTTTGTTATACTTCTTACAGTTTGTGGGTTGTATCCTAGGTATCCTGAACTTACTAGCTAATATATACTTATCAGTCAGTACATAGAATACATGTCCTTTTGGGTCTGAGTTACTTCACTCGGGATGAAATTTTCTAGTCCCATTCATTTGCCTGCAAAATTCATGATGTCCTCATTTTTAATAAGCTGAATAGTATTCCATGGTGTAAATGAACCACATT
Source organism: Mus pahari (assembly GCF_900095145.1). NCBI lineage: Eukaryota > Metazoa > Chordata > Mammalia > Rodentia > Muridae > Mus > Mus pahari. The sequence goes on along the minus strand of NC_034610.1, from coordinate 15,984,532 downwards.
TTGTATATCCATTCTTCAGGTGATGGACATCTGGCATTTTCCAGCTTCTGGCTACTACAAGTAAGGCTTCTATGAACATAGTAGAACAAGTGTCCCTATGGTACAGTGGGGCATCTTTTGGGTGTATACCCAAGAGTGGTATAGCTGGGTTTTCAGGTAGAACTATTTCCAATTTTCTAAGGAACCACCAGATTGATTTACAGTGTTTGTACCAGTATGCAATCACACCAACAATCAAGAAGTTGTTTCTCTTTCTTAACATCCTTCCCAGCATATGCTGTCACTTGACATATCTCAGCTCATTTGATTTGCATTTCTCTAATGACTAAGGACTTCGAACATTTCTTTATGTACTTCTCAGCACAAGATTCTTCTGTTGTGGATTTTCTGTTCATCTCTGTACCCCATTTTTTAATTGGGTTATTTGATTTTTTTGGAGGATAACTTCTTGAGTGCTTTATATATTTTGGATTTTAGCCCTCTACCAGATGTAAGTAGGGTTAGGGAACATTTTCTCCCAAACCGTAGGTTGTCCATTTGGCCTATTGAGGGTATCTTTTTATTACCAAGACTTTTAAGTTTCAGTGCATCTATGCTTACCCAATGAAACCAACTACAGTTTACATTTAAGATAATTAACTTCCACCAGAACTTTTTATATTTTTATCAATTAGTTAAAAGTTTCATACACTGTATCTTGAAAATAGCCATCCTCTCTCCAAATTCTCTCAGATCTTCCTCATTCTTAAAGTTCTTTCATTATAAGTTTCATAAAATTTTCTTTGTGTTGCTCAAGTACTCTTGGGTTTACTGCCTGTTACTGAATTGCTTAGCCTAACAGTCCACCATTATACTAAGAGGAACCTCTCTTTTCACCAGCAGTGTTCAGATATTGTCTTACATCAACATACATAGGTCTTGTGAATGCTGTCACACAGTAACTGTGCAGACATATATTTAAATGCAAAACACTAGAGTAATAAAGCGTGAAGAAATGAAGCAGTTATATTTATCTGTATTTTTTAGCTTTTATAATGCT
>NC_034610.1:15980546-15983058 GCF_900095145.1 Mus pahari | reverse complement strand
TGCAGACATATATTTAAATGCAAAACACTAGAGTAATAAAGCGTGAAGAAATGAAGCAGTTATATTTATCTGTATTTTTTAGCTTTTATAATGCTGATAGTTGCTGTCTAGAGTAGAAAGAATAAGCTGAATCATGAATCTTGTGAAAAAAAAAAACAGGCTGTCAGGTAGGGTCACTTAAACAATAGTGGAAAAAAAGGATAATCCAAGTAACCAACCATATTTTAAAAAATCTTATGCCCACTAATAGAAATGGGGCATACACTTAGCATAGTTAGTTGATTAAGAATATGGTTTTCTCCAGTTCACAATTTATAAGGGAAAATATAGCACTATTCTGCTGTGAAATATTCATTAAATGGATATCATCTCCCCATATATTATGTCCCTATTACAGTGATACTTAGAATGACACACATTTCTTAAGATCCACTCTTAATTATTAAAAAATACTATTTAACACTTTATTATAAGATTATGGTATTTACATCTTTCTTATCTAGGTAAAGCAGAATTTGGAAACAGTGAAATCACGACTCATCACAAATGGGCCTAATGTAGGAAAACACATGGAAATTATTGCTGTGATATTCATTACCCACCAACTGGGATTATTTGAAAGAGCAATATAGCCTTGTAAAATTGAAGAGAGAGTATAAAATGCTAGAAATGTGCAAACCAGAGTCAAGATGGTCTGTGTGGCTCTGTTTTCAGCAGAGTTTCTGATGGAGGCATGAATGTGGAGAGTGTGTTCAATCCTCTTCTTATGTCCATAAAGTATGAAAATCATAAAAGCACTGGAACTTACAATGAGCAGAGAAAACAGGACTTCGGGAAATACACAAAATGCTGTATACATTATATCTACTAGTTTGTCACGACCTATAGAGTGGCAGAATTCAAAGTCTCTCTTTTGTGTCTTATTTTTTTTATTCCTATTGGTAGCTGTATACATGGGGAAAAGCATATTTACTAGAATGAAAAGGAACCAGCAGAGAGAAAAGGACAGGCTCATAAACTTTGTAGATTTGGTTTTACATTCTTCCAAGCAGGAGTTCCTGGGGCTAATGGTGATTGCCTGAAAGACACTCAAGAAACAGGTGGTGCTGATGGACATACTCCTGGCTAGTCTTTGAAAATAAAAAGTAAGTTTGCACCCAACATCACTGAATAACTGCTTCCACCCGAAAGTTCTCACTACTTCGGGAGTCCTTTGGAAAGAATAATCAAGAAGTTGGATGTGAACACGTGTATAAGAATCATATCTATTTTCTTCAGTGTGTGTTCATTGTAATAAATGGTTAGGTAGTATAAAAGAAGGGAGACGTTTCCTATAATACCAAGTGCTGTCTGAAGTGAGAGCACTATTCCACCTATCATGGTCCTCAAGTCCATTCTGTTATTCAGCAATTCTTATTTATTTATGTATTTTTTTACACCATGGCAACAATAAAATCTCTGAGTCATTGCATATATTGAAGTTTTCTTGGTTGGGAAATGTGTGTAAGAATCACAAAAACAACTATTTTGAACAGCAAAGCCATTTTGTAGAGTATAGCAAGACTGTATAAAAGTAAATATTTTATCACCATTAATAATTTCCAGTGAAAAATTTGACATCTATAAGTGCACATATTTATGGACTGAAATTCACTTACATTTTAATGAAATGTTAGCATTAAAAATAATGATGTTCCATCCAGTGGGAAACACTGGCTAGTGAATTCAAATGGAATGAATGCTCACTTCTATAGTCTAGAGTAGACAGTCACACTGGAAGAAAATAGACATTAGTTAACATTTCAGTATGAAAGAAATTAATATTTTACTCCTGTGATACTGAAGCCATAAAATTGTACATGTTATAAAACAGAGTGACAATGTACTCCTTGAAAAAGTCATTTATTATTAAAAGTAGAAGAGTGCAACAATAAGTTCATGTTAAAAATTGGAACATGTGCCCCATAAGAAGGCCTACAGTATCAACTAACCCAAACCACTGGAAACTTCCAGAAACTAAGCTACCAACCAAAGAGCACAGTTCATGCCCCCCCCACACACACACACTAACCCCATCACACAGGTAGCAGAGGACTGTCTTGTCTGACCTCAGTGGGAGAGCAGGCACCTAATCTTGTATAGAACTGATGCCCCAGGGAAGGTGAATGTGGGTGGCAGTGTGAGGTGTGGGTGGGTGTGTGGGTGGGTGAAGAGGATGGAGAGCAAAGGGGATGAAAATGGGGTAAATAACTCTTGGACAGGAGACTGAGAGGGGGCAACATTTGGAATGAAAAATAAATAACACAGTTTAAGAAAATAGAACATGTTACTCTAATGAAGAGCTCTCAACAAATTTCACAAAATTCATACATAATGATATAATTATGCTTGCTCATTTGGCATCAGATTATGGGAGAGAGCCACAGCAAAACTACCCTCTGTGATGATCTTCAATGACAATAGGTGGCTCAAAGCTACTTCTCTCTCTCTCTCTCTCTCTCTCTCTCTCTCT
>NC_034610.1:15962834-15980498 GCF_900095145.1 Mus pahari | reverse complement strand
TCTCTCTCTCTCTCTAAAAATATATATATATATATATATATATATATATATATATATATATAAAATCCTGAGTAAACAAGTGAATTATTTATATAGTAGCATAATTATAAGGGAAAGACTATTGGAGATATTGGCTATGATTAAGGATGAAGTTAAAGTAGACATCCCATGAACTGTTCCTAGTTTTCCCAGGGATAAATATGTTAATCAAGGATAGGTGTGAATGTATCTGTCAAAAAATGTTCTTCTGATGATGATATTCTCAAAGGAAAAAAATCACAACAGAATTAAGCAGTAATATCTAACAAGGGATATCCCCACATATCCATTATAAGTGTACTGCCCCAGCTAATAGTGAGGCTCTCAGCAACAATGTAACTAAAAAACCAAACCATTTACAAATGTAAAATGTCTCAAAAGCCACTGAGAGAAACATGGGTTCTTACATTATGATTGTACTTATACAGTATATGTACAGTATATGTCTACATTGATTAAGTCTCCTATAGAATAACCTAGACATCAACCTATGCATTTATAATCACACACCAAATAATGCCACCTATTGATTTAATGACAGAGAATTGTAACAATTATAGTTGTGTATATCTTACTTCTATTTCATAAGGTACCATGACACCAGGATAAAAAGAGGCTCCCAGGGCCCGACAGGGATGATTCTAGTTGAAATGCACAGAGAAGAAGGGATAGAACCTGTAGAGACCACCTCCAGTAAATAGGTATGGTCCCAGGTTGAGGGATGGGGGCACCCACCCATCTCAAAATTTTTAATGCAGAAATGTTAAAAGACTTTCTAAACTTAACTGAAAACTGCAAATAGAATTAGCAATAATCACTATTTAGCTAAAGTCATTTCACACCATCTATACTGTCTAAGCTGTAGATGATTGCCTAGTTTCAAAAGATAATTTGGAGCAGTTTAGAGACTTAAGAAATGAGAACATTACCTGACTGCTTGCACAGATAGTCACATAATTTTGTGCTCAATGATACTATGTAAGCTACATTTTGAAATGTTCAGCTGATACCTAGATTGTTTCCCCTGTATCTTAAATTTCCCTCAGCATATATAAATAAAATTTATATACAGTGTAAATCAATGGAAATTGCCTTTGACTAATTTGAATTTGATATGTGAAGATAGACCCAATGTTTTTTACATTAAAATGTTTTTATGATTTCATGATGAAAACATGATGGGATATCTCAGATAAAAATTACCACAGTATTATTTTCATGAACATTGTTCAAATCTCATTATGAACTATGAAACATGAAAACTAATATGTGAAATAATACTGTGGCATAGACTAGTAGTGAGGAGATTAGTTGTTAAAGGGTTTGCATCACAGTCGGAGGATTCATATTCAATCTCTAGAACTCAAATAAAATAACTAATGTATGTCATGCAATCTTTAAAATGCATCATTATTGTTTTTTATAGCATAATTAAATCATTTTCTCCTGTATGTATGTTAACAGCATTGACCATTTAGAACAGAAAAACCAAAGCAAATTGAAATGCAAAATTTTTCTTACGAAGGTGTCTACAGTTCAATGCTTGCAAATAAGGCTCTCTGACTATTTAGAAAAGAAATAAGTAAGATTGTAGTAGCCTGAGCAAGAATAATTTTCTTTGAGGCTGTGTCTCCTAGGAATGTCAGAAAGTATACACAGAAAACCTTGAACATAAGAGAAATGAAAATATACATGTTAATGTCATTCACTTTTGGTCTAAGCACTGGAGAGTGAGAATCAAAAGTTACTTGCAGTCACTGAACAGCAAAGCTGGTCTAATTGGAGTTACATTCAACTGAGATCCCAAATTCCTGAAAGTAATAACACAAACTTTATTTAAGGAACTCCAAATGTGATTGTACTATGAATAAATGAACATAGTCAATGGAGAATGCATCCGAACTTACATAGAAACTACACACCAATGCATGTATACAAACGAAACATATTGTTATCACCAATTTAAAAAATAAAGTCTTTGATTTATGAATCCTTAGATTTAGTGAAACCTTTTAGTTAAAATGCCAAACAGTGGATGGAGTTTGGGGAGTTTTAAGGAAGAACAGGTACAAGGATTGCAACCTCTGAGGGTATAGAAACTCCCCAACATAGTCAATTAACCTGGACCCTTTGGGCTCTCAGAGTCTGAACCACCAAACAAAGTAAGTTCACGGGCTGGACGTAGACATCCGGCACATACATAGCAGATGTGCAACTTGGTCTTCAGTAGTCCTGGACAACTGGAATGGGTCCTATCCCAAAAGCTGTGCCTGTATGGCTGGATATGTTATTCTAGCTGGGTTGCCTTGTCTGGTCTCAGCAGGAGAGGAAGCACCTAGCCTCAGAGAGACTTGAAGTGCCAGGGTGGCAGGTTATTCAGGGAACCCCCACCACCTCAGAGAAGCATAGAGGGGTAGATGGAGGAAGGACTGTAGGAGAGGGTGATTGGGAGGAGGGATGTGAGTGGGATGTAAACTGAATAAGTGAAAAATAAAATAAAAGCTAATGAAAGTTATTTAACTATGTCATATACAGTCTGAAATATAAAAAAAATGTGCACTGTACATATTTAAACAAAGAAAAAATATTTGTATGGACATACATGACTAAATATTTGCATGCCATGACCATAACTATAGGTGCCATTAACATCAACTATGAAAAATGGGGAATACAATATTAAGCTTTTAGGAAAAATTGATTATCTCTAAAAATGAAGAGAATGAAATAATGAACATATAGTTCATCCTATAACATTGTACAAAACTCCCAAAGATGATGTCATCTTCCCTTCAGTGAATGTTCCAAAATTCAAAGAGGAAGGTAACCCCTGCAATCAGGATATTATTGACTATTAGGTCATGTCCCTGTTTACTATAGAAGCTAATTCAAAATCTAGATTTTTTACATATCAGCATGACAGTAATTTCATTTTAATCTTTGTAAAACATGAGACATTTTGATCTCCGCATCTATGATTTTCATATTTAAAAATTTGTGCATGATTAATGTAAAATTTAGAAAGATAGAAAACACAAATGACATAATTAGTATAATCATAACGCATCTTTGAAATCAGATTCACTATATCATTGGGATGATTCACCAAGAGTCAGCAGCAGAGATTTTATCACTTTTTTACAATACCAGGGATTAGTACCAGTTCAAAGAAATGCTTCTCATTAGCTCTCTACTTAGAGCCCAGAAAGTTTTCTTCCATAGTTGAAATTTCTCTACATGTGTCCCCCCCCCCCAGAATCCCTTCTCCAGAATAAAACACTTACTAGACCTCCTTTATCTTCTCTGCTTATCAAACTCAGTACAAATTACATACTTTGCTCTTTCCCTCAGTAGAACCTTCAGCTCAGTGTGCAGCTGCTAGCATGCTGTCAGCACTGTGGGAGTGACAGGGAGAGAATCCCTGATAAAGGTTCTCTGTGACTTCATCTCCCTTAGAATGGGAGTCATTACCTCCTCTACAGTGACAGCCACAGTGTTTGCTTTGGGAGACAATAATCACCAAGGCTGATTTCTTGTTTCTTGTGATTGTCTCAAAAGAGGTAAAGTGTTTGGAGAGTCTCTTAGAATCCCAAGGTTGTTGAAGGCTCACAGGGAGGAAAGGTTCTTACAGCATCAGGCTTTCACTTGTCAAGAGTCTTAAACAGAAGCATGTGTTTCTCCTTGGAAATCAAACTTCTCTGGGTTTGTCTACACAAAGTAAACTACTAATTTTAAGATCCCTCAACTGTTTCATTTTAGCGCACTAATAGAAAACAAAAAAGTCAGTCAGGAAGTTAAGGATAGCTAATGAAGTATCAGTAACAGGAAAACATGACCTCATAATCTACACTGGAAACTATGGCCTTCTTGGTACAACGTGTTGCAAATTAGCCAAAGCTGGAGGTAACTAAACATATTAGCAGAATTACAAATACTACACCAGCAATGGCAAAAAGGAGCTACTTTTACATATATAACTATACCCCACAAAATAAGTCACCAGTATTCATTAAATGTCACATACCCCACTGCTTCGTTCCTAATCTAAAATTATAGAATATACATCAGAGCAAACTACAGTTGCTTCTTATGAAGAAAATAATGAGCAGTCATCATTCATAAATTAGTGAGTACACTTCCTCTATCCACTAAGAATCCCAATGTTGAACGGTTAAAGTAATTAGAGAATTAGTCAGGTAGAATCTGAAGAGGAATCACTTCTGTCATCCTTTCTTCCCTAAGCTCACAGATTCCCAGAAATTCTATAATTCACTAGAATATTTTTTTGAAACAGAAAATTATACTTCTCATTCCAGCATATCACAGGAACTTTATCTTAATTAAAATTAGCCAAAGAATGAAGATGATGAAGCAGGTTTCTGAAAAATTATTTATATTTTGTGGCATAAAGTTCCTTGTCCTGATAGATGTGGTCTACCAATGAGATAAAATTTAGAAAACGATTTATATAGAAATAGTCAGCACTGGAATACATTCATAGAATAAATGGAGAAATCTACATTTACAATTCTGAGAGTAGCAATGTACCAATAGTGGGGCTTCTTCTGCTGTCCACCTATCAGTAGACTTTACAATAGAGAAAACGGACAGTTCCTTTTACAACAACTATCAAATGCTAATAACTCAACCCAGTGTCCAATTTTTTGCCCACATTTTCCAGTCAATTTTGGGACTGTTTTCAATCTTGGCTGAGCATGTGTCTTCATTAATTTCCCACTTGCAGAGAATCACATGTGCTTATGCCCAATTATGTCTAGAATACATTGTTTCCTTTGTGTTTTGAACACTTTTGTCTCTTATTACCTTTCCAGTTATATTTTAGAGAAGATCAGTAAGTCTAAATTTGTGTATTCAATATGCATGTCCCATTCACATATAAGAACACTGTAGTCCTCTATCTATCTATCTATTTATCTATCTATCTATCTATCTATCTATCTATCTATCTATCTATCTATCTATCTATTTATCTATCTATCTATCTATCTATCTATCTATCTATCTATCTATTTTTGATCATTCATCACTTGGTAGCAGGCCTTATGTTAATTATCATCTACATAAAGAAATCCATCTAAGAAATATTAAGAGATATTGTGAACTATAGTTTCATTAATAAGTCAAGAGCAGTCAGTGCAATAATACTATTTGCATTTAGCAAAATGTTAACATTTTGTTATTTCTATGACGTAAGTGCTATCTAGTCACACGATAGAGTGGAATGACATTTTTATTGTATTAACGTTATTGTGTGGAAAGGACTAGAGTTGTAGGGCTCAATTATACAAACCCCCACATTCTTAGGCAGAAGAATATTTCTCCAGCATATTTACTATTTCATGTCTTGTAAGTTTTTATTCACTGAAGATTTCACAGATGTATCATTCTCCTCAATATGAAAGAGAAATCATTGAGTTGGACTTCAAATGAAACATTGTCTTCTATAGAATAAAAAGTTACAACAATGAAAAGAACAAATCACAGATGAATAGAAATATGAGTAAAACATATCTCTGAATAAAAACACATCTTCATAATTTATTATTTTAATATTACATATTTTGTTGTAAACTATATTAATATTATTGTAAATATAATATTTTACAAGGGTATATTGAAGATAAATTTTAAGTCATTTCAAATATGAATGACTGCCTTGTCATATGTTGTGGATAGCCCTGGGGCTAATTATATTTGATGCTAATCCCATTTTCCTGTGAGTGATTGCAAACCAGGAATGAGTCAGCCCTCAGGTGATTTCCTATAAACCTGCTTCCCACCTTAATATGTAAAATAAGGGAGAGCTGATGATTGGGCAGATAAAAGGGAAGGTGGAGCAGAAGGTGGGAAGAGAAGAAGGAGAAAAATGGAAGAGAGAGAGGATGCAAGAGGAGGAAGAGGAAGAAGAAAAACTAAGCAGAAGGACAGGGCCTGGAGAAACCTCAAGTTCTAAGGGGTCTCATAAGATGGGAAAGATGGTAATGTAGCGGTAGATCTGCCCAATCTAAGCTCACAGCATGTATTCATATTAACTGAGATGTGTTGTTATTGCTGGGGCATATTTGGGTTGGAGATTTACAACAAATATTATTGTAAAATATAATATTTTACAAAGGTATATTGAAGATAAATTTTAAGCCATTTCAAATATGAATGACTGCCATGTCTCTGTGGTGGTAAACTTTGAATTGATAGTGGTCATATTTAATATTAAAGGTCCTACTGGAAAGATATAACCACAAGTGATACCTAAATGTCTTGGGAAGCTGCTATTGAGTGTATCCTGTGATATCTATGCAAGGATCAGAAACTCTGTGTCATTCAGGATGATCTGTGGTCATAAATTGTCAATAGGTTGGTGACTACTGAATTACTTTTATTCTCTGAGGTCAGACTGAATAACACCATATATGGGTTCTTAATTTTCAGAAGATCCATCAATATAATGAGTAATATGTAGGTTTCAAATGAAGTGCTATAAAGACAGGAATAAAGAACGGCACTGGCAGAGTATCTATTTTTTGGGTAGATATTTCTAGAGTTCACTGGAGTGTTTTTGTTTTTGTTTGTGTTTGGTTTCTTAGATTTTTTATTGTTTATTTTATTTACATTTCAAATGTTGTCCCCTTTCTGGGTTTCCCCTCCACAAAGCCCCTTACCTCATGACCCCTCCCCCTCCCTCTCTGAGTATGCTTCATCCAACCACCCATCCACTCCTGCCTCACTGCCCTAGTATCTATCACCTGACACTAGGGCATCAAGACCCAAGGGCCTCCCCTCTCATTGTTGCCAGATAAGGCAGTCCTCTGCTACATATGTAGCTAGAGCAATGGGTTTCTTCATGTGTACTCTTTGCTTTGTTTAGTCCCAGGGAGCTCTGGGGGATCCTGTTAGTTGATATTGTTGTTCTTCCTATGGGGTTGCAATAACCTTCAGCTACTTCAGTCCTTCCCCTAACTCTTCCATTGGGGTCCCAATGGTCAGTCTGATAGGTGGTTGCAAGCATCCACATATGTACTGGTCAGGCCCTGACAGAGCCTCTCAGGGGACAGCTATACCAGACACCTGTCAGCAAGTCTTCATGGCATCAGCAATAGTGTCTTGGCTTGGTGTCTGCAGATGGGATGGATCCCTTAGGTGGAACAGTCTCTGGATGTCCTTTCCTTAAGTCTCTGCTCTACTTTCTGTCTCTGCATTTTGTTTAGACAGGACCAATTCTGAGTTAAAATTTTGAGCTGGGTAGTTGACCCCATCCCTCAGCCAGGGACCATGCCTACATACTGCATATGGTCTCTATAGGTTCTATCTCCCCTTGGTTGGGTATTTCCTCTAATGTCAGACTGATTAGGTACTGGGAACCTCTTGCTTCACTAGCATCTTGGACTTTCTAGTGGCTACCTCCAGTTGCCCATCACCCCCTGCTATACTCTATATACTCTACACTCTGAGTTCTCCCCTCATCTCCTACCACTCATGATCCTGTCCTCCTTTTTCCTTCCCTTCCTCTATCCTTCCTAGATCCCTTCTGTCTTCTATTTCCCATGATTATTTTGTTTCCCTTTCTAAGTATGACTGAAGCATCCAGACTTTGGTCTTTCTTTTTCTTGAGCTTCATATGGCCCATGAGATGTATCATGGGTACTCTGACCTTTTGGACAAATATCCATTTATCAGTTAGTACATATCATGTGTATTCTTTTCTGACATCTTTATGTCACTCTAGATGATATTTTCTTGTCCCATCAATTTGCCTACAATTTCATAAAGTCATTGCTTTTCATAACTGAGTAGTACTCCATTATGTAAATGAACCACCTTTCCTGTATCCATTCTTTGGTTGAAGGACATCTCAGTTGTTTCCAGTTTCTGACTATTACAAATATAGCTATTGTTAACACGGTGGGACTTGTGTTGTGTTATGTGGTGGCATTTTGCGGGTATATGCCAAAGAGGTATAGCTAGGTATTCAGGTAGAACTATTTCCAATTTTCTGAGGAAACACTAGATTGATTATAAGAGTAGCTGTACCAGCTTGCAATCCCACCAGCAATGAAGGAATTTTCCTCTTTCTCCACACCTTCACCAGCATCTGCTCTCACCTGACTTGTTGATCTTAGTCATTCCGATTGGTGTGAAGTGGAATCACAAGATTTGCCTTTCTCTGATGACTAAGGATGTTAAACATTTCCTTAGGTGCTTCTCGGCCCTTTGAGATTCCTCAGTTGAGAATTCTTTGCTTAGCTCTGTACCCTATTTTTAATAGGTTTACTTGGTTCTCTGGAGTCTAACTTCTTGGGATCTTTGTATACATTGTATATTATCTACCAGATGTAGTGTTGGTTGAAGATCTTTCCCAATCTGTAGTTTGTTGTTTTGTCCTATTGACAGTGTCCTTTGCCTTACAAAAGCTTTTCAATTTTCTGAGATCCCAATGGCAATAGTTGATCTTAAAGCCTGAGCCATTGGTGTTCTGTTCAGGAAATTGTCCCCTATGCTGATGTGTTCGATGCTTTATCCCACTTTCTCTTCTATTAGATTCAGTGTATCTGCTTTTGTGTGGAGGTCTTTAATTCACTTGCACTTAACCTTTTTACAGGAGTTAAGAATGGATCAATTTGCATTCTTCTACAATGGGACTGCCACTTGAACCAGCACCATTTGTTGAATATGATTTTATTTTTTTCACTAGATGGTTTTGACTTCTTGGTCAAAGATAAGGTTTTTGATATCCTGTTTATTTATTTTTGTCATTCCTAATGAATTTTATAATTGCTATTTCTATCTCTGTGAAAAATTGAGTTGGAATTTTGATAGGGACTGCGTTGAATCTATAAGTAACTTTTGGTAAGATGGCCATTTTTACTATGTTAATTCTGCCTATCCATGAGCATGGGAGATCTTTCAATCTTCTAAGGTCTTCTTTGATTTTTTCTTCAGAGACTTGAAGTTTTTGTCTTACAGATATTTCATGTACTTAGAGTCACACCAAGATACTTTATATTATTTGTGACTATCGTGAAGGGTGTACTTTCCCTAATTTCTTTCTCAGACAGTTTAATCCTTTCAGTAGAGGAAGGCTACTGATTTGCTGGAGTTAATTTTTTATCCAGCCACTTTGCTGAAGTTATTTATCAGCTGTATGAGATCTCTGGTTGAGTTTTTGGGGTTATTTATCTATACTATCATATCATCTGCAAATAGTGATATCTTGACTTCTTTATTTCCAATTTGTTTGGCCTCCTTTTGTTGTCTAATTGCTCTGGCTAGAACTTCGAGTACTGTATTGAATAAATAAGGAGACAGCAGGCAGCCATGTTTTCTCTGACTACAGTGGGATTGCTTCAAGTTTCTCTATATTTAGTTTGATGTTGGCTATTGGTATGTTGTATATTGCTTTTACTATGGTTTAGTATTAGCCTTGAATTTCTGATCTTAGTAATACTTTTAACATGAAGGGGTGTTATAGTTTTTCACATGCTTTTCCAGCATCTAATGAGATGATCATGTGTTTTGTTTTGTTTTTTTCCTTTGAGTTTGTTTATATAGTGGAATACGTTGATTGATTTCTGTATATTGAACCACCCCTGAATCCCTGGGGTGAAGCCCACTTGATCATGGTGAATGATCATTTTGATGTGTTCTTGGATTTGGTTCATGATCATTTTATTGAGTATTTTTGCATAGATATCCATAACGGAAATCGGTCTGAAGTTCTCTTTCTTTATTTCTTCATGTGGTTTCTGCATCAGTGTAACTGTGGCTTGACAGAGCACATATCTTTGGATATTTTGAGTTAGGAGCTTTTTGCATTTTGCATTTTCTTTGATTGTTGCATCAAAGTTTTATATGTCTTTTATACCTGAGATTCTCTTGTCTGTCTCTTATATTCTGTTGGTAATGCTTGCATCTATGACTCATGATCTCTTTCCTATGCTTTCCATCTCCAGTATTTTTTTTCCATTGTGATTTCTTTAATGATTCTATTTCCATTTTTAAATCCTGGATGCTTTTGTTAAATTCCTTTGTCTGTTAGTTTGTGTTTTCCTGTATTTCTTTAAGGAGTTTATATGTTTCTTCTTTAAGGGCTTCTACTTGTTTACCTGTGTTCTTCTGTATTTCTTTAAGGGAGTTATTTATGTCCTTCTTAAAGTTCTCTATCATCATGATGAGATAAGATTTTAGATGAGAATATTGTTTTTCAGGTGTGTCTGCGATATCCAAGGCTTGCTGTGGTGGAAGAACTGGGTTGAGATAGTGCCAAGTATCCTTGGTTCTGTTGCATATGTTCTTGTGCTTGCCTCTCATCATCTGGTTATCTCTGGTGTTAGATGGCCTTTCCGTCTCTGACTGGAGCCTTTCTTTCCTGTGAGGTCTTTAGGTGTGTGAGTCTAGGTGTGCCAGAATTCCTTGTGGTCTCTCTGTCCCTGGGTGCAATTGTGGTTGGGAGGAATGGAACACAGGATCCACTCCTGGGGCAAATGTGAACAAGAAGGAACATGTGTATCTGGGTGGGTGGGAGTTCCTTCTTTTCCTGGACCCCAGGTAGGTCCCAGTTAGGCCAAGTATTGGGGCAGTAGTGGTGGACTCACATGTGAATCTGGGTGTGTCAGAACTCCCTTAGGTCAAGCTGTCTCTGTGTGTGATTAGGATGGAGAGGGGCGTAGCACATGGTCAGGTCCTGGGCACTGATTCAAACTGGAAAGATCCTGTCCCTAGGGTTCACTGGTTAAAGGTAACTTTACTCCATCTGTATAGAGTGACTTAGTGTATCTATACATTTCACAACTATGTGAGGGTCCTGTGTGCTTCTGCTTCTTCAACTGAGGATGTAATAGTCACCAACTGCTCAAACACAATAGTGTTTGGGTTTGGTAACTGTATAGGGGATGGATCCCCAGAGAGCAGTCCTGGAAAGATGGCTCAGTGTTTAAAAGCACCAACTGCTCTCCCCTGAAGGTCCCTTGTTCAAATCCCAGCAACCACTGGGATTATGTTTTGTGAAGATGGTAATTGAAGGTTCTCTTTCAACATCAATGACTTCACTAACTCTGAGGTTTTATACTTTTCCAGTACCAGTCATTATTTCCTTCTTGCTGAGTATGTCTTAAGCTCAACTAGAATGACCTTAATCTCTCCATCAAACCATACATGCCACTACTACTTCTTTTATTATTACTAAGCTATGGGGCTCTTTGATCCTTATTTGATTCCTTTATACAACTTTTAATTGCTTTCTAACCTTGGAATTTGTTTCAGAATATTACCACTCTGTAAACCCAGACACCGCATTGTTTACTGGGAAAAAAATATCTGTTTTTAGTTGTTGTGTGACTCAGCCTTACACCACACCTTTAGCCCAAGAAATTTCTTTGTGAGTATTGTAAACAGGATGAAATAAAGTCAACCATAGGTCAAGAGGCAGATCAAGCAACAAGTTGACAGGCAATAAACATAGGATTACTCATAAAAATACATAGGGAGTAAGAGGGAGTTAGAGGACTGATAAGAGTTTTACTGCAAGTAGAAGCAGGGATATTCAATTTTAAGGAGGATAATTGTGATGTATGAAAAAGGAGGAGGCTTTGTGCAATGTCTGCTGATGAGGAAGGTCAACTGTATGTTTTCTCTGCATCTCTGAGCTAGCAGGTTTTCACACCAGTGTCTGGCTCCAGAGTTTTCAGTTGTGAAATCAAAAGAATGATATATTGTTTTTAAAAATGTTGCAATATGTTTTCAAATTTCATACAATATAGTCTTCAGGGTCGAAAATTTTAAGTCACATGCTGTTAAGGAGCCTCTGAGACCTGTTATAAAGTATATTCATATTTAGTGATTTTTTTTTCCTTCCACTTCTGGAATCAAGGGCTGTAGCAATAAGTTTTATGAAGTCTTTTGAACAACTGTGAACAAAAACTTAAAGGATGCATTTATGGGCTGACTTTAGAAATTTCTTTAAAAATTCAGAATCTCAAAGTATTTTGAAATATTTTACCTGAAATACAACACACACACACACACACACACACACACACACACACACATACAGATTCCATCTAAAAGGTGGTACTTATTGATTTTTCAGATGTTTATTGTGTTATTTTTCCTTCTCTCCTTTTTTATGTTTCACCTTAAGCTATAAACACACATACATATGTATATATAATACTGAACAATGTATACACAGAAACATATATGTATGTATGCAAATGTATATATAATTTCTCACATTGTAGCTATTTTAGGTAGCTAATCAGCTTTATTATTATTATTATCATTATTATTATTATTATTATGATTTACATTCCAGTCATTACCTCCCTCTCCCACAGTCCCTCATCCCATTCCTCCTCCCCCTTGCTTCTGCGAGGGTGTTTTCCTCCTCCTTCCTTGGGGCCTCAAGTCTCTCCAGAATTAAGTGCATCTTCTCTCACTGCAGCCAGACCAGGCAGACCTCTGATACATATTTGCCACAAACCATCCCCTGTATGCTTATCATTGGTGATTCAGTCTATGGGAGCTCCCTGAGGTCTGGGTTAATTGAGACTGCTAGTCTTCCTATGGGGTCATGCTGTCATTCAACTGCTTTAATCCTTGCCCTAATTCAATCATAGGGGTCCCTGACTTCAGTCCAATGGCTGAGTATAAGTATCTGCTTCTGTCTCAGTCAGTTGCTGGGAGGACCTCTTAGAGGGCAGCCATGCCAGGCCCCCATCTGTAAGCATATCATAGCATTAGTGATAGTGTCAGATCTTGGTGTTGTCTTTCCCTCAGTCTATTCTCCATTTTTGTCCCTGCAATTCTTTTGGACAGGAACAGCTCTGGGTCAGAAATTTTGACTGTGGTTTAGTAAACTTTCAGATAATTTTACTGAATTCTTTTTTTTTTTTTTTTTTTTTTTTTTTTTTTTTTTTTTTTTTTTGAGTTTTTCAAGACTGAGTTTCTCTGTGTGGCCCTGGTCCTAATTTGTAGATGAGACTCACCTTGAACTCAGAAATTGAACTGCCTCTGCCTCCCAAGTGCTGGGATTAAAGGCATGTGCCACCACTGCCCAGCTTCACTGAATTCTTTATTGTCATTGCTCTTAATACCCTCCTTCCTATCTTTCCTTTCTGCTTTGTCTCTTTGTGGAACTGAGACATAAACTATTCCCTTACCCTCAAGCAGAACTACAGAATTTTTTGTCAACAAAGTGTTGATTGTATGAGAGTAGAGAAATCTGCATTCACTCCTGCTTTGATCCTCTACAAATCAATATCAGCAAGATAAATACACAAATATCTGTTGGAGTTCCTGTAATAAGACATGTGGTTTTTCTCATGTATTAATATTATTTTCACTAATTCTTTATGCATTTTATATTTATATTTTGATCTTATTCAACATTCATTATTGTATTTCCAGTTTTACTCCCAAGTTCCTACTAATTTGCCTGATGTGTGTTCTCCATTATTCTTCAATGGAAGGCTTGCATTTCAGTATGTTCAAAACACATTGTGAGCCAGTAGTCACAAAGTTAAAGCAAACCAAAGCTCTTCCTCTCTCAGCAGCTATTAAATGACAGTAGCTCTTTATGTAGTATTGGGAAGCATGCTTTCTACTGGTTATGAGACATTTTCTGACTCGCGCTTGCACCGGTTGCTCATGATATTACCCAGAAATTGCTGTTTATAGATACAACTGACAACGATTGACTCATAAAACTTGGAGCAATAACGTGGAAAGTCACCTGAGAACTATTTTCACTGTCTGTAGTTGGAAAGACCTGCACACTTTATTGCAGGAAAATATAATCAATATCACCCAGCTGCAAATCTGTGAACTACTATAATTACTGACCCGCCTTTACAACAGTGGCACAAATATAAAAGTAAGCTACTACATTATGACTGGATGCTAGGCAGACTCATTGAGATTTAGCCCATAACTCTCACTCTTAATGTGGCCAAAAATATGTGGCTAGTCATGTTAAGACTCTAAGATTTGAAGAAATAATAGTAATATAGAGTTACTTATGCAGTCAAAACATTAGGTCCTTGTTATGTATTTCCATCCTTGAAATGCTCATGATATTAAAACTTTTCCTCCATACATTATAATACTGTTTGATAGAAACAAATGAAGCTTTAGATAATGACTATAAAAGCTATAGTGCACATGGCAAAGCCACGGTTGTGGTATTTTTATATTCCTGAGCAGAAGCTGTATCTAATGACAGTAGAGTCCCATCTCATGGCAATCAGACATGAAGTAGAAAAACACGTTATTGTGAGTTTTATTAGTCACCATATAGTAGTATGGGAAAGAGCTGTAAAGCCTTGTAAGATGGAATAGGGCATATAAAAGCTGTAAAAGTTAATTAGAACTACCTGAGTTGCTTACCTCACATGGGGTATCTGGTGGTACCCTAAGTACTGTGAATGTGGTAAACCATTTGATTGTTTCTGTACAAAAAAAAACAAAAACAAAAAACAAAAAAACAAAAGCAGCAACCAAACAAAAAAACAAAACAAAAAATCATGTAGATGTGCAAACAGATGACAAGCTCAATAAACAATAATTCTGAAAACAACAATTTTGTATACAGTGATTCTAAGATTTTATCACAATATAAAGAAAAGTAGAATTCATAGTCTCTTTTGAAAGCCATGTTTTGGTAGCTCAATTTGACATACATGGACATATGCAAAATTTTATTTACCATCATTGGTAGAACCCAGTAGAGTGAAATAGATCAGCCAATGAACTTTAGAGCTTTGAATTTAAGATCTATTGAGCAGGAGTTCCTGAATGTATGGTGCTGGCCTGGGAGAGACTCAAGCGACAGTTGGTGCCGATGGGCATACTTCTTTCAACTCTTAGAGCATATAAAATAATTTGATTCCCAAAATTTAGGAAAAAATATCCACAACAAAGCTCTCACTATCTTGGGATATCTTCTTAAAGAAAACGAAAAAGGAGTTGTCTGTGAATTGGTATATTGTGGGTCTGTGTCTCCTGTGGGCCACAGACTCTTTGGGAGGCAGAATTCAGGGAATTTGACTGTGCTTATCACATGTCCAATGCTAGAGCAGGTGCTGGGTTGTAGAGAAGGGCCAAGACACTGTTCCAAGGGTGGAAAATCACAGTCTGAGATGGAGGAAAGTCAGGGATCCAGAGCCTGTAATGAGGTCAGGCCACAGAGTTCTCAGAATCTTGAATATCCAGGTGGCCCTATGAGTTGGAGATGAGCAGAGAACAGAGTCTGGAGGCTGTGGGCTGATAGTATGTAGCCCGTGTCACAGGAAAAGGGAGCTCTGGCTTGTCCCATCTGTGATTATCCTTAGCTTGGCAAAGGCAGTCTTGGTGGTGGTTGTGGCTGTGAGTGCAGAAAGGTGTTCTACAGAAGAATTAAGCTGCAGCTCTGTAGTAGCACTCCACATAGTGCCTTCTGTATGCCTTCTTCATAGCTTCCCATGGCGGATCTTGATGAAAGAGACAATCCATGGTTCTAAACAGTTTATTGGCTGTTTATGGCAGAAAATGGATGCATAACCCCTTTCACAGGGTCTGACCTGAGATTAAATACCTTTTGCAGGAAGGAATGTCTGGAAAGGGAAGCTTATTGGCTAAGCCCTCAGAGCCTCTAGGTACCTCATTAGCATGGAGAACACTGCTTTGGGCCTAAGTGACCATAGGACATGTTTCTTTTATTTGAGAAGCATGGCAGGTGTTCCAGGCCAGGAATCAGGCAGGAATTGTGGATTCATGTAAGTCTCAGGTATGTGCCCACTGAGTTTCAGGGGGTCTAAACCTGCGCTATCTTATCAAACTTCCTGGTATGGTTTTACTGTCCAACAGTATATGAAAATCAAATCTTGGTGTTTAGTGTGATTTCATTTTGCTAAATTACTAGAGAGAGAGAGAGAGAGAGAGAGAGAGAGAGAGAGAGAGAGAGAGAGAGAGAGAGAGCTTCCCAGAATTCCAAGTATCTTGAAGTAAGAGAACTATTCCCATGGCCTTGTTCCTGGAATGCATTACATCTTTCATTGCTTATTTCTTGGATTATCAAAAAATTCACATCTTAGATAAATTATTCATTGAACTTTTGTGCACTGAATTGTGTTTGAGAGAATCACTTAAATTCAATATTGCAAAGCATCAATGTGAACTCCATTATCAGAGTCACAGCTCAGTCTGCCACCCAGGAGGCCTGCTGCCACCTGGGACAACCAGATGAAATAACCACACCCCAATTCCCAGCCTGCTGGAATGCTGGCAAGTTCAGCAGTCATGACATCTGCCCCGACACCACTGTGCTCCATCTCTAGTCTTCACCAGTAGCTGCAATACGAGGTCTGTACTCCATTGTCACAGGCAAAACTCAACCTGTCTCCTGATGCCATCTGGTACAAGCAAGACAACCATCTGTGCCTTCTTCCCTTGAGGCCTACTACCACCCAAGACAACCAGTGTCTGGCTACCACTGAAAACTACAAGCTCTACCTTAAGTCCTAGAGGCCTGTAACTTCCAGAGATCAACTGAACAGGAAACCATTAGTGGTACATTTCCGTGCACACTCTTTTCTGCCCATATAATTGAATTTACTTGGGGCTGAATGTAAAAGTAGTGGATTGATTTCTTTGGCAGAGGAAAATTCAAGACAGAATATCATTCAGTTTGTGAAATAGTTGTTACTGATAGTGATTGTATCAGTCTACAATGAAAAGTAAATAGCATGGCAGAAATATAAAATATGTAATTCAGAGCAAAAAAACTATAAAAAATAATGTTATAGTCAAGTCCTATGTGGGAAGAGAGTTTGAAATATGAAGAAGATTGGTTCCTTTAATCAGTAGCATTATTACCTGCACTGGAATAATGAGATGAGTGTTTCTAGGACAAGGCTTGACCAAATTAAGCCTCTGATTTGCAAAAGGAGAAATTAAGGGATTTCTTCCACAGAAAAGCATACCAAGAATATTTCCACACTCCAAAACTGCTGATCACATGTTCAAGTCAAGGAATAATCCATTCCAAATTGGACATCTGAATAGGTAATGACAGACCTGTGCTACTATATCTTTGGCAGCATGAAAAATACAATAAAGAAAGTTCTTCCTTTTTTTTTTTTTTTTTAACTTGGAAGTTTCAAAAAATCACTGAGTTAACAAAATGTGTGTCACAGGAATCCTTGAGAGTTCATTAAGGAACATTTACAAAAAGAGAGAGAGTGGAACATGGGTTTCAGTTGAGATCCTAAGATGTTGGAGATGCCAAAGCCTTGAAATATCTGCTAAAGAGAGTTATAAACAGGGAGTGGAAACACCCTAGTATAGTATTTTACTTTATGAGGGGGGGGGTCACAGTTAAGAGATTGCCTTGAATCTAATAATAGACTTCATATTTTAGGATGTTTTGAGAAATTTTGAGACTTTTAACAACTATAGAGATTTGGGAGGGAATTTTATGTATTTATTAACTTCCTTATGTATGTACTTACTTTACATTATATCCCCAAACTAGCGCCACCTCCTCCCACTAACCCCTCACAGCGATTCTCTCTCTCTCTCTCTCTCTCTCTCTCTCTCTCACACACACACACACACACACACACACACACACAC
>NC_034610.1:15955273-15962815 GCF_900095145.1 Mus pahari | reverse complement strand
ACACACACACACACACACACACACACATACATACCACTTATCAAATCAGCACGGGACTACACATATCCTCTCCTATTGAGTCCAGACCAGTGAGCCCAGTTAGGAGTAAGGTAAGCAACTGATTCAAGGTCAGCCCTCATTCTAGTTGTTGAACATTCCTCATGAAGACCAAGCTTTGTTGGGCCCCATTTTGGCCCTGGTTTGGGCCTTGAGGACAAACCCGAGACTGACTTGAATTTTGAGACCTGTCTCAGTCCCTTCTGTAACAGGGTGACTCAGCAAGACCTGTTTGGCCCTGCTTCTGTCCCGCCATTGTTGATGTAGAGCTTTGCCATTGGCCCTGTCAGTAACTCCATACCCTTTGTCACCGTTCTCTACCTCCTATGTCATCTTACCTCATCAAAAATCTTCCTCCCTATGTTCTGAACTTATATAAGTGAGAGGCTGATGCCATAAAGTAGATTTCCTGCTTCAACAAGACTTCTGGCTCAGTGTGTTTCTTTTAGGCTGTTGACACTTGCCATCCCGTTCAGACCCCGAGAGACCCCAGCAGGACTGGGACCTCTCTCCTCTAGCCTAGACCTGCAGGCAAGAAGCCAGCAAAACTTCACTTCTGCTTCATACATGGGGGAATGTGTTTGACTCCATTAGTCTTCCCATGGAGTCCCTGTACTATTCGGGTCCCTCAATCCTTCCCCTTCCTCTGCCATAGGATTCCCTGACCTCCATTTAATGTTTAGCTGTGGGACTCTGCCTCTCTTTCCACTGGCCACTGGGTAGAACCTCTCTCATAAGAGTGTTGTGCTAGGCTCCTCTTTGCAAGCATCTTAGTGTCAGGATTCCGTTCTTGCACATGGGATGGGTCTGTATTTAGGTGAATCATTAGTTGGCCATTCCTCCCATTTCTGCTCAATCTTTGCAGGTCACATCTTTGTTCAAAGGTTTTTTAAGTGGGTTGCTGTCCTTATCCCTCCACTGGGAGTCCTGCCTGACACAGGAGGAGGGTACTTCTGGACCAATGTCCCGCACTGCTAGGAGTGTCAGCTGGAGTCACCCTCTGAAGTGTCCCGCAGAGTTTTTTAAGTTCAACTAAATGCAGTTTGCATCAGACAATTGGTCATAAGACTATTAAATTATATAGGGTGAGATCTACAGGGTTTAATGATAAATTTCCCTTCCAATCTTAGATAATTGAATATTTATTCCCTAGACAGGGGATTTCTTTATGGATACTTTGAAGCCTTCACTTGGCAGAACCTTACTAAAAGCAGTACATTATTTGGGATGGGCCTTAAGAGTGTACAGTCTTATAAAATTTGACATAACATTCAGTGCTTTATGTGTGGGTAGACATATTATTAGTTTTAATGTGAACATTCTCCAGAGATGGTGAACTCTTTAGAAAGATTAGGAGTTGTGTCCTTCTTAGAGGTGATGTGACACTGAGTTCAGCTTTAACATTTCAAAATACCTCAACATTTCATTTGCATTTCTCTGATGACTACGAATGTTGAACATTTCTTTAGGTGCTTCATGGCCAATTGATATTCCTCAGTTGAAAATTCTTTGTTCAGTTCTGTACCCCATTTTAAAAATAGGGTTATTATATTCTCTGTAGTCTAACTTCTTGAGATCTTTGTATATACTGGATATTAGTCCTCTGTCAGATGTAGGATTGGTAAAATCTTTTCCCAATCTGATGGTAGCCGTTTTGTCCTATTGATGGTGTCCTTTGCATTACAGAACCCTTTCAATTTTATGAGATTCCAGTGTCTTAGAGCATAAGCCATTGGTATTCTGTTCATGAAAATTTTCCCCGTGCCCATGTTTTCGAGGCTTTTCCCCACTTTCTCTTCTATTAGTTTCAGTGTATCTCATTTTATGTGGCAATCCTTGATACACTTGGACTTGATCTTTGTACAAGGAGAAAAGAATGGATCGATGTACATTCTTCTACATGCTATCTGCCAGTTGAACCAGCACCATTTGTTGAAAATGCTATCTTTTTCCCACTGGATGCTTTTAGCTCCTTTGTCAAAGATCAAGTGACCATAGGTGTGTGGGTTCATTTCTGGGTCTTTAATTCTATACCATGTCTGTCTCTGTATGAATACCGTATAGTCTTTATCACTGTTACTCTGAAATACAGCTTGAGGTCAGGAATGGTGATTCCCCCCAAAATTCTTTTATTGTTGAGAATAGTTTTCACTATCTTGGTTTATGTGGTTATTCCAAAGGAATTTGCAAATTGCTCTTTCTAAATCTATGCTTATTCTGGATAAATAATGTCAAAACCAAATAATTTCTATGATGTCATGTCTTTTGTGTGTTATAATCTTCATTTCACAAGCAGTAGCAATAACAATGTTGGCTGGCATTGGGGTCAAAGAACTCTGAAATTTCTCCAGTTCCTAATTTCCAAAAGCAATTATGAGTTACTTATGAGTGTCTCCAAAGAGACAATGTACCTTGGAGAAGCTCTTACCTTTTCAATATCCTTAAAACTTGACTAGGAGGAAACATGCAGAGAGCATGAGTGTCTGATGGGTAAGAGTCTTGCAAAGGTATTTTCATCCCATAGTACTCTAACTTTTTTGTGGTCTTCTTCCACAAATCTAGTTATTTCTTTTCATACCCTACTAGTGTCCATTTCCCATGACCTTGCCTAACAGAATTTGTTTAAAAAAAAAAGGATATTGGATATTTAATTAAATAACATAAAAGAAAAAACATGATGTCATAATCTGCATTCAAAACCAATGCCAAGTGTGGTAGATGACTCCTTTAATCTTAGTAATAAGAAGGCAGAGGCAAGCAGAACTCTGTTTTGAGTTTAAGACCTGTGTGGATTATATAGCAATTTCCAGGAGATTTAGGATTGTATATTGGGAAAGATCATGCAGGAAAACTAAATCAAGAAACAAAATCAGAAAGGATAGAGAAAATCAATTAATGCCTTCTTTGCACAACCCATGACAAGTTAACTCTAACAAAGGTTCCTGGCCCAGGAGCAGAGCCAGCACAGTAAGGGCCTTCACAGGTTTTGATCTTTGCTGTGGGCAATGGGCTTGTTTGCAAACCAATGTAAAAAAATAATGTACAAAACAGGGAGTGTTCTCTCTGCCAAGGTTTATCACTCCATGATAATTAGAAATAGCATGAGTCTGGGAGGAAAGAGAATGTGTCTAATATTCCTCAACAAAGTGGTAATAGCTCTTAAACCTGTGGAATAGAACTCTGAAAACATGAGTTCAAAAGTATACAAATAGGATTTTTCAACTATGCACAATATAAAGATGCAATATGAATCGTTTTAGAAACTTCAAAGTCCTAAAAGAACAGAGGCAGCTGCACAAATGAGCTAGCTTGTCAAAAAGATATTAGGGAAAGGGATAGAGAAATTTAGGGAGTGGCAGTCACGGGGCAATAACCCACCCATCTGCTGGTCTGTGCACTGGATGGTAACCATGGAGATCTCTGTCCTGGTTTGGCAAGAACATTCAGTGGAAGGGGAAAGGGCACTAGCAGAGAGGGAGAAGTGGTGTTCCTGCTGTTCTAGCCTTGGGTGTGGCTCTGAGTCACTGTGCTGTGCAGAACGTAGCCTGCAGAGGAACCTAGCAAGTAGAAGTACAGGGGAGCTTCTAGCAAAGAAAGCTATGGGATTTCTCTTCTCCAGAAGTGTTATAGCCCTTATGACAGAGGATCTCAAGCAATGTATATAACACATGTTTATTCCTTCTGGATAGTATGTTATATATATCCTATATACATATATAGGATGTTATATACATTGCGGTGGGTTGGGGTCTGACAAAAGATGCTTCCTATTGGCTTGATCTGAGATTCTAGGCATGCCTCATCTGCATGTGGAGGGGCTTGGCAGGAGGAATTGGCAGAACCTCTCTGGGGACAGCCATAGCAGGAACCTGTCAGCAAACACTTCTTGGCATCACTAATAGTGTCAGGGCTTAGTCAGCAGATAGAATAGATCCTTAAGTGGGGCTGTCTCTAGATGGCCTTTCCTTTAGTCTCTGCTCCATTTATTCTCCCTGCCTTTCCTTTAGACAGAAAAAGCTCTACATTAAAAATTTTGATATGTTCCCTCTTCTATGTAGGATTGAAGCATCCATACTTTGTTCTTCCTTTTTCTTAAGCTTCATGTGGTTTGTGGGTTGTACCATGGGTATTCTGAACTTTTGGGCTAATGTTGACTTATCAGTGAGAACATACCATGTATGTTCTTTTGTGTCCGGGTTACCTTATTCAGGTTGATATTTTCTAGTTCTATCCAGTTGCCTGTGAATTTCATAAAGTCATTGTTTTTAATAGCTAAGTAGTACTTCATTGCGTAAATGTACAACATCTGTCTTTGAAGGACATCTGGGTTGTTTCCAGCTTCTAGCTATTATAAATAAGGCTGCTATAAACATAGTGGAGCATATGTCCTTTTTGTATGTTGGAGCATCTTTTGGATATATGCCCAGGAGTAGTATAATGGGGTCCTCAGGTAGAACTTTTTGCAGTTTTCTGAGGAGCCACCAGACTGTTTTCCAAAGTGGTTGTACCAGCTTGCAGTGGAGCTCCACCAGCAATGAAGGAGTGTTCCTCTTTCTTCACATCCTCTCCAGCATATGCTGTTGGCCTGAGTTCTTTTTCTTAGCTATTCTTATTGGTATAAGGTAGAATCACAGGGTGGTTTTGATTTGCATTTTCCTGATGATTAAGGAAGTTTAACATTTCTTTAAGTGCTTCTCAGACATTTGAGATTCCTAACTTGAGAACTCTTTGTTTAGCTCTATAGCCCATTTACTTGGGTTATTTGGTTCTCTGGAGTCGTACTACTGGAGTTCTTTGTGTATTTTGAATAGTAGTCCTGTATTGGATGTAGGGTTGGCAAAAATGTTTTCCCAATCTGTATATTGCCTTTCTGCCCTACTGACAATGTCCTTTACTTTAAAGGAGCTTTTCAATTTTATGAGGTCCCATTTATCAATTGTTAATCTTAGAGCCTGAAAGATTGATGTTCTGTTCAGGAAATTTCCCCCTGTGCTGGTGTTTCAAAGCTCTTTCTCTCTTTCTCTTCTGTTAGATTCTGCATATCTGGTCTTATGTGGAGGTTCTTAAACCCCTTGGACTGGAGCTTTGCTCAAGAAGATAAGAGTGGTTCAATTTGCATTCTTCTACATGCCAATGACCACTGGAACCAGCACCATTTGTGAAAATGCTGCCTTTTTTCCATTGGATGATTTTGACTTCTTTGTCAAAGATCAAGTGAACAAGGTGTATTGGTTCATTTCTGGGTTTTAAATTCTATTCCATTGGTCTAACTGCTTGCTTCTCTATCAAAATCATTCTATTTTTATCACTACTGTTCTGTAGTAAAGCTTGAGATCAGGGATGGTAATTCCTCCAGAAGTTCTTTAACTGTTGAGAATGGCTTTTGCTATTCTGGGCTTTTTGAAAATCCAGATAAAGTTGAGAATTGCTCTTTCTATCTTTGTGAAAAATTGAGTTTGAATTTTGATGAGAATTGCATTTTATATGTAGAATGCTATTGGATTGATGGCCATTTTTACTATGTTAATCCTGCTGATCTACTAGCATGGGAGATCTTTATATCTTCTGAGGTCTTCTTTAATTTCTTTCTTCAGAGAATTGAAGTTCTTGTCATACAGATCTCTCACTTGCTTGGTTAGAGTCACACAAAAATATTTTATATTATTTTCGACTATTGTGAAGGGTGTCATCTCCCTAATTTCTTTCTCAGCCTGTTTATCCTTTGAGAAGATGAAGGCTACTGATTTGCTAGAGTTTATTTTATATCCAGCCACTTAGCTGAAGTTGTTTATCAGTTGTAGGAATTTTCTGGTAGAATTTTTTGTGTCTCTTATGTATAGTGTCATATCATATGCAAATAGTGATAATTTGATTTATTTTTTTTGCTAATTTGTATACCTTTGACCTCCTATTTATTTATTTATTTATTTAGTCTAATTGCTCAGGCTAGAACTTCAAGTATTTTATTGAATAAATGGGGGTAGAGTGGGTAGTCTTGCCTTCTCCCTGATTTTAGTGGAATTGCTTCAAGTTTATCTCCATTTAGTTTGATATTGGCTATTGGTTTGCTGTATATTGCTTTTATTATGCTTAGGCATGTGCCTTGAATTTCTGATCTTTCCAAATCATTTAACATGAAGGGGTGGTGTATTTCATCTAAGGCTTTTCCAGCATCTAATGAGATGAACATGTGGTTTTCTGTTGTTATATCTCCCTTTTCATTTCTGATTTTGTTAATTTGGATACTGTCTCTGTGCTCTCTACTTAGTATGGCAAAGGGTTTATCTATCTATCTATATCAACTTCAACTAAGTCATCACACTTAAAGACTGGCAGAGTTCTCATTGCAGTTTTAAAATCAGAGAGGACTCAATAGCAGTTCTTATTATATAAAGGGCTTAATAGTTTCTAGTATAATTTTAGGAATTCTTATGAAATTATCATTAATAATTAAGTAATCATCTATTTGTTTATATAGCATCACTATAAGACAATACATCTTTTTTGTTCTTCAGAAATCTGCTCAAAATGTGGGATAATACCTAGCAGTTGTTATAAGTATTTAATTATAACAGGAATGGCATATCAGTTGCAAGAAGTGTCTATTCGATCTTGACTCACAGAGCTTGTTCATTTTAATCCATACAAAATCTGAGAGTCAAGTCCAGAAAGGCCACCTGCCATCCTTAGCCTATTCTAGATGGCTTCTGACAAGTGGGGGAATATCCAGAGTACAGTATCCACTCAGTGAAGAAGGGGAGGGGTAAGGCTGTGAGGGAACTGTGAGGGAGCAGTGATTGGGATGGAAAATGAATAAATAAAGTAGTGGAATAAAAAAAAGCAAACAGAAAAAAAGAAATTTATATGCTCCATTATCACTGACTTGTACATAAACATTCTAGTCTATAACTCACCCTCATTTCTGTCATGTTTCTGACATACTTTTTTATTCTAAGAGCCTCAATCCTGCCCTATTTATCTTCAGCCATTCTTTAAAAATTAATAGAATAGCATTATATCTGCAATCTCCTTGTTCTATTTCTGTCCCCAATTAAAATACCTCAGATCATTCCATCTGTTCTCTTGTCTTAAAGTTCTGGAACACAGTGCTGATGAACATTTAGGCCTTTTCAATTCCCTATGGGTCTAATATATGCCACTTATCCCTGAGTCTGATCCACGACTCCATTATACCTACAGTACCTATTGTTCTCGCTTGGCTTTCTGATGCTCACTGCAATTCATAAATTCTGAATACCCTTCGTCCCAGTTTCCCAGTTTTGGATTACTAGCTAAAATTCTCCTAATCCCCTATAAAAAGGCCTGAGCACCTTTGTCTGGAGTTGTCACCATTTTTGTAAGTGGTTGATCCCTGAATGGAAGCTTCTTGGTTTTGTTAAGTAAAAACTGTTGCTAATTGCATATGTGAATGGTAGTCACCATGAAATACTTTAGGACTTAACAGTGTCATTCAACTGAGTTGGT
>NC_034610.1:15943095-15953518 GCF_900095145.1 Mus pahari | reverse complement strand
AAGAAAGAAAGAAAGAAAGAAAGAAAGAAAGAAAGAAAGAAAGAAAGAAAGAAAGAAAGAAAGAAAGAAAGAAAGAAAGAAAGAAAGAAAACAATGTCACAGGATTGTGGCTGGTAAGCCTTTACTCCCAGTGAGGTCTACAGGGCTATTTCCAAACCTTGATTCTCCACAGTTACCCCTTATATGGACTGAAGCCAAAGGTGCCTCATTATAGATTCCTCGGGCTCCCCAAAACAGAGTGGCATCACAAAGACCCTTGAACGGAATTCCACTCGCATAACAAAGGCGCACTCCCGGCAGCGCCCCTATGCGTGGTAGTCCAACTGCCAACCCAAGGGACCGGATTTATATTATAAACGGGCCGATTTTCTATACTCACAGAAGAACCCTTTCTAGCGACCCTAATGACTTAGGTCTGTGTGTTATGGTGGCCTTGCAGGCTCAGATTGTTTCTAGATTTGGCGAAAACTTAAAATGGCTGCGCCCTGTTTTGTAGCTGTCTTTGAGCATCAAATGAACGGAACGAAAAACTCTTTTTGAGCTATTGTCTCAGCATGACTCGGAAAAAGACAGTAACAGCAATGTGTAAGTATAAACTCAGGCATCACCAAACTTAAACGGCTTAAAGTAAACACCTTAGAGAAGGAGGAATCGGAAATAATGATGCCCTATCTTGTTCACAGGACGGCACCATCTTACAGGAAGTTGAGGTATCCATACCGGATTGAAAGGGTTTCCGGAGAATGGTCTCACTGCAGAGATGCTATATGCAGAGTAGCTTGTAGCAACTTGTAGAATAGAGCCAAGCTGGACTTGTGGTAGCGCGAAGGTCCAGAGAATCACTTGTGGTTCTAACAACTAGATGGCCGCTTACCATTCCAGTGGATCACACGCCCTCTTCTGACCGCTGGAGATTCTACACAAATGTCTTGTAAATTTATACACTCAGGCAGACAGACATACGTATTAGATAGATAGATAGATAGATAGATAGATAGATAGATAGATAGATAGATAGATAGATAGATAGATAGATAGATAGATAGACAGAGAGATAGATAGATAATAAATATACATATAATATGTGCTTATGGATATTTTAAATATTTTACATACATTAGTATATGTATTTTCTCTATGAATATACTTTTAAAAATACAATGTTGAGCTTAACATACTACAATACTGGTGAGGAAAATGTAGTATGATGACCTTTTTTTTTTTTTTTTTAACTTGAAAAGCCTGTTTCAAGAGGTAAGGATTCTGGAAACCTTTGGCTGCATGAGAGTTCCTAGGTATCTAACCATGACTAAAACACAATCTCATTTCCATTATAAGGAATAACAAGTAAGACAGCAGTGGTGATCAAGGATTAGTGTCTCTTGGAAATTTCTTCACAATTGAGCAGATGTCTAATAACTTTTTTTTTTTTTTTTTTCAGCAGCCAATGAACTCATATAACACCTGGCTTTTAAATCACCAAATCAGTAGAGAGAACCAACATCCTGCTGGACCTGTGGTTTGGTATGTGATTCACACATCATTTTACTGCTGAAAGTGACTTGGTTAGGGTTCTAGAAAAACATGAAATCAGGATGACTACATATTTTAGAAGTATGTATTACATTGGTTTGCATGATGTGGGTTGAGTAATCTAGCAATGGCTGTTTTCACTCTAGAGATGAAGAGACTGTGGTAGCTGCTCAGTCTATGAAGCTAGATGTCCCAATCTCTCACTGTGCAGGAGTTCAGTCTTTAGATTTCCACCCAAAATTTAACCAATAATCATTTGATGACCTCTTGGTGGAAGTGTAGCTGGCTCCTGAGGAGATGTACCATTTTAAACTAGGAAGACAAGAAGAACTGGAAGTCTTTCATCAAGTAGGAATCTCTGTGAATTACGCTTGCCTTCTGCATCCTACTGCACACTACTAGTAAGTAACATTAAAATTTTATATAGGTAAATTGTACATATATATGTATGTATAGACTCTCTTTGCAAGGAAGTCTTAATCAAAATTTTTTATAAAGTATATGTTTATGAAATAATTGTATTCCAAAGATATAATTTATTGTGTTTAAAAATGTGTAGAGTACTCAATTTAAAGTATAACATATTTGAGCCAGGTGTGGTGGCGCACCCAGCTTTAATCCCAACACTCAGGAGGCAGAGGCAGGCAGATTTCTGAGTTTGAGGCCAGTCTGGTCTACAAAGTGAGTTCCAGGACAGCCAGGGCTATACAGAGAAACCCTGTCTCGAAAAACCAAATGTGTATGTATGTATGTATATATATAAATTTATTAGACCTTAACATACAATCAAAATATTTAAGTTTTAATCTGTGTTTGCATTTTAATTGGGCATGCCAAAGAAAAGAAATTTGGCATTAATTAAAAGGAATTTAGAAAGAGAACTGAAGTAGCCATAGTGAGTTAAAATTTTTGAAAGAAACAACATATGGAAATAACTAAAACTAGACTAATGCACTTATCATGGGCACATAACACAATTACATGAAATTAGATGTATATATGCAATTTTGAAAATTGAAAAAGAAAGCTTCTCTACTTCTTTAAAAATGTGAGAAAGGCTTAGTAACATAAAATATGAAAAGGTGAAATTTGTCATGTAAACTTTGAGTGTGTGTGTGTGTCTCTCCTAAATAATAAACATGAAGTATTTTGTTTGTCCTGATTTTTATTTCATTTTATTTTATTTACAGTGTTTCTCTATATAGCCTTAGTTGTCCTGGAACTCATTCTGTAGACCAGGCTGGCCTTGAACTCAGAAATCTGCCTGCGTCTGCCTCCCAAGTGCTGGGATTAAAGGCATGTGCCACCACTGCCCGGCATTTGTTTGTTTTTTTAATTTGTTTGTTTATTCATTTTTAATTATGTCTTACCTCTTTTTTATTTTTCAGTTACTGTGTTTATCAAAATTAAAAATGTAAATCTGGAAAGTGAGTTAAGAACAAGCATACTTGAAGTTGGGAGTAAAATGTACTTTGGGATGTAAAAGAAAGGAAAAATTGAGTGGTCAATTTTACCATCAATATTGTACACATAAATGAAATTCCTAAACATACATCATAATAAGAATTTTTCAAACATTGGCTCAAGTGAATATACCATCTCAGCATACCTATTCTGATAAGGTATGGAATTTGAGGAAAGAACAGAGAGCATTAATCACAGTGGAGTAAGGTAGCTTTAAACATTCTAGTCCTCTAGAAACTTAATTGACAAAAATAATGATAATCTCATCAGCATCTCCCCTTTATTTCAATTTTTTTCCACAAAAATTGCTAGTGCTATCACTTGTACTTGGTGACTTTGATGGGAGAGATCCTGGTGTTCCTGAGAATATCCCATTACCATGGTTTTTTGTTTGTTTACTTGCTTGCTTATTTGATTGTATTGTTTTGTTTGACAAATATGTAATGATAGTTGCATCCATTCTGAGAAAAACAAGGTTAATCTTGCAGAAGACAACTTTGACTTGAATGAGTGATAATGTCTTGACAATTTATTTCACAAGAAAATAGAACAAACATGGCTGAATTTCTCAATGTTAAATCATGACTGATTCTTAAACATGTGTATTGGATCAAGAAGAATTTATTCACCTCTGTTCTTTATCTAAGATGATTATGTTCAATAATATGTTCTGAGAATGTAGAAATGATATTATCAGCCTCACAGGTTGGTTAATTAATGCCTGAACTCACTCATGACTTATACTTAATGAAGTAGAAATTCTTTTACTTGACTACTAGTATACTTAGAGAAAATATTCAAGGGCCAGTTAAAAAGCCTAGTGAATAGCTCTGCTATATACAACATTGTCATAAAGTCATTTAGAATAATAACTGGAGACACTGAAAGGACTCAATTTATTAAGACATAAGGAGACAATTGGATTATAGCAATGGTAGAAAGCATAAGGTGAATATTTGTTGATCCACATTGTCAATAGGGCTCTAAATTTGCCCACTGAAAATTCTATATGCTGTGTATATTTGAGTTGTAGTATTTTTGGTTATATGATACAAGGTTATGAAATATTAAAATGAGTCTATATGGAAGGCTGCTGCATTGTGTTTCTGTTTTGTTTTAAAAATATATTTTAGATTTATTTATTTTTTATCTGTGAATACACTGTCAGGCTCTTCAGACAGACAAGAAGAAGGAATCTGATCTCATTATAGATGGTCATGATTCCTCATGTGGTTGCTGGGAATTGAAATAAGGACTTCTGGAAGAGCAATCAGTGCTCTTAACCTCCTAGCCATCTCTCCACCCTAAGCAGATACATTGTTTGGTTTTGTTTTGTTTACTTTTTTTTTTTAACAGTCTATCCTTTCCCCTCTTCCAGTCCACTCTCCCATAGTTCCCTCATCCCCTGTGTTCAAGAGGATGGACTCCACACTCCCTTAGCTTCAAGGGTATGGTGTGTCTTCTCCCACTTAGGCTATACCAGACAGTCCTCTGCTGTATATGTGTTAGTGGCCTTGTTCTTAATAGTTGAATAATATTCCATTGTGTAAATGAACCATTTTTTCTGTATCTACCCATACATTGTGGGACATCTGGGATATTTACAGCTTCTAGCTACTGCAGATAAGGCTGCTATGAACATAGTGGAGCAGGTGCCCCTGTTGCAGGGTGGGACATCGTTTGGGAATATGCCCAAGAATGGTATAGCTGTGTTTTTAGGTAGATCTATTTCCAGTTTTCTGAGGAACCTCCGGATTGATTTTCAGAGTGGTTGTACTAGTTTGAGATCCCACCAGCAATGGAGGAATGTTTCTCTTCTTCTACAGCTTCACTAATATGTGCTGTCACCTGAGTTTTTGATCTTAGCCATTCTGATTGGTGTAAGGTGGAAGTAATCTCAGGGTCATTTTGATTTGCATTTCCCTGATTACCAAGGTCTTTGAACATTTCTAAGTGCTTCTCAGATATTAGAGATTCCTCTGTTCTGAATACTTTGTTTAGCTCATGCCACATTTTTTTGATTGGGGTATTTGGTTTCTTTTGAAGGTTAGCTTCTTGAGCTCTTTACATACTTTGTATATTAGCCCACTATTGGATGTGGAGTGAGTCATAATTTTTTTCCCAATCTGCAGGTTGTTGATATGTCTTATTAACTATGTTCTTTGCCTTACAGAAGCTTTCTAGTTTCATGAGTCCCATTTATCAATTCTTGATCTTAGAGCCCGAGCCATTGGAGTTCTGTTTAGGAAACTGACTCATGCCAATGAGTTCTAGGCTCTTTCCTACTTTCTATTCTGTTAGATTCAGTGTATCTGGTTTTATGTTGAGGTCCTTAATATACGTGGACTTGAACTTTGCAAAGGATAACAAGAAGGGATCTATTTTCATTTTTCCACATACAGACTGCCAGTTAGACCAGCACCATTTATTGAAGTTGTTTTCTTTTTTCCATTGTATATTTTTGACTTCTTTGTCAAAGATCAAATGTTGATAAGTGTGTGGGTTTATTTCTAGGTCTTCAGTTATTTTCCATTGATTAACATGTCTGTCTTTCTACCAGTACCATGCAGATTTTTTATCACTATTTTATCACATCGAAGTCAGGGATGGTGATTCTCGCAAAATTGCTTTTATTGTTAAGAATTGTTTTTCCTATCCTAGGCTTTGTTTGTTTGTTTTTTCATATGGGGAGGAGAATTGCTCATTCAATGTATTTCAAAACTTATGTTTGAAGTTTGATGAGGATTGAGTTGAATATGTAGATTTCTTTTGGTGGGATGGCCATTTTTACCTTGTTAATCATACAAATACATGAGCATGGGAGATGTCTCCATTTTCTGAGGTCGTTTTGATTTCTTTCTTGAGAGACTTGAAGTTCTTGTCATACAGATCTTTTACTTCTTTGATTAGAGTTACCCCAAGATATTTTATATTATTTGTGACTATTGTGAAGGGTGTTGTTTTCCTAATTTCTTTCTCAGCCACTTTATCATTTGTATAAGGGAAGGGTACTTATTTGTTTGGGTTAATTTTGATCTGGCCACTTTGCTGAAGTTGTTTATCAGCTACAGAAGTTCTCTGGTAGAATTTTTGGGGTGGCTTATGTATATTATTGCATCATCTGCACAAAGTGATACCTTGACTTCTTTGCCATTTTCTATCCCCATAATCTCTGTCTGTTGTCTTATTGCTCTAGCTTGAACTTCAAGAACTATATTGAAAATATAAGGGGAGAGTGGGCATCCTTGATTGGTCCATGATCTTAGTGGGATTGCTTTAAATACATACCTCTCCATTTAATTTGATATTGGCTGTTGTTTGCTGTATATTGCTTTCATTATGTTTAAGTATAGGGCTTGACTTCCTGATCTCTCCAATACTTTTATCATGAAAGGGTGTTAGATTTTGTCAGATTTTTTTTCAGCATCTAATGAGATGATCATGTGATTTTTTTCCTTTGAGTTTGTTTATATAGTGGATTATGTTAATGAATTTATGTATATTGAAGCAACCTTGCATCCCTGGGATGAAGCTTACTTGATCCTGATGAATGAGGGTTTTGATGTGTTCTTTGATTCAGTTTGGGAGAATTTTACTATTTTTTGCATCAATATTCCTAAGCAAAATTCGACTGATGTTCTCTTTTTTTGTTGAGTCCCTGTGTGGTTTAGGTATCAGAGTCATTGTGGCTTCATGTAATGCATTAGGTAGTGCTCCTTCTTTTTATATTTATTGAATAGTTTGAGGAGTGTTGGTCTTAACTTTTCCTTGAAGATCTGGGAGAATTCTGCACTAAAGCCACCTGGCCCTATGCTTTTATTTTTTCTTGGAAAATTTTAATGACTTCTTCTATTTCCTTAGGAAATATGGGCCTGATTAGCTAGTTGATTTGCTTTTGAATTAGCTCTGGTATGTGGTGTGTCTGAAAAATCATTCATTTTATCTAGATTTTCCAGTTTTTTCTAATACAGGCTTTTGTACTAGTATCTTATAAAAACCTAAAACTAGTAAATTTCGAAAAACTCTAAAGAGTCATCTAAGATAAACAAGAAATCTAGTCTCAATTTTTTAGAGTGCCTTACAGAGGCCCTATTACAATATACTTATTTAGACCCTGAACACCCAGATGGCAAGTAACTTCTGATAACCTACTTCTTTCCCAGAGCTACCTGACATTAAAGTCGAAGTTAGACATTTTGAGAGAGGACCCCTAACTCCACAGGCAGAAGTCTTGGTGCTGGTCTTCAAAGTATAAGATCAGAGATATGAAAAGGTCTAAAGACAAAAATACCATATGCTGGCAAAAGCTGTGTGACTATTCCCAGCACTGCCAGGGTCTCCTGGTCTTCTAAGGCTCAGAGACCACCAGGTACTTACTAGAAATGTTGTCAACAAGGTCACTGAGTGAGGACTTGTCCCAACCCCCACAAGCCAATAGAGCTATGCCCTAGGTGCCATCAAGATTAGGCTGTCAATTGCCTTCACACCCCTCAGGACAGAGGGACAACACTCCCAGGTAACCCTCCAGCTGATCTCCTAGGCTTGGCAATGGATAACTGAAGAGGTCCAAGCTTCCAACACCAGCAGGGAGCCCTGTAGTAGTCATCATGGTATGTGGGTGGCCCATCTCCTTCTTTTGGGACACTGGGGTCACAGACTCGATCCTGTTGGAGTTTTGGGGACCAACTTCTCCTTTTCATTCTCATGTTCTCAGGGTAGGTGGATGAACTTACTTTCCTTACCAGACCTCACTATTTAGCTGCATCATCTTTAGGAGTGTTCCTCTCCCCCATTTCATTTTAGTAGTGCCAATGTACTGGCTAGTTTTGTGTCAACTTGACACAGCTGGAGTTATCACAGAGAAAGGAGCTTTAGTTGGGGAAATGCCTCCATGAGATGTATCTGTAAGGTATTTTCTCAATTAATGATCAAGGGGGAAGGTCCCCTTGTGGGTGGTGAAATCTTCTATAAGAGAGCAGACTGAGCAAGCCAGGGGAGGCAAGCCAGTACAGAACATTCCTGCATGGCTTCTGCATCAGTTCCTGCTTTCTGACCTGCTTGAGTTCCAGTCCTGCATCCTTTGGTGATCAATTGCAGTATGGAAATGTAAGCCGAATAAACCCTTTCCTCCCCAGCTTGCTTCTTGGTCATGATGTTTGTGGAGGAATAGAAACCCTAACTAAGATAGCCAATGTGTTCTGTCCCCTTATTGGCAAGGGATCTTCTAGCTAAGTTTTGAGCCCCTATTTCCTTTTCTCTCCCTATTCACCTAAATCCAAGCTTGCCAGGAGCCCCTTTGCTCCTCCCTCCAGCCACTCAACCAACTAACTCTAACATTTCCTTTGCCAGCTTCTCAGGTAGGACCCCGAGTCCGGGACATCTAGAATCCTTCTGTTACTAAATATCATTCTTCTGTTGTCATCCAATTACTCGACACTACCAGGTACTTCACCCAAGCTCAATACTCCCTTTTCCTCCAGAGCCTCTGGGGATTTAAGTCTATCATCTCTGACTTCTTAAGGAAAAACTCCTCCATTCTACCTCTTATTCCCTTTTCAATAAAGGACCTCTTTCACAGAAACTGTGTTGACTCAGCATGATCTGTCCAGGAACAAGCTACTTTTCAACTAACAATTTGTTTATCTTTAATATCTTGAAGTGTTCCCCTAAGACATTGGGACATTAATACAGGCCAAACAAGATTTTTGACTTTCAGGTTGAAAGGAATGTTAGGATTAGCTTGTATGATATGTACACTTTCTATAAGCATGAGAGGGTAAAAAAAATACTGGGGATGAGGAGTTACTTTAGGCTTACCTGTAGTTGGTAAAAACTTTAAACATTTAATTAACTAATTCTTTAGAAGTATCTAATTTACTCACATGTACTTTTTCTAAAAAATCTATTTTCATTGTCAATTAGTGATTTTTATCATGTTTGGGTTTTGTTGTTGATATTTTACGTGTTATTTAAACAGCTGCCTGTTTGGTACTTTAGAGAAAAATAAACCTTTAACTGACCAGGACGAAGTGAAATGCCCAGATAAAGCATAGTGAAATAAATTTATGTTTTTCTAAAAATTCAAAATGATCCCATACACAAACATTCAAACATCAAACTGTTACATTCCAAATCCAGGACAGGCAGCTAAGTTGCTTATTTAACATATCAAAAAGGACCAGGCACCAGGTTCTCCCAGTATCACTCAGTCCCTTTGGCTACAGGGCATGTCTGGCACATCCTACCCTTTATCTTGAACTCTCCAGCCCAAGGCTGCCCCTTTCCCAGGGGCCCTTCCCTATCTATTCCAGGCGTTTTGGTTACCTGTTGGGTCCCGCCCGCCTCCACTGGCAACTCGGTCTAAGCATTGTATTGCGCCCCTTACAGACACGCTAAGAGTTGCTCCCCTGGACGTCCCAGAACACAGCGTCCTCGGACCGCCCACTGTCAACGCCCACTCGTCACCCGGACCAACCACCAATGTCGTCACACCTACTCGATTGGACCTGCCTTCTGGACACAGCTCCGCTGAGGATCGGACCGCATGCCATTGGGACATTGAGCCATTGTGACGATGTGACACTGAGAGACACACTCAGCAGAGACAATGAGACATGCGGGAGAGGGTTGGGTTCTCCCGCGTGTAATTAATAAATGATATGCTTTCTTGCAGCTCATCTCTATTTTCAGGAAGTTTAGCTCTTCAGTGCAAACCCACCCCAAGGTGTTTTCTGCCCACGCAGACATGGCGCCAGTGTGCGTGACGCAGAAACATACAAGTGGCGCCCAAACATACAGTTACCCACCATTCTTTTGTATCCTTTTGCAACTGTTATCCTCCTGGCTGCTATACTTGGATGCCCTCTCTCCCTACCCTTCCTCATCTCTCCACATGGTTCAGGTGCACGATAGCTCTAGACATTCCCTGATGTCCCTTCTTCTGGCTATGTCTCACTTTTTATTTAATTAGATATTTTCTTTATTTATATTTTAATTGTTTTCCACTTCCCTGGTTTCCCCTCTGAAAACCTGCTATTCCATCCTCCCCTCCCTCTGCTCACCCACCCACCTACTCCTGCATCTCTGTTCTGGCATTCCCCTATATTGGGCCATTGAGGCCTCTCAGGACCAAGGGCCTCTCATCCCATTTATAACTATAAAAACTCCTACACCATACCTAGGAGTAGTCATGAACTTTCCTTTCTGTCTGTTTGTTTTCATTTACAATCTATAGTCAAACTAGGGGCAAGAAGGATAAAGCTTACACTTTCCATAATTGGTACTAACCCAGTACCAATTCACTCTGAATTAACTAAGCTTTATTCAGTCTGTGACCCTAAGAATTTGAGGAGACAAGTATTTCAAAGGCCTTGTCTGAGAAACAACAACACCACACACACACTCACACACACACACACACACACAC